>NC_141031.1:1452500-1812500 GCF_052040795.2 Danio rerio
TGGAAGGGCATCCTATCCGTAAAACATATGTTGGACAAGTTGGCGGTTCATTCCTCTGTGGCGATCCCAGATTAATAAAGGGACTAAGCCATACAGAAATTAATGAATGAACAATTTCCGGCCACAGCTGTATCCCTTCTTGTTAAATAAAACTTGGTAACCATACTCTCTCCGTTCAGAGCTTCCCATATGGTCTAGCGGTTAGGATTCCTGGTTTTCACCCAGGCGGCCCGGGTTCGACTCCCGGTATGGGAACACAATCTTATTTACCATCTCCGCCAAAACACACTTTGACTATTAATTAAAAAGTGCAGTTTTGACTGTGCTTTTCCTCACAAAACAGATATAGTCAATCATTCCTGTGTTCAGGGTGCGTACAGGGGGTTAAAATGAACACTTGCTTCGCCCTGAAGGATGTCAAAACAAGATGTAGCCTATCAGGGTTAGGAGCCAGCACTTTAACAGATTTCTCTGATCTGAATCTTAAATAATGATATCAATAATAGATAATATTAATAAACATTTGACCACTCTACAATGGTTTATACCATTGTGAATGTTTAATCGCGCCAGCCGCCAGTCAGTCTTTGCAAGAACAAATTATTTTAAAAAGTGGCAGATCCAGAGCCCCGATGGACACCGCAAGTGTTCACAACACAGTTTTCTTGTAAAATAGGAGTTTGTGTCTACATGTAGACTAAAAGTAAAGTACAGTTGGATGCAGTTTGTATGATTTGACCCAGAGTAACCACTGAAAATGTTCATCAGAAGTTAGCTAACTCTATACAAATAATTCCCCTAAAAACACTGAAAACTCATTATTAATTAGATGTTATTTAAACTGACATGAATTTAATTCAATGAAGCATTTTGAATATTTCCCGCATTATAAACTATGAAACAATATATTACATTTCAGTTATATACAGTTGAAGTCAGAAGTATCAGCCCCTGTTTATTTTCTCCCAATTTCTTTTTAAGAGATTTCTTCAGCACATTTCTAATCATAATAGTTTTATTAACTCATCTTTAATCACTGATTTATTTCATCTTTGCCATGATGACAGTAAATAATATTAGACTAGATATTCTTCAAGACACTTCTATACAGATTAAAGTGACATTTAAAGGCTTCACTAGATTAATTAGGGTAACTAGGCAGGTTAGGGTAATCAGGCAATTATTGTATAACGATGGTTTGTTTTGTAGACTATCGAGAAAATTAGCTTAAAGGGGCTAATATTGACCTTAAAATGGTGTTTAAAAAATTAAAAGCCGCTTTTATTCTAGCCAAAATAAAACAATTAAGACTTTCTCCAGAAGAAAAAATATTATCAGACATACTGTGAACATTTCCTTAAATATTTTCTAAATTATGTTTAAAAAAGAAATTCAAAGGTGGGCTAATAATTATGACTTCAACTGTACGTATGTATATATATATAAAACTACAAATGTACTTGTTAAAACTATTTTAGTAGTTAGTCTGTATTGCGTTTCTGTAAAACAAAATAAGTCATTGTACCCAGTGGTTAATTAATAATTACATTATTTATTGCAATTATTATTTTTCCAATTACAAAATGTTTTTAAAATGTGTAAAATATACCTGCAGCTGTGGTGTCAATAGCATTACGATTTCTGCATATTATTTACACAATTATCAGTTTCCCACATTTGGCACATCTTTTTAAAACATTCTTACATATAATACAGTACTATAGTTTTGGTTTTACGCATTTATCAGATATACACGCAGATATATTGTTAAATCAATTTTATTTTGGATAGCGATTAATCTTTGCCCAGCACTTTTCTACAACTCATTTTAACAAATCTCTCTTACTGGGAATGATGACGGGGAATATTTTCACTAATATTTTGACATTACATTTACAGTAAAGTTATGTAAATCATTAAAGTTCTGTCATCAGGATTATGATTATCATATTATATTTATACAAATATTATTTAAATTGTGGCGCCGAGTTCAAAAATGCACAAATATGATTGAAGTTTCCTGCGTTTTACACCTCTTTTTAAATGTTCTTATTAAAGGGTTCAAAATGACCCAAACACTACCATCTTCACAATATAAGAATTCCTCTGAAAACAGCCGCAATTAATAAAAGCTGAATATTAGGATCTTGAAGCGCCAAAGTTTTCATCATTTATTAAAGTGTATAAATGTAAATCCTGCATGGCTTCATTCAGTTTCCCCTCAGAGTCTCAGTGAGCTCAGCTTTATAATCATGTTTACAGTGAACAGAGAGAGCTCAGACACAGACTCGTTCTTAAATCACGGCTTTATTGTGTAGAAATCATCATCATCATCTGTACACTGGAGACTCCGCAGGTCTTTCCTCTTTATTTGGACGCCTCTTTCCTTGCGATGGTCTTGGCGCCCTTCTTGTTGTGTTTCTTGGCAAAGCGCATGTTCCTCAGGAATTTGGGATCCACCTGTTAGAGAACAACATGCATTAAAATCTAACATTACCCAGGGTTTAAACCATGCAAAAACTTCATGCACAGAGCTTATACAGCCTGGTCAACCTCAAATTTAATGACTTCCAGGTGAGAAGGGTGCGCGCTGTAGCCTATTGAAGGACCGGGAGGGAGACGCGAGATTACCGGGAGATCATCACTTGTTTGCGGGCATCCTGAGGCCGTACTCACACTAGGTATAGTTGCCTCGAACCGGGCCAAAGCACGCTTGTCCTCCCTCCCGTCTCCCCAGACGGCCCGCGCTCACACCACAAACGGGCTTCGGCACGCTTACGTCATCGCTGCTGCGCTGTTCAGTGAGAAGCGCTCTCTCACTCAGCAGCACAGTGGAGATTTCTCTAGTTAGATCGTGTCAGTGGTTTGATATGCAGTGATATGCAGTCAAATGTCTTGCCAAACAGTCCTTAGGGATGCGGTGACACGCAGTCAGATATTTCGCCGAACAGATCCGCCACTTTTGTCGCTCAAAAACAATCATAAATTTAATATTTAATAAACTACGGCAGTTTGCGATCACTGAACAGTAAGAATGATTAATAAATCCATATGAAACAGCCCCTTAAAAGTCACGTCTCGCTTTCAGTTTCAGGCTTTGGCACGTTTTGCACTCACACACAAGCGTACCGCGCCAAAGCCCAAGTGAACCGCGCTCAGGCACACCTCTTCCAACCGGGCCAGGGCCGGCCAAGTGAACCGTGCTTAAGCCCGATTCAGCGCACTCACCCTTCTCAAACGATCCGGGAAACGGGCCTGGTACAGATGGCATAGTGGCCCTAAGACTCGCGAAACTTCCCGCCCTACTCATAATTCTCTCTTCATATAGCCGTATGCCTATTACATATCCATAAAACACTGATGTAACCGCGCTCAGATCATATCGCTTTCTCACTGCAATTGATCCGCTCCAGAGTTAGGGTTTACTCACACTATGCCATCCGTACCGTGCCCAGGCCCGTTTCCCGGATCGTTTGAGAAGTGTGAGTGCGCTGAATCGGGCTCAAGCACGGTTCACTTGGCCGGCCCTGGCCCGGTTGGAAGAGGTTGGCTTGAGCGCGGTTCACTTGGGCTTTGGCACGGTACGCTTGTGTGTGAGTGCAAAACGCGCCAAAGCCCGAAACTGAAAGCGAGACGTGACTGTTTCATATGGATTTATTAATCATTCTTACTGTTCAGTGAAAGCAAACTGCCGTAGTTTATTAAAGACGCAAACTCCTCACTGCACGACAGCTGCACCTTCAGCAGACCTCCTCATTCCTGCAGCACGAGGGCTTTATGATTGTTTATGAGCGCCAAAAGTGGCGGATCTGTTCGGCGAAATATCTGACTGCGTGTCCCCGCATCCCTAAGGACTGTTTGGCGAAATATCTGACTGCGTGTCACTGCATATCAAACCACTGACACGATATAACTAGAGAAATCTCCACTGTGCTGCTGAGTGAGAGAGCGCTTCTTACTGAACAGCGCAGCAGCGATGACGTAAGCGTGCCAAGGCCCGTTTGTGGTGTGAGCGCGGGCTGTCGGGGGAGACGGGAGGGAGCCGAGACCACAATCGAGCCGAGACCACCTCATTCAGGCGATCTTGGAGCGATTGATTTGGCACGGATCAGAGAGCGATTGGTGGATTCACATAAGCCAAACGAACCGCGCTAACTGGGCAAACGAGACAGATTCCAAAACAAAAGTGTAGGTGTGAAAGCACTTCACAAGACCTTTAACTTCATTTCTTGCACTTCCCTGCAATATGATGTTACATGGTGATAACAAATTTTTTAATATATAGTGCAGCCCTACTGCAGACACAGAAAAAGAGAGTGTGTGTGTGTGTGTGTGTGTCTCTTACCCCTTTGAGAGACTCGTATCTCTGAGATCTGGGCTTCTTGATGCCATTTCTGTGCCACTTACGAGCTGCAAACACAAACAGAGTCAGTAAACACTCGCCACACACAGACTCTGCGATGGACACTTACTATCGGGATCGGTTTTATATTCGCACATTTGGACTTCCTACTTAATATAATTTCAGAAAAGTGCAAATTCTAAAAACCAAAATCATATTAGCAGCCGATGATTATCAAAGTGCATTGTTCAGTCAGTTAATAGAGCTAATGTTGTTTTGAAGTTGTTTTAATTTAGATATCGGATCGATAGCGATAATCTTAAAAATAGCATTTATCGGCCGATAACGATATGGCCTCCGATATATCGTGCATCCCTAGTTGTTTTTACATGACCAAATCTTCAAATTGGTGTTATAAACAATATAGAGAGTGTGTCAAAAGCGGTCACTGTTCAGACATGAACAAACACGCGAATATAAAACCAGCTTCCCCTCAATATACTTACACTGGTTGTGCGTGGTGTGGTTCTTGGACTTGGCCATTTCTAATCACCGTCTGCTGAAAAACAGCAAAATACACACATTCAGTACAAGAGCTGCATGTAAACACACTATTAATAAATCACACACATGAATGGCTCTGCAATAAGACACATTATAGATGCAAAGTAGGTTTTATATTTGGATATTCAGACGTTCTCCTTAATAATATAATTTCAGAAAAGTGTTCTTTAAAAATTGTACATAGGGAAATCATATTAGCAGCAAATGACTATCAAAGTACGACATTGTTCGCAGTGAATTATATAGTGTTAATGTCGTTTAGAAGTCATACTTGCGTGCTAATTCGGATCGAATATTCAAAGTAAACAATATAGACTACTAAATGAACGAATGTGCGAATATAGCAACTTTACCTGATGAGACCAATTTTATACTGCAATACACATGCTGATAACTATATACATCACAATACAGTGCTTTTTTTTGTAAATTCATTTCAATCAAAGAGTTTATATACATATTAAGATTTGTTTTACGTTCTAAAGTAACTTACATGCTTAAATATGGGATTTATTTAAATCTTCAGGGCGAATGTTTGATCACGAAAGCAGAAATACAACATAAAATGTCATTAAATATGTGCAAAAGCTATAACAATTTAAGTAACGCTAAATGTAAACCATGTTTATGCCTAGCAGTTATTAAGGTTTCTGTCTGCATCCTTATGTT
Source organism: Danio rerio (assembly GCF_052040795.2). NCBI lineage: Eukaryota > Metazoa > Chordata > Actinopteri > Cypriniformes > Danionidae > Danio > Danio rerio. The sequence continues at coordinate 1,458,076 of NC_141031.1, forward strand.
TGCATGTAAAATGGCATATAATGGAGAAGTATTGCAGTAAACTATTTAATTTGTGAGGGAATATGAAACGTTGGACTTTAATCTGACATTTTATATAACCATATAGCTACAAAAGCCAACACATCACTGTTTTCAGCAGTATTTGCTCATAAAACAGCAGCCTAATTCTGAATATCGATTCATTTTCTGACCAAAATAAATGTAAGCGGTATATTAGCGCAATGCTAACAGCGCCTGTAAATAACCCGATTTAATCACTCAATCATAATCGTTCGGACTCAATACGGAACTTTACAAGCAGCTGAAGCGATGCTCTACATAATTCTGAACTTATACTTTAATAACACTTCATGATTTTTGAGGATTAATGCAGATTTCATAAAAATCCGGAGATCATCTCCATACCTGCCACACGAAGCGCAGGACAACCGGAAGAGAGAGAGAGCAGGGCATTGCGAGAGATAAGAGTCCCCTCACCGGATGCTCAGCCAATATGTAAACAAAAAAACTTTTATTAACATGAACGTCTCTTTTTCCTTTCTTTTTTTTAAACAATGGAATTAATGGATAATCTGCTAAATAGACTTAAGCATTCATTAAGTTTTTCGAGTGTAAAACGAGATGAAAAGCCATCAAGATCCGCAGGCGAGTGAAGAAACTCCATTAAAAATACTGAAGAATAATAAACGTTCATATATTAAAGACATAGCGCAGGAAAATGTGTTATTTAATGCAGCGATTCTTGTACATCATGAGACCCACTTTATATCGTATATCAATCAGGCAGTAAAGATCACTGATTTTTAAAGAAAACATGACTTAAATGCGGCGATTTAATAACAGCACACTGGAAGCGCTTTCAAATTAAAAGTCCTGCTGTATCATGCAGCTCTACTGTAAACTTTTAATTTGTTGAGTGGTTAACTAATGCTTACAGTGAAACCTATCAGATATGTTAGATCATACCTGAATTCACATTTAAATAAAAAGTATTGTACAATTGTGAACGAAACTGAACATGAAGTTCTCAGTCACACTTTGTTGATGAAAGAGGCTTCAGACAAATGAGTATAGAAAAGCATTGCTATTTTAAACAGTAAGAACAAGTTGCTTAAATAATGACAAAAGAATGCTCAAAATGCATGCAAGAGGCTCATTGTGAAAACATACCCCTGTATACATTTCTGGAGAGCGCGAAATATGTAGCCAGAGCTACGTATGGCTGCATTTCATCTTTAAAATGAACGCTACAGGTAGGTATAATGCCGCAGACTGTTTCTGTTTCTTTTTGCGCTACCAGCTGACCGCCTACCTCCATGTGGACAGCTTTTCCACTGTTACCAGTATGCCCAGTAGCTCGCCACATATGTTTGCGGACTTGAGACGCAGAGAGGAGTTGACTATGATGACGGTGTTCCAGTCTGGCGAAGAATGTTTCCAGAAAGCAGGTTAAAAATTAAATAAAAACGAGTAAATAACAGGGTGAGAATGTGGTAAGATCTGAAAACGTGGTAAAAATCAATCTGTGCTTTTAAAAACACTATCGGTTGGGTTTGGGGAAGTGAGTGGGCGGGTCAATTGGTGCTTTTTAAAACACTATTGGTTAGGCTTAGAAAAGGTGGAGGGTGCGGGATTGGTCAGTCAGTCAGTTGACAGCAGCCTCTGGTGGATTTACATGAGAACAGCAGGCCTGAATGGCACTCGCAAGAGAAATTTGAGATCTGAAAAAGCGTACACAGCAGCCTCTAGTGGATTCATGTGAGAACAACAGGCGCAAATGGCTCTTGCAAGAGAAATTTGAGATCTCAAAAAGTGTACACAGCGGCCTCTGGTGGATGCACGAAAACAAAAACTGCAAAATAACGTACCTCCTGGGACATTTTTCATACTCTCAAGAAATGTATACATGGGTACATATCCATAATGAGCCCGGGTTGAATAATTTTACTAAATTATAACTTCCATATGAAAATAATAATAATAGATCAACATGACAAACAAATCTTTACGTCAAGAAGAGCTAAAGATGCTTACATTCATACAATAAACTCTGAAGGAACAACGTCATGGCATATGATGGAAAAAGTGCAATTTACAATATTTAATGAATCATTCTGCTGCTGCACGAATGGTGGTCAAAATAACCGGTTTTATTTTAGGGAATATACATTGGGGAAACATTTGCTATCAAACGTCCAACTTGTAATCATTATAGTCATAAATTAGTCTGGAATGTTTTGAAGCAAAGACTTAGTGTGTGTGTTTTTTAAAAGAAGTCGCTATAGGCAGATTATTGCTGAATAAGTACGTTTAAAGTGAGTGTGTGTTTACACTGCAAGTACCAAAACGTTTAGCAAAATTTGCACCATTCTGATGAAATACATGTTGACAAAGCTACTGAAGAGCACCATAGGGTTGCAGCAAATTCACAATAAGAACTGTAGCTTTATAAGGATAATTCAGAAGATATATTGTCAAAAATGAACACAGGTTAAACATTAGTGCTGTCTAACATGTAACAATGTCATACACACACAGATTAGTTTGATCAGCTCTTAAAACACTGACAGTCAATCATTGCAGCAGCAGAACTACAAAAACAACCCCAAACAACCCGAATGCTGCAGTGCACCTTTATAGAGGTAAACATGTACTGCATCTTTATAGTGATGTTGTTTGTGTGAACGGCCTATTAAATCTCAATTAAACAGAATTATCATGTTCAGCTGCCTAATGGGTCATGTTCACTGAGTGTGCATTCATTCATCCATTCATTTTCCTTCGGCTTTAAGGTAGATTTATACCCACGGCATCTGCCTTGTGCGTAGTCTTGCATTTATTGTTCTGCATGCTGTTTGTGTTGCTCTGCAATAACACCTTCAAACCACTAGCTGGCAGTAGGTTTTTATGTTCCTCTGTGTCTGTTTTTTCTGAATGCTACAAGTGGCTGAGACTCGCTCATTCAGACGTGGGAACCGGCGGACGTGCTACAACTTCAAATCATAACTTAAACACAAAACAACAGTGTCCATCTGGAGCTCTTTCATGGGACTCCACACTTGTAAGCACTCGCTACATCTGGCTCGCGGTTCTCAGCACTGCCCACACTTGTTACCGATTCAAAGTCGACCAATCACAGAGCTTGAGCTACGCATCATTGCGAAGTGTAGTTACATATTTTGAGAGTGTAGCCACATCAAGGGCTATGCGACCACGCAAATGTGCTGGACCATCCGCGTGTGCTTGACCCAGAAGTATAAATCAGCCTTTATTCTCTATTTCAGAGGTCGCAACAGTGGAATGAACCGCCAACTATTCCAGCATATGTCTTATGCAGGTCCCTGCTGGGTCAGTTGGCGTTTCTGTGTGGAGTTTGCATGTTCTCCTACAGTCCAGACACATGCGCTATAGGGGAACTGATGAACTAAACTGGCCGTAGTGTTTGAGTGTGTGTGTGAATGAGTGTGCATGGGTGTTTCCCAATAGTGGGTTGCAGCTGGAAGGGCATCCACTGCGTAAAACATATGCTGGAGTAGTTGGCGGTTCATTCCACTGTGGTGACCTTTGATAAATAAGCAACTAATGCGATGGAAAATGAATGAATGAATCTAATGCACCATACTACTGAAGTCATTGTGTGAGGAATTCAACCCGCTTCTGCTTCCTGTTGAGTCGACTAGACTCTTTTGAGCCCCGTAGAGCATCTGAAGCTCCAGCACTGGATAACCCACAGTCCTCTTGTGTTTTCCTCTGTTCACTGCGTCCTCGAACTCTAAACCCAAACTCTCTAGCACCCACAGAGGACTGACTCCTCCGCCCTGGCCTCCGCTTCTTCACATCCCCAGCATCAGAAAGCGGCTCAGGACTGCATGTGGAGACGGGATTGCGGATGTTTCCCGCCGCCTGCATGCGTCTCAGATGTCTGCTCTCGCTTAGAGGATCGCTGAGTCTGTGTTCGCGGTGTCGAGGCTCAGATCGAGTCCTGCTCTCGCTGCTGCTCCTCTGAGGAACGCCTGAAGATCTCTTCTCCGTATGCAAGCGAGTGTGCTGACGGTATGATCCAGTAGAGTAGTGGTTGTGGCAGTGTGTGCAGGAGAGATGTAGTGAAGTCATAGATGACAGCAAACCCAGTGGAAACGCACGCTGGCATTGGAGGATGCATTTAGGAGCGCTGAGACTGGAGTGAGGCGTCGGGTGGCGATGTTTCGGTGCAGATTTGCTGGAGTCTTCTTGGAGGGTTTGGATCTGGTGCCACTCCATCTGCAAAAGCCGGTCTAGGTATCTCTCAAGCTGGCCGACGGGTTTGGGTCGAGGAATGGTCTTGCCGTCGGTGTTCAGATACACCGCCAGCTGCGTGAGGCTCCAGGAGTTAAACGGAGGCGGGAGGAAATCTGGAAAGCTGCTTCTCTGAACTCGGTTTGTGGGTTTGAAGGAGTGAAGGGGGTCCGGGCCGTCTATGACTTCTGCACGCAGGTCGAGGTCAGGAGGAGAAATCTGAGGAGGTATCAAGGACACGGTTAAAAATGCTGGGTTACAAACAATTCCTTCATGTTGTCTGCTGTGAAACTTCATGTGCACTGTAAAATACAGTATATCTGTTAATGAACAGTTTCTGTGATATTTATAGGTTTAATTTGAAGATTTATTTTTGGCCTTTTTCCCTACTGAAAAAATCAGCTTAAACCAGCCTAGGCTGGTTGGCTGGTTTTGGCTGGTCAGCCAGGCTGGTTTTAGAGGGGTTTTGGCCATTTCCAGGCTCGTTTCTAGCCATTTCCAGCCTGGTCTTAGCTGGTCAGGCTGGGAGATGACCAGCTAAAACCAGCTTGACCAGCCTAGCCAGACTGGGAGCCCAGCCAAAACCAGCTATGTCCAGTTTAAACCAGGCTGGTCAAGCTGGTTTTAGCTGGATTTCAATCAAAATTGAAGCTAAATTAGCCAAGCCGCCAAATATGCTAACCACTTAACAGCTTAGTTCATGCACAGCAGGAGAGGAGAGTTTTAAAATAAAACTAATAAAACTATTACAGAAACAAATTACAACAGAAAATTTAAGTCCACATACACCGAAAGTTGCGACCGTTGGTTTTTGTATTTTTTTGTATTGTGCTGCAGAGATTAACTGTTAATTAATTAAAGAATAATTAATTAATTAAATGATTATTCATTAATAATTAATGAATAATTAATTAATAAATGAGAAAACAGTGGGCGTGGCTTGTTTTTTCTACTGTGGGCTGATTGGCTGTAGTAGAGTAGGCGTTTCATTCAGAAAGATGGGGAGAAGAGTTTGGGGAGAGTTATTACAGACTAACAGACTCCTCCTCCTCACCATTTCTGTTTGTTGACTGACAGCTGGAGGGGCGTGGTTAAGTATGTTAGTCACGCCCAATACCTCAGACAAACCTAATCTGGGAATCCTAACTGAAATCCGGAAGTGCATTCGCTGATTTCTATTAAAGATTCCAAGAGCAAGCTATTGTGTTTTTCTTAATGACCTGCACGGATTAATTGTTCAGCACAAAACTAACGATGCGAGTTAACATCATCAATATGGTTAGTTTAGATTTCTTCTTTAATTAGTAAAATAAATGTTTAATAATTATGTAAAAAAAGCTCAAGTCTAATTACCTTAGCAGGCAGCACAGAGTATCGCTCAGAGTCGGAGATGTCGCTGGCGCTGTCGTCTCCTCCAGCTTTACTCCGAGATGAACAACTCTCCTCCTCGGTTCTGCAGTCGGACGGCTCTTCTCTCTCAGCATATACAGTGTCAGACTTCACACTATTAGCCTTGCCTTCGCTCTCTTTCACAGCACCGGGGTTTTTCCTATTGTCTTTATGTCCATTTTTGGAAGCTGCATGAGATCTGAGCTTCACTGAGCTTTGTTGCCTTGAGGAAGTAAAGGAAAAGGTTTTAAAGAGGTAGTAGAAAAGCTTTAACCTGTTAGCCAGCACTCAATTTTGGGGATGTACACCTACCTAACTTTAAATAGTAACAGTTCCACACTACAGTAAGCTACAAACACAATTCATATATCATTGGAAAGAAGACACTTTGAGCTTTACTGTGGTAAAAGGAGAAGTTGTATGTTAAAAAATATAAAAAGTTACACATTATGAAGTCATAAGGTAAAAAAAATGTATAGTGTTCAATATTTGTTTTTCATATAAAAACACAGGAAAACATTAATGTAATGTCCTAGAAAAAATATGACTTGAAAGCCAAGTATTTCATGAGTTTATATTTTAAATTTGATGATGATTGCATGCAAAATGAGATTTCTGTAAAAAGTTTTCTGAAGCTATGTCGATGTCCTTCTCTCCCTAGCCGTCAGAGGCACTTCCTCCAAAAAAATCTTCCCAAAGCTAAAACATTTGCAGTTGCTGAATGATTTGGTCTACATTCACAGTTTATGTATCATTGGAAAGAAGACACTCTGGGCTTTATTATCCATCATCCAGTGTTTATAATGCTCTAAATGAAAATATGTTATGGATGTAGTGTAGGGTCTTGTATAGGGACCTAATATAACCTCTTTAAAACATGATATTTCTTTTATTTTCAAGTAACAAAATGTTTTTGGTTTTATTTAACTAATATTAACCCTGATCACATATGCATAACAGGAACACGGTCAAAGTGAGTTTATTCACTATAATCTCAAGTACTATGATTTGTGCTAGAGCCTTTTCTAACCTGTGTGTGGGATTGGCCATAATCAGCATTGTGTCTGGTCTTATTCGTCTTAACCTCTGCTGGCAGACCTGGAGACACACAGACAACAGCACTTACTCTGCATTAACCACGGCAATATGTATGAGCAATATCACACGAGTAGCAGTGCGATGTGGCTTTATATTGGCACTGGTGGGAGGCCTGCCTTGGTGATGATATACAGCCACATTGCACCGCTATGAGTGTGATATTGTGTTTATACGAAAGTTTGACAGCAAAATCATGTACATAAAAAAGAAAATCAAACACGGAGAGTCTAAACCCCTTTTGTATGAGGAACTACTTTCTTTCACATTCATTCACATCTGCAGCTGACGTCAGAACAGCAGAATCTGTTGCTAATTCACCAACGTCACTGTAGAGCTAGTGTTTGAATGATTCTCTATAGCGTAATGTCTAAAGTGATGACTTTGCTCACATTTTAAGTTCATAAGGCTGAACAGCATGAAATGTCATCAGTCTACAGAGATTTCCCAGAATTGCTCCATTCCAATATTATTTCTTTATTTAATTGTTTTTTTTAATTACATTTATTGCAACAAAATTTGAAGTAACAGAATGCAGGAAAAACTGAAAATGTCCTTGCTCTGTTAAACATTTGAAAAAAAAAGTTAATAATTTATTTTTTATTATGATTTCAGAAGAGGGCTAATATTTTTTACCATATGATGCACTTTATTAAATAGCTGTAATTGCATTATATAATTGTTATTTTGATATACGGTTGAAGTCAGAATTATTAGCCCCCCTGAATTATTAGCCCCCTGTTAATTTTTTCCCCCAATTTCTGTTCACGGAGAGCAGATTTCTCATTTCTAATCATAATAGTTTTAATAACTCATTTCTAATAATTAATTTATTTTCTCTTTGTCATGATGACAGTAAATAATATTAGACTAGATATTCTTCAAGACACTTCTATACAGCTTAAAGTGACATAAGCACTAGGATACTTAGGTTAACTAGGCAGGTGAGGGTAATTAGGCAAGTTATTGTATAACGATGGTTTGTTCTGGAGACTATCCAAAAAAATATAGCTTAAAGAGGCGAATAATATTGACCTTAAAATGGTGTTTAAAAAATTAAAAACTGCTTCTGTTCTAGCTGAAATAAAACAAATAAGACTTTCTCCAGAAGAAAAAATATTATCAGACATGCTGTGAACATTTCCTGAATCTGTTTAAGATTATTTGGGAAATATTTAAAAAAGAAAAAGACATTCAAAGGGGGGCGAATAATTCTGACTTCAACTCTCTATATACTATAAATGTATATAATTAATTAATATAACCAATATATATTATGAATATAATATAACCCTCAATGTTGAGTAGCTACTCACAGGTTCAGATGAAGGGCTGGTGTTCGGTGTTGGAAGCAAAGGTGCCTTTGAGGTTTTCTTGCTTTTAATAAAAACAGAAGTTGATTAGCATCATGTATATGTGAAGCAGCAGTAATATGGTTAATAAACATGCACAAATAAAAACACTATAGTAACTAATACTAAATACTGTGCAAAGTAGTGTTCTTGAACCACTATACGACTTCTCTTTGTAGTATAGTAACCTGTTAAACTGTAAAAATGATCTGGTTTTACTACAGTAAACTGGTGTAATGTAGTATAATATACAATATAGTTTAAGAAAACTACAGTATTGGGCCATTTGTTTATATTATTAAAGTTGCTGTGTAACCATAGCAACTATAGAATTAGTACACAACAAATTAATATTCAGTAATTTACCATAGTATGGTTTAAAAACATTGTAGTATTTACTATAAATGACTATAGTTTGGTAATATGGGAGGGTTTAATATAAACTAAAGCATACTACAGTATTTATTACAGTTTATATAGTACATACTACAGTATGCTGGAGAATTTAGGGTGAGTAATACATACAGTATAATACACTTTACTACATGATGGTTCAAAAACACTATAGTAGACTATTTACTTTAAATTACTATAGTTTGTATAATAATAATAATAATACATCACAGATTCCTGTAGTAAAACTAAAGCATACTACAGTATTTATTACAGTTAAGTTAATTCTACAATATACTGTAGCATGTATGGTTGTGTATACTATAATACATAATACACTTTACTACAGTATGGTTCATAAACACTATAGTATTTATTTTAAATCACAATAGTTTGTTCATATGAGAAGGTATAATATAAATACATCAAAGTTTACTGCAGTAAAAATAAAGCATACTACAGTATTTATTACAGTTTCATTAATACTACAGTATGCTAGAGCATTTACGGTTGTGAATACTATAGTACATACAGTATGCTTCAAAAACACTATAGTATTTACTTTAAATCACAATAGTTTGTTCATATGGGAGAGTATAATATAATTTAATACATCAGTTTACTGTAGTAAAATTAAAGCATACTACGGTATTTATTTGGGTTTCGTTAATACTACAGTGTATCGAAGCATTTATGGTTGGGATTACTGTAATAAATACAGTATACTATACTTTACTATAGTATATGGTTCAAAAACACTGTAGTATTTACTTTAAATTATTATAGATTGTTCATATGAGGGTATAATATAATACAATACATTACAGTTTACTGTAGTAAAACTAAAGCATACTAAAGTATTTATTAAAGTTTAGCTAATACTACATGCTGGAGCATTTAGGGTTGTGAATAGTACTATAATACATATAGTATACTACCACAGTATGGTTCAAAAACACTGTAGTATTTACTTAAATATATTGTTCATATAAGGGTATGATATACTACAATACATCCCAATTTACTGTAGTAAAGCTAAAGCATGCAGATAGTTCACACTACAGTATGCTGGAGCATTTATAGTTGTGAATAGTACTATGATACATATAGTAATACACTTTACTGTTCAGATATACCATAGTAAATGTAAATCCAGTGAGTAAACTATGATTTGAATGCACGGTTACTCTTGTCTTACCTTGCTGCTGCATGTCTCGCGGCTTTATATTGGCTGTGGTTGAGATTCAGATATACAGTGCTCTCCTGCAGGACTGTTCCCATATTCCCCAAATCAGCCTGGATCTCCTACAACTGATGTTTTCTCTTTCCAGCTGAGCGTTTATCCATCCTTCCTGCTCATTTGATGGTTTCTCCCTCGATTAATCGTCTCTCTCTCTGTCTGTCGCTGATCCCTGTAATAATCCACCGAGCATCAGTACCGATCTACCGTAAATAATTCAGCAACCGGATCAGTCTGTCTGTAATCAGACGCATCGCTCAAAGCAGGCGTTCAGGTGCAGATCGATGGGCTTTACTTAGGCTTAATTGTCTGATACCTGTTATTTAAATGAGGATATTTACGTGGGCGTGCATTCCAGCTGTGGGCGCATTGTTAAATGGGAAATGTAGTAGTCGGCAGCGTCAGAGATACTGTAAACATACATGTGTGGGATCCTATTTGTGTTGCCAAGTCCGCAGTTTTCCTACGGAATTGGGCTACTTCAGATATCCGCAGGTTGTTTATTTATATTTATTTAATATTCACTAAAGGAATTTATTATACTGATATATGAAGTCATATATAAATCAATGCTTAAGACACACCTGTATGATTTGTCGTTCACTCCAAGGAGAGTTTTTCAATAGTGTTAGTTGTTTTCGATTGTATTTATTTTTGACTCTTTTAAAGCGCTGTGGTCAACAATAGTTGTTTTAAATGTCTTACATAAATAATTATGAATTGAAATAGTAATATAATAATAATACTGACTTTAATATTTAATTTGTATGCTATTGGGCTACATTTTGTCGTGAATACCTGGCAACCCGGGACCCCAAACAGAATTCCATAGGCTACACAAGCGTGTGAACATTATTGACGGTGCAAATAAGACGCGTCCGCGGTGCAAATTTGAAAACTGAAGTGTTTATATGTGATTATCAGACTGGAGAATGTCTTATTTGATTCACGGTGGTCTAATAATAATCGTCGGTGTGTGCTTGTTTGGCTTCACCTCCCAGCGGGACCACCGGTTAAATGTCAAAGGCGCTCGATCTCCGCGTATTTTATTACAATCTCTCCGGGGAAAGAAGAGCTCTTGTCTACTTTAACATTAGGATTTGTGTGCATATGTATTCGTTTTAACGGCACGTCACGCGGAGAGTTCTTCGTAAAGTCAGGTGCAAATTACCACTGTCTTCCCCAAGGTAAGGCAATCTGCTGCCAAATGTACAGTACAGTAGTCAACCCTATACTTTATGCATTTATAACATATTATCCATAACATATTACGTTTCCACATGAAAAATACTATTGTAGTAGTGTTTTTGAACCATACTATGGTAGCCTACTTAGTATATTAGTACTGTGTATTAATAAGAACCGTTAATAAATACTATAGTATACTTTAGTTTTTCCTACAGTAAATTGTAGTATAATATATCCATAGAAAAAAAGAAGAAGCTACTTTTAATATATTATTTATTTTCAAAACAACATTAGGTGACACTTTATTTATTATTTACTTTGTAAATTATTATTTACTTTGTAAGTATATCTCTGAGTACTGAGTAGTTAACATGAAGGTGTGTACGGGTTATTGTTTGCCAAAAATCATTAATTAAGGATCGTGTTCCATGAAGACATTTAGTATATTTCTCAATGCAAATTTATTAAAACTCAATATTTGATTAGTAATGAGTTGAGCATTGCTAAGGACTTGATTTGAATAATTATTTGGGTGACTTTCTTAATATTTAGATTAGATTGAACCCTCAGATTCCCAGAGATGGGAAGGGAATCCGCTGCGTAAAAACTTGCTGGATAAGTTGGCGGTTCATTCCGGTGTGGCGACCCCGGATTAATAAAGGGACTAAGCCGACAAGAAAAGGAATGAATGAACCCTCAGGTAGCAGATATTGTCCAGGTTTCCAAATAGTGTTATATCCAGGGTCACACACACACACACACACACACACACACACACATGAGTAATATCATGTGAGTAGCAGTGCTTATATACCGATATATGGCTGTATATCAGCACTGGTGGGAGGATGCATTGACTCCAGCCTGCAGGAGTGCCTTAGTGTCCCACCAGTAACGATATACAGCTATAAGGCACTGTTATTCATGTGATATTGCATTCATACAACAGTTTAACAGCATAATCGTGTGCATAAGAAAGAAAATCAAGTCTCAAAATCCTTTTATACAAGGAACTACTTTCTTCCGCCGTTTATTTTACATCTGCAGCAGACAAAAGTAAAGACAAAACAGGTGATTTTGCTCACATTTTAAGATTCTAAAGCTGAACGGCATGAAATGCCATCAGTCTACAGAGATTTCCCAATGTTTCTCTGTTGCAATTGGGAAATCACAATAATTAACCCTGAAAGTGCCAGAGCAAAGCAAACACTAGCAGATTACTATGGTATTAATACAGCACTACACAAGAGATTCACTTAGAATGTCACTTGAATTTATAATGGTTTGTTCAGCTGTAGTGTGAAACTTACGTTGGGAAAATGCTGTTTCCTTCTTACTTATTATGCTGTGTTTGTCGCCATCTTGTGGCGGAACGTCAACGATCACTTTCTGTGGTCTGCTCAGATAGGCTGATGGCGGCCGATGCGCTGAATCCGAAATTCGAAATTATATATATTTAAAAATAGGCACTATCTTTATAAATAAACTGCATAGTTGCAATCTAAACAACTACATTCTCGTCTTAAAGTACATTATGTTGTCCAACAGTGGCAATATTTGTCCAACTGTAGTGTCCTCAGCTTGTCGCTGTATGTGGGCGGAGTAATACACAAGGGTGAAGGGTTAAGAAGCCGGACGAAAGCTGTTACTGGAAGAACACCGCATGGCTATTGACCTAATTCTTCGCCGACGAATCTTTTGGGATTTGAATCTTTTTGGATTTGAATCTTTTTGGCACGAGACTTCCGGTCTCATTCACTTCCATTAATTTTTAGACATTAAAAACTGCTCGTTTCGTTGTTTGATGTTGCAAACTGATATTTCCTTGTTATATTATTCTACTTGGTCTGTAAAGTCATGCAAACATTTGCTTGTAAAGCAAGTAGTTTGACCGTTTTTTGCCGTTTATTATTCCTTGTCATTTCTCCCATAGGCGACTGAAACGGAAGTTCTAAGACAATCGCGAAAACAGGCGCACTTCCGCATCTTAGAATAAGGTCAATAAGCCAGTCAGAGTCAAGAACCAGACAGAACTGTTGTATAAACAAATAAATAACTAAATATATTAATGTTGGCCAAAGAATGATCATGATTAACCCTTTTGCCTTGTAGAAACCCCACTGAGAATGGAGTCCCACCCGTACGTCTCAGGACCCGCCTTACAGTTCACAAGTGCATTTGGCGAGCTGTCAAAACCAAACAAAACCTTCCATCTGCGCAATATTTACAACCCCAAACCTCCTCCCCAGCGCCCCCCAGTGGCCATACGACCACCCAGCCCTAAAGCAGGATCCGTTCCTCCTCCACAGGATGCTGTGATCCGCCGCCGACTGTCCTGCGAACCCGAGCCCAAACCCATCATGAGGAGAAGAGCCAAATCCCTCTCGTCCTCCAGCGACCGGCAGACCTGCAGGAACGTCCAGGTCCGCTTCGTGGACTCTCTCGGCCTGCAGCTGGAAGATGTCAAGTTCTTCAAATCCAGTGAAGATCCACTGGTGCCGGTTCACGTCATCACACGCCTGCTGGCCAGCTCAGAACTGGCCTCCAAGAAAAACCTGGAGCTCTCCTTGCCTTACTTCCAGCCCTCCTTCCCTGATAACATGACCACCGATGTATCTGCGTTCAGCAGACGTTTGTGCCGGCAGAGAGTGTGTCTGGAGCAGGTGTTTTGCTCGGAGCTGGGCATCACTGGAACGGCACAAGTGCTGAATTTGTGCTTCCAGAAGGAGGTCATCGTGCGCTACTCCTTCACCGACTGGAGGAGCAGTGCGGACTGTAGGGCCGGCTGGGTGTGCAGCGTCCGCAGGGGGGATCTGGAGTCCGACGTTTTTCGTTTTCTCCTGCCCGTGCCTCCGTTCATCATGCAGCGGGGCGCCGTGCTGCAGTTCGCCATCTGCTTTCGGGTGCCAGGATCTGAGTTCTGGGACAACAATGATGGGTGTAATTATAAACTGACCTGCCAGACTTACAAGCTGACCGTCCCTAGAGAGTGCGAAGACAGCCTAGTGCATTTCATTTGAGTGTACACTAAAGTTTTCACACACAGACATACATATGGTGGTTTTGAGGGCTCTCCATAGGCGTAATCAGGGTGTGAATTACAGGTTTGGGGGAGATTCATTCATTCATTCATTCATTTTCCTTCAGCTTAGGGTGCTTTCACACCTACACTTTTGTTTCGGAACGTATCTCGTTTGCCCAGTTAGCGCGGTTCGATTGGCATATGTGAACAGGGCAATCGCGCTCTGTTCCGCGCCAAAGTAATCGCTCCGAGATCGCTTGAGTGAGGTGGTCTCGGCTCGATTGAAACGAACCCTGGAGCGGTTCGATTGCAGTGAGAAAGCGATCCGATCCGAGCGCGGTTATATCACAGTGTTTTATGGATATGTAATAGGCTTACGGCTACATGAAGAGAGAATTATGAGTAGGGCGGGAAGTTTCGCGAGTCTCCGGATGCCCGCAAACGAGTGATGATCTCCCGGTAATCTCGCGTCTCTCTCCCAGTCCTCAAATAGGCATCGTCGCGCACCCTTCTCACCCCTCCCCACCACATCTCTCCTCAGACACGTCACGCGCGCGCACCCTGTCAATCACCACCAAACCACCACCTCTCCTGACAGCTGAGCGGGACGCTGCAAAATAAACCCTGACACTCTGACCAATGTGAGGAGAGTTTACTCGCACGTGACTTGTTTTAGCTCTTTTGGTCCGATTAGAAACTTTGCAGTCTGAAAGCGAACCGCTCCAAGAGCAAAGAGCAACAATGTAACAATTTTAATCTCTGTTTCGGAACAACTGAATCGATTCACAGGTGTGAAAGCACCCTTAGTCTCTTATTTATCAGGGGTCGCCACAGCAGAATGAACTGCCAACTATTCCAGCATGTTTTATGCAGTGGATGCCCTTTCAGCTGCAACCCAGTACTGGGAAACACCCATACACACTCAAACTCATACACTAGGGCCAATTTAGTTCGTCAATTCACCTATAGCCAACCCAAGCTCATTCTGGAAACGTAGCCTCGCGGACGTTTCTGGAGACCGCGATTTACGTGGCCGGAGGTACGTACGGACGTGTTTAGTTTTTTTCGAGCGAACGCTGCGGGGCGATGTGGCGCCGCTCCGCTCCTCCTCTTCGCGCTCGCCGGCCGACGGCTCGCCTCCGAGTGGAGAGCTTCCCCGATGCAACCAGTTTGTACGCTTAGCTCACAGCGTTGCGTCGGCGGAGCGGAGGCCCCGGAGGAGGAGGAGGAGCCGGCCGCGGGGACGACCGGGATCGAGTCCAGGGAAGAGCGGTTCCAGAAATCAGGTAAGATGAAAAACAAAATCCGAAAAATAAGGGCGAGAACGTGGCGGGATCCGAAAACGCGGTCGAAATCGAAGACGAGGGCTTTTGCTTTTTTTTTTTTTTCTGGACGGCTTTTGCAAACCGTCACTCGGGTTTAGGGAAGGAGGAGGAGGAGGAAGAGGAGGGCGGCCGGGTCGGCCGATCCGGCGGCTTTTCGCGAGAGAACAGCGCGGGCGCTAACGGCGCGCGCTCCCGAGAGGCGCCCGAGACGCGAAAAAGCGCACACAGCGGCCTCTCGCGGATCCGCGAAAACAAAAAAACGCTCGAATACGTACCTCCCGGGACGTACATCGCGGTCCGCAGAAACATCCACGGGGCTACGTTTCCACAATGAGCCCGGGTTGCCTATAGCGCATGTGTTTGGACTGTGTGGGGAAACCGGATCACCCAAACTGACCCAGCCGGGGCTCGAACCAGTGAGGCGACAGGCCCAGTGGTTAGCACTGTTGCTACATGTTCTCCCTGTGCTCGCGTGGGTTTCCCTGGGGTTCCACGGTTTCCCTCACTATCCAAAACACATGCGACATAGGTGATTTGACTAAACCAAAATTGGCCCCATAGATGAGCTCTTAGTCAGCAGTATTTCTGTACATAGCAAGCCCTTATTTGTCATTAGCCATAAACAGCAGGGGAGTTCTCAAGATCTACCTGAGCTCAAACTCCCCTCTCCCCCTGCAAACAGGAGGGAGCCCTGGGCTCGAGGATCTTCTGAGCTCAGGGCTCTCTCCCGGGACAGCATGCCAAACACGCTTTATAATCAATCATCAGCTGAGTGTGAACTCTTGATTATTAATATATATATACATATATATGTGTGTGTGTGTATATATATATATATATATATAAAATATGTTTTTTATGTTTTCTAACTCATGTCCTTTAAAAAAGTCATGGTTCCTACAGTTATCATAGTATTACTACAATATTACTATAGTAAAACAGTGGTTACTCTAGGCATATTTATACTATAGTCATATTTACTGGTTTTACTATAGTAAAAACATGTTTAAAAAAGTTATTTGGCCTCTTAAAGTTTGTTTATTCACATGTGAGTGACGGTCAGTGTTTATTGGACGTGTCTTGTGTGCTCTTCTAGATCTTTCTCCGACAGAGATCTGAAGGCATCTGAGGAAGCCCAATAATGCACTTCTGACCCAGTCCAGCTGTATGAGCGCATGATCTGAGCTCAGCTCTTAAAATATCCATCGTCCTAAACCAAACACAAAGTGACTATATTTACAGCTTCACCTTTGCCACACATTTGGACAGTTAGTTGTTGTCCACAGTGGAATGAACCACCAACTTATCCAGCATGTGCTTTACACAGCGTATGCCCTTCCAGCTGCAACCCATTACTGGGAAACATCCATACACCTTCATTCATACACTACGGCCAGTTTAGTTCATCAGTTCACCTGTCCTGTAGTGCATGTGCTTGGACTGTGGGGGAAACCGGAGCACCCGAACTGACCCAGCCAGGGCTCGAACCAGTGCTCCCCAGCGTCTCTCCCACAGCATCATTGTTGTAATGTAATTAAAATATAAATCATTAAATACACTTAAGCATTAATTCAAGTGTAAAACAAGATGAAAAGCGGTTTACACGCACACGCCGTCAGGATCAGCAGGCGAGCGCAGACTCTTTTAAAGACATAACAATGTCATTTAATGCAGTACTTCTTGTACACCCTGAGACCCACTTTACATGTATATCAATCAGGCAGTGAAGATCTTTGATTATTTAAGAAAACAGACCTTAGATGAGGCCGTTTTGTAACAGCACAACACTAACTCGGTTACTACAAATTAAAAGTCCTTCTGCAGTAACTTAATAAACCAACATATTCTGTTTCTCGCTTTTATATAAAAAATTAAGGCCCTAATTTATTATGACTGCTCTAATTTTTTATTTTATTTAATCGTGTGACCGTTTAAAAGCATTACCTGGGGGTTGTTTTTAAAGAAAGCATATTTTAGGCTAAGCAGTTCTGCGAGCAGACAGCAGATGGCGCTCGGGATCTGGAGGAGGAGATGGACTGGGGAAAGTGAGGACATGACATTTGTATTTATTTAAGAAACATGTAAATTGTTGAAAATTAAACATTATTTACCCATAAAGAAAGTATATATTATTACTTAAAGATACTTGTGGCTAAAGTCTACAACCATAATAATATTAAATAAATAAACACAGTGATATATAAACTCCTTTTCACTTTTATATGGTGCTAAAGCGAAAAATGAATTATAGCCTAAAGAAAAAATCAGGCATATTTACAACCCGAATCATTTTAAGCCAACTTAAAAGATGATTATTTATGTGTTTTAATATGTAGAGTTCATGATACTGAACTAATGATGGCAAAAAAAAAGCATTATTTAATATTATTTACCACAAAACCAGTCTTACAAGTAATATATGTGAAAATCCAAATATTATTCACCTATTAAAAATAATATTAATAATTTAAGGTACTTGTGGCTGAAGTCTATAACCATAATACCATTAAATAAATAAATACAGTGATATTAAAGCATAGCCATATTTACCAACAGAATCATTTTATGACAACTTAAAAGATGCTTATTTTATGTATTATGTATTATATAAAATAGGTATTATTAGTATGATTTAATAGGAGTTCAGGATACTGAACTAATGACGATAAAAAACATTATTTAGAATATTATTTACTGCTATTTTGACATTTGTGACCACAAAACCAACCATAGTAATTTTTTTTTTAAATCAGAACATTATTTACCCATAAAGCAAGCATATATTAATAGTTTAAGGTACTTGTGGCTTAAGTCTACCTGTAATACCATTAAATAAATAAATACAGTGATATATAAACTGCTTTTTACTTTTATATGGTGCTCAAGTGAAAAGGAGTTGTATCCTAAAAATAAAATCAGGCATATTTACAACCAGAATCATGTTATAACAACTTAAAAGACGATTATTTATGTATTTTGTATTTATTTAGAGTTCAGGATACTGAAATATTGATAGTAAAACACATTATAGAGGACATTATTTTACTTGTTTTGGCATTTGTGATCCTGAACCACTAATTCAGACATAAATGTACATTATTTGGAAAGTTGAACATTATTTACTCATAAACGAAGTGTGCATTGACACTTTAAGGTGCTTGTAGCTGAAATATACATACTGTGATAGCATTTCTATAACATGTACTGTAAAAAATGCAGGCTTCCACACAATAATTCATGTTGTTCAAACACGAAGTGTTTAATTTATCTTAATTGTTTTTACTAATTTAAGTGGATTAAACATAAAATAATTAAGTTTTTGTGCAAAAAATAGCAAGAATTGTGATTGTTTCTTTAAATAGCTCAGACTAAATGAGCAGTTTGAACAAGCAGCAATAAAATATGAGAATTTATGAGACTATCCATAGATGTAATCAGGGCCAGAGCAAGCTGAACTGCCGCCCTCAACCCCAATGTGAAAACGAAAGTGACCGGTTATGAAAATGAAGTGACGTGTCGCGGTCCTCTATTCTGCCGCCCTATATGGAAGGCCGTTGGCGCCAAAACGTCTGCAACAACGCGTTAACACACAATTTACGCGTTAACACGTAATTTATGCGTTAACACATAATAACGTGTTAACACGCAATTTACGTGTTCACGCACAAATAACGCGTAAATTGCGTGTTAACCCGTTGTTGCAGACGTTTTGGCCCCAACGACCTTCCATAGCCCTATGCGCGGATATAACTGAGGACACGCGAGTGCTGATAGAGGTGTCTCTGACGCCGCCCTCTCTATTCTGTCGCCTATGTGCAAATATAACTGAGGAAGCGGGTGGTGAGGGAGGTGTCGCGGACATAACTGAGGACGCGGGTGGTAAAGGAGGTGTTGCGGACGCCACCTATGTTGCCTCTATGGACGCGCCGGCCCTGGATGTAATGTATTTTATACAGTCAAAAACAATTATTATACGCTCTATTCCTAAACCCAACCCACATGGGAAAGTTTAATAAAATGTTTAATTTTCAATTATGATTTTACAGCATTTTGAATTACGAGGACACAAGGCCACGTCCTCATAAACCACCTCAGTGTTGTAATACCTAGGTCATGTCATTATTCACATTTCTGTCATTGTAAACCATTAAAACCAGTACTTGAAAAGATGATCAGTGTATTTTAATATACTCAATATATTTGAGTGTACACTTTTACATTGGGAAATCTGTTTTCTTTCCAATATGTTAAACAAGCACCTTGTTCTGCACCTAAATCTCAATTATTTCTACAAGATAAAGCGTTTATCGTTGTGTCGTCCTGTTGCATCAGCCTAAAATTCCTCAAGATGAAGCTCCAGGAGCCTGAAAACTGTGATATTTGATGAGAAGATCAGGGTTGTGTTTTGACAGAGGAATATTTAGCGCCGCAGACGTGCTCTTCTTCAGTGAACACAGACTGACCCAGTTAAAGAGCTCATTTCTTATGCATGAACTTTAAATGCGCTCATTAATATTAATAACTAGGAGTGTCATGGTGTAAATAACTAGACTGTAAGTGGAATACAGCCACATAAAAGAAGAGATGTGTATTTTAGGAGATTCTCTGTGTCTTTTATCCTAATTATGGTGTTTTGGTGACTGTCACTTTAAATTCAAATGAGACTGTGCTCTTTTTAAAAGAGGGCGGAGCTATAAATGCCTATGCATCAGCATAGCAGCAAATGTAAAAAAAGCGCTGGCGTTCTCAGTGCTGGTCAAGTCGGCATCTTGTCAGAGTCAGCTGCTGTTTATGCTAATGAGGGAGAGATGGGCACTAGTGGGCGGGGCTTTCCCTCTCTGATGACACGTACAAAGGGAGAATGTCAATCAAAGTGTGTCTCCAGACTGCTTTGATCAAGTCTGATTATAAACAATAGATTTAATTCATGTTTACTATTAGAAGCTGGATATATTCACACACTGCTCACTCACAGCTGTGTTTAAACCCCTAATAAAAGTGATTTTAGCATACTAGGTGCCCTTAAAGTAATGAGACACTCTAAAGCCATATTCTGCTTTACTCTATCACTGCCCGACTCTGAAGTGAGTGTGTTTTTACTGATGCCACTCATTCCTCACACTGTTCCTGCTGTGAATAATGTCATCAGCATGCTGTGGATCTTATGCAAATACAGCTCTGCTGAGAATAGATGAAATAATATGAATGTTAAAAACACATCTGACACTCTTATATAACCGGCGCTGATCTGACACAGAGGTATTTTACTATTCATATAGTGTCTGTCACACAAAAGTTTTTAAACCATATCGCTGCAGGACGAGATGGATTTTATTGTAGTAAAATGCTTCTTAAACATTTACACTCAGCGGCCACTTTATTAGGTACACCTTACTAGTACCGGGTTGGTCCCCTTTTGCCTTCAGTACTGCCTTAATCCTTCGTGGCGTAGATTTAATAAGATACTGGAAATATTCCTCAGAGATTTTGCTCCATATTGTCATGATAGCATCACGCAGTTGCTGCAGATTTGTCGGCTGCACATCCATGATGCCAATCTCCCGTTCCACCACATCCCAAAGCTGCTCTGTTGGATTGAGTTCTGGGGACTGTGGAGGCCACTTGAGTACAGTGAACTCATCGCCATGTTCAAGAAACCAGTCTGAGAGGATTCAGGCTTTATGACATGGTGTGTTATCCTGCTGGAAGTAGCCATCAGAAGATGGAGACACTGTGCTCATAAAGGGATGGACATGGTCAGCAGCAATACTCAGGTAGGCTGTGGCGTTGATGCTCAATTGGTACTAATGGACCCAAAGAAAATCTCCCCCACACCATTACACCACCACCACCAGCCTGAACCACTGATACAAGGCAGGATGATCCATGCTTTCATGTTGTTGAGGCCAAATTCTGACCCGAGCATCTGAATGTGTCAGCAGAAATGGAGACTCATCAGAGCAGCCACGTTTCTCCAATCTTCTATTGTCTATTGTTTTGGTGAGTCTGTGTGAATTGTAGCCTCAGTTTCCTGTTCTTAGCTGACAGGAGCGGCACCCGGTGTGCTCTTCTGCTGCTGTAGCCCATCCGCCTCAAGGTTGAAAATCCCAGTAAATCAGCAGTTTCTGAAATACTCAGCGCAGCCCGTCTGGCAGCAACAACCATGCCACGTTCAAAGTCACCTAAATCCCCTTTCTTCCTCATTCTGATGCTCAGTTTGAACTGCAGCAGATCGTCTTGATCATGTCTAAATGCATTGAGTTGCTGCCATGTGATTGGCTGATTAAAAATTTGCATTAACAAGCAGTTGGACAGGTGTACCTAATAAAGTGGCCGGTGAGTGTATTTTACACTATAGTAATGATGTGATCTCTCATATATTTCTTATATGATCTAAATGAACAGTTTTCTGTATTTTGTGGGTCATTTTTTTAAATTTTTTTCCAATTTATTTCTGCTTCTGAATTGCATTATGGGATCTTAATCTTTCTTCAAACAACTTTTAACCTTGAGAAGCTGTAAAAGTGACCTTTCTGCACATTTATAATAGTCTGCAGTGCTATATTGTCTGGGTTGGTGTTGTATATTGTGCTACAGAACCGTTTAATAAGCTTAATCATTTTACAGACTTATTTCTCTAGATATTAATTCTTTCAAACATCTAAAATGTCAATAAAAGTCACTTTGTTAAAGTGTACAGTTGAATTTTTAACATCAACAGACGACAGATCAGAGATCAACATCCCATAATGCAATTCACAGGTATATTGTACAGTATATGGGAGGTCAATTCATCCATTCATTCATTTTCTAGTCGGCTTAGTCCCTTTATTAATCCGGGGTCTCCACAGCGGAATGAACCGCCAACTTATCCAGCAAGTTTTTACGCAGCGGATGCCCTTCCAGCCGCAACCCATCTCTGGGAAACATCCACACACATACACTACGGACAATTTAGCCTACCCAATTCACCTGTACCGCATGTCTTTGGACTGTGGGGGAAACCGGAGCACCCGGAGGAAACCCACGCGAAGGCAGGGAGAACATGCAAACTCCACACAGAAACGCCAACTGAGCCAAGGTTCAAACCAGCGACCTTCATGCTGTGAGGCGACAGCACTACCTACTGCGCCACTGCCTCGCCGAGATCATTTCAGCACTTTATTAATTTGTGAACTGTCAATACATTTTAGCACAAATTTGCTGTTTATAACGGGTTTTTACCTTAACTTCTTGAAATGCCGATATTTATAATCCCCTCGATGCCTTCATTCATCATTTCTGAGGGATCTCCCGTGTGTTTTTGATGCAGCTCAGAGGGAAATGTGATTAGCGCAGTTCTCCATCATCTGACACCACTGACCCGCTTTCTGCAGATCCTCTATCATGAAGGAAACACAGAACGCCTGCAGATACAGCCTTCATTTCTGGACCAACAGTGTAATCTGCTTATTATTCACACAAGAAAACAACACCAGAAATGACTGTAAAACTGAAAACTGACATTATAAATCTTAAAAAAATGATTTTATTAAAGTCAAAAGCATTGCTAACTGATCTATACTAATTCAATTGTACCAAATAACTTTTTTAAATAGGTTAAATCAATCTTATATAGCTCTTTATGTTAACAGATGCAGGTGTGTGTGTGTGTGTGTGTGTGTGTGGACGGAAATAATGAGTTCTCGTGTTTTCTTGGAGGACGCTGAGACTTCCTGACAGCTTATGTAAGATTACTGTATGTGAATGGAGGAGTTTTCTGCTGCTAAAACACATGATGAGAATCCACTCTGGCGTTTTGAACACAAGACCAGCGATCATTTAGAGAAATGAGCACAGATCAGATCAGCTATCAGAATAAGCGCTGTCGGCAGAGTCAGACGCCTGATTAATAACACTTTACATTAAGTCCTGTTCTAATGAAGTCCTCAGTGAAGTCAGCTCACGGCGGGTCAGTGAGTTAGTCATGTTTATAAACACACGTCTGTTCATTCGCAATGTGGGCTCGCTCCGACTCTTTTGGGTTGTAATAATTTTGCACATGTCCATGATGCAGTAATAATGAATATCATGTATAAATAGTTCATTTACTTAACTTAATATTTGGGCGATTCATTCCGCTGTGGCGACCGCAGATGAATAAAGGGACTAAGCTGAAGGAGAACGAACCTAATATTTGAGTTTAATTTTAACTTATTACCTCACATTACTGTCAATCCATCCATCTTTTCATCCATTCATCCATGGTTTAGTCCATCCATCCATCCAACCATGTTTTAGTCCATCCATCCATCCATCAGTCCATTAATCCATTCATGTTTTGGCCCATCCACCCATCCATCCAACCATCTATACATCCATCTATTAATTTATGTATTGATCCATCCATCCATCTGTCCATCCACCCATCCATGTTTTGATCCATCCATCCATCCACCCATCCATCCATGTTTTTGTCCATCTATCCATCCATCTGTTCATCCATGTATCCATCCATCCATCCATCCGTCTGTCCATTTGTCTGTCCATCCATCCATCCATCTGTTCATCCATCCATCCATCCGTCTGTCCATCTATTAACCCATGCATCCATTTTTTATTCCATCTATCCATCCACCCATGTTTTAGTCAATCCATCCATCCATCCATCTGACTATCTATCCATCTGTTCATCCATTTTTGGTCCATCCATCCATCCATCCATCTATGTTTTGATCCATCCATACATCCATGCTTTATTCCATCCATCCACCCATCCATGTTTTTGTTCATCTATCCATCCATCTGTTCATCCATATATTGATCCATCCATCCATCCCTCAATCCATCCATCCGTCTGTCCATCTATTCACCCATCCATCTATATTTTCATCCATCCATCCATGTTTTATTCCATCTATCTATCCACCCATGTTTTTAGTCCATCCATCCATCCATCCATCCATCCATCCATCCATCCATCCATCCATCCATCCATCCGACTATCCATCCATCTGTTCATCCATGTTTTTGCCCATTCATCCATCCATGGTTTTGCCCATCCATCTATCCATCCATCAATCTTTCTATCCATACATTAGTTTATCCATGTTTTGATCCATCCATCCATCCATCCATCCATCCATACATCCATGTTTTATTCCATCTATCCATCCACCCATGTTTTTAGTCCATCCATCCATCCATCCATCCATCCGACTATCCATCCATCTGTTCATCCATGTTTTTGCCCATCCATCCATCCATGGTTTTGCCCATCCATCTATCCATCCATCAATCTTTCTATCCATACATTAGTTTATCCATGTTTTGATCCATCTATCTATCCATCCATACATCCATGTTTTAGTCCATCTGTCCATCCTTTAGTCCATCCATCCATCCATCTTTTTTTGTTCATCCACCCATGCATTAATCAATCATCCATCTTTCATTCATTCGTAACAGACGACAGACATTGTGATTTGTTAAAAATCCAAAGCTTGTTCTGTACAGACAATAAATAGTCGTTGCAAAGGTAAGACATGATTCCCGTTCCTCAAACTAACATCTATACAGCTGATATGAAACTCAAGTTTTAGTAGGAGCCCAGAAACGTTTGGGGTGTCACTACAGCACCAACACTGGTGTGGGAAAACAAACAAACAAACAAACGGTTCCAATGAGTCACATGCTTGATCCCCAAAACCCCGCCCACATCCTCAAAACCCCGCCCACCCCAACTGGCATCAAAAGGCGACCGCTTAAAACAGTCCATTACAAAAAGAAGAAGAAGAAAAAGTCAGTGTCTTTTTATCCAAACAGTCTTCCAGCGTCCCACCAGAGTCTCCTGAAAAACCATGAATGATCTACTGAGTGGCGATTGGAGGGTTTTGGCTTCTTCAGGCTGAAGCTCCAGAGACACGGTCTCCAAGGTTCACTAGCGCCCAAATATCAGGCCCTCCATGGAGAGCCTCCTGAGGTCTCAGACTTCACAGAGATACCGTTAGCATCTTCTTCACGGAAGAAACCTTGCTATGGTCGGTGGAACCTGCAAGACACAGAGAGAAGACGACGGTGAGTGCGAAACACAGACCATCATCCATCCATCAAGAGAATAATAACAGAAGAGCACTGAGTGCGTGCAACTGTGTGTGTGTTCAGGTATCTATCACTTTGTGGGGACGCATATCATGATTTTGTATGGTGCGATCTCGAGTTAACATCTATGCTGATCCTGGAATATCATTTTTGTTGGAAAATGTAATCCATACCTATTCCCTACACCTAAACCCAACCAAAACTAAAAATTAATCCCCAAATCAGATGAAAATAATAGTTAACTATCATATAGAAGTAACCTAACCTAACACAAACTGTAAACATATCCCTTAGCCCTGATTGGCTGACTGGAATGTTGTTCCAGGATAAACATAGATGTTAATGCAGGAACATGTCCTACTTGATGAAATCAGGTTGGCGATGTGGGGACCAAATGTCCCCACAAGTATAGTAATACCAGTATTTTTGTTTTTTGTCTCATGACGGAAAAACAGCTCATGAATCACACAGAATTTTAAGCATTTTATAGACAAGTAAAACAATATTGTCCTGTTTTTAGAAATCATGTGTGAAAATTAAGTGAGTTTTTTACCTAAAACAACTAAATCATTTGGGAATGGGGGAAGCAAAATAATGTTATGTCAAAGAAAAAACAAGTTTATTTAACTTTTTCAATTCATCCTTTTTTTTTGGCTTAGTCCCTTTATTAATCCGGGGTCGCCACAGTGGAATGAACCGCCAACTTATCCAGCACGTTTTTACGCAGTGGATGCCCTTCCAGCTGCAACCCATCTCTGGGAAACACACCCCACACACATTACGGACAATTTAGCCTACCCAATTCACCTGTACCACGGGTCTTTGTTCTGTGGGGGATGTGGGGGTTCTGTTCATCGGCAGATTATTTTGTTCGATTTCAGGAAAAACAAACAAAATTTTGACTCATTATTTTCTAAAAACAAGACAATATTTTTCACTTGTATGAGAAATTGTTTCTTGATTTAAGACTTTTTAAATATTTGGACTAGAAACAAAACAAAAACTCAAAGTAAGAAAAAAGCTTTTGCAGTGGTGTGTGTGTGGTCCTGGTAGTCGCATTGTGGGGACCCCACAAATATAGGAATACCAGGATATTTTGATCTTGTGGGGACATTTATAATGAGGATAACAGTTCATAAATAAATAAATCACACAGAATTAAATATTTTGTAGTATTTAGGGGTAGAGGGTGAGAATATACAGCCTGCTCTGTACAGTATAAACATCATTATGTCTATAGAAAAAAAATGAAAACCCAACACGAGTAAGTGTGTGTATCTACTTAACTATCTTGTGTGGACAAACTTGTAGCCAAAATTTTATATTATAAAAATAAACAAAGGTCTATTTTGTTTTTTTATTATTATTTTTCAGGGTTTTTACCTTTATTTAATAGGACAGTAGAGAGTATTGACAGGAAAGTGTGTGGAGCAGAGAGAGGGGAAGGATCTGCATAGGACCACGAGGTGGAATCGAACTCGAGTCGCCGTGAGCACCAGAGTGCATGTGTCAACACACCACTACACTATTGGCGCTGACAACAAAGGTCTACTTTAATTGTAAATTGCCGAACGTTTTCTCTGAACATCCATATATAAAAACATAAAAACATGTAATGTCCCTAATTTTTTTAAGAGCGTGTGTGTGTGTGTGTGTCTACACTGCAAAAAAAGCGCTTTTCTTACGTTTTGTCTTGTTTCTAGTCCAAATATCCTAAATCAAGATGCACATTTTAGACAAGCTAAAATATTATCTCGTTTTAATGACATAATGAGCCAAAATGAAGTGAGTCAAGCAAAATAATCTGCCAATATGTTAAGCAGAACAATCTTGTTTTCCTTTTGACATAAGATTATTTCTCTTCCCCCATTGGCAGATTATTTAGCTTGTTTTCAAGAGTTCACCCTTAGCTGATGATTGATAATAAAGCGTGTTTGGCATGTTGTCCCTGAGCTCATAAGATCCTCGAGCCCTGGGTTCCCTCCCGTTGCAAGGCGAGAGGGGAGTTTGAGCTCAGGTAGATCTCGATGACAAAAATATTTTGGATTAATTATTTAGGGTGCTTGTTTTTGAACTGTGGGAAAAAAACGGAGGACCCGGGGAAAACCCACGGGGAGAACGAGCAAAACTCCGCGCAGAAATGTCGCCCGATTTGGAAGGGAATTAAAGCAGGGGCATTCTTGCTGTGAGGCGACAGTGCTAGTCACTGGCCACCGTGTCGCCCGTGAAAGGAGGGAAAGTAGGGTTGGGTGGGGGGGGGGTTTCTTCAAGGCGAAGATATTGAGATGAGAAAAGTCTGGTTGTTTATAGCGAGTTAAGGATCGTCTGATAGGATAATTAGTCATTAGCTAAAGTTGGAACAGCTGTGAACAATCATAAGCACGTGATCCTCTCGAAATTTGTTTATAAATAAACTTCACTTAAAGTAAAACTCACTTCATTCTGACTCCTTATTTCTGTAAACACAACAATATTTTTCCACTTGTCAACAAAATGCTTATTGATTTTAAGAATTCTTACACATTTGGACTAGAAACAAGACAGAACCTCCAGGACTAAAACAGCAGTGTAGACTCGACAGCACAATCTAGCACAGACCCAACAGGACCGCGAGCTCGTTCAGCGATATCTATTTGTGCAGCAGAAATGAGGTCTAGCGTAAGCTAAACATGAGCAAGCATTTGTTATAGATGTCGACGAGCTCTAATGTGTGCTGATCCTGCAAATCCCACAGCCCAGATACAGATATATATAGAACAGCCTCCCATATTGATCTACTGGATGTGTTCTCGCACCTTTATCAGTTACGCAAGAGACCGCGACGAGTAATCTATCGTTGTTTTTTTTTGGTGCATGGTTATGCAAACATGGAACAATATCTGGAGCAGGCCACGTCCAAACTAGATGTATGATTGTGACGGTATCATGACCTTGGATAAAAATATCACAGTATTGTGATCACTGAAAACTTTTATAGCGCTTTTAAAACAGTAAACCTTGAATCCAGATATCGCCCCATGCCTATAATCCAAACAGATATCCTGCAGACCCACACTGACCTTGTGAGGTGTTTGCTTGATGCATGAACCTCCATCTCGTTGCTCTTGAACTCGTTCAGCTCTTTGCGTATCGCCGCCTGCAAACACAAACAACAACAATGAGCAACCGGAGCACATGGAGGAAACAAGATCGCTTGTTTTCCAGCTGATGTTTTATAAATGATCAGTTCCGTTGACTTAACGTGAGCTGCTCGCGAAAACACCACAGTCATCTCTAGAGCAGTGTTTCTCAACCACATTCCGGGAGGACCACCAGCTCTGCGCATTTTCCATGTGTCCTTAACCAAACACAGCGGAGTCAGATCATCAGCTCATTAGCAGAGACGGAAAGAGCTGTAATGGGTGTGACAGATAAAGGAGACTGGTGGGCCTCCAGGAACGTGGTTGGGAAACACTGCTCTGGACCATATTCATTAACACACTGAAGAAGCGTTCACATGTTTGTGGGTCTATAAGATTTTTTATATACATGTTTTCGATCTCTTTTGCTCACTAAGGATGCATTAAACTATTTAAATCACAGTAAATACTGTATTTTTAAATATATATTATACTTAATTGCTATAATTATTAGCCCTCCTGTACGGTTTTTATTATTATTTTTTCCAGATTGGCTACAGAACAAACCACTGTTGTCTAATAACCTATGTAATTAACCTAAATTGACTTTTAATTAACCTAGTTAAGCCTTTAAATGTCACTTTAAGCTGAATACTAGTATCTTGTTATGGCAAAGGCAAAATAAATGAGTTATTATTAATTAGGTATTAAAATTCATTCATTTTCTTTTCGGCTTAATCCTTTTATTAATCAGGGGTCGCCACAGTGGAATGAACCGACAACCAATCCAGCATTTGTTTTACAAAGTGGATGCCCTTCCAGCTGCAACCCATCACTGGGAAACAGGTATTAAAATGATCATGTCTTGAAATTCATGATGCATTCGGGGAATATCTGAAAAATAATTACAATTTCACAGGAAGGCGAATAATTTAGACTTGAACTGTGTTTCTATATAAACACTAAAACTAAAACTGTAAGACACTGACTTTATTATGCAATTCATTCCTGCAAAATTACACGTGATCCTTCAGAGATCGGTCTAACGTGCAGATTTGAGCTCAAGAAACATCTCTAATTATTATTAATGTTCAGAACAACTGTGCTGCTGCTTCTTATGTTTGCTTTATTGTCTCATTTCTATGAATAAATTCATATAATAATGCATTAATGAGCATTTTTTTTTTACAAATTATTTAAAAAATTATATGCAATTTTTTAAATGAGCTATGTTTATTTTCACTATTGCTCAATTTAGTGCATCCTTGATGAATAAAAGTATTACTTTTATTTTATTATCATAATTTTTGTAACATTTTGGTCTGTATTTCGTATGATTTTTCACCCAGAACTGGCCAAACAGATGTTTTTCACTAAATGTATTTCTGCATGATTTTATTAAAGTGCTCTACAGTCCATTTGTAAATACACTGTATATGAATATGCACGATGTTTGTCCTGCAGGGGGCGTGTGTCAGCCTCTGCACTGACCTTATCAGAAGCCGAGAGTCTGGTCCAGGGTTTGTCTGCTCTCCTGTCATAATCCTGAGCTTTGGCCACTTCCACATAGTCACTGAAGCGGATCAGAATCTTTCTGTCCCGCAGCTCGTCAACAGTCGGCCGCTGGTTGAGCTGAAAACACAACAAGAAGAGGAAGAGAAGCTTATTCAACCTGCTGCTTCAGGCAAATGCTGTTAAAGGGATACATGGACACATCTGGCCCTCATTTGATTATGCATTTATTTATGTATGTATGTATTCATTCAGTTATTTACTTGTATTTTTTCCCACTTAGTGTTTTTGATGTATCCCATTGTGTACCTATACAGTCTCTTTTTTATCCTTTTTTCCTTCCACCTCTGTTCTTGATGGTGGTTATGTTTGTATAATGTAAAAAATGTGAAATAAATCATTAAATAAGAACAGCTCACCCAAAAATGACAATTCTGTTATCATTAAATCGCTAAACATGAAAGAAGATATTTTTAAAAAATTCTGAAAACCTGTAACCATTGACTTCCATAGGATTTGTTTTTCTTACTATGGAAGTCAATGGCTTACATTTTCAACATTCTTCAAAATATCTTCTTTTGTGTTCAATAGAAGAAAGAAACTCATCAAGGTGTATAACCACTTGAGGAAGAGTAAAAACTGAGTGCATGCTAATTTTGGGGTGATCTACGCTTTTAGGTTGATGCTGTAACGTTGATCAAAAATTATAGTTACGCTTATTATTCAATTATATGGCTAAATAATTGCTTATTCTCGCTCAGATCATCGCTAAAATGGAAAAATTAAAAATGAAAAAGTCATTTTAGACAAGCAAAACAATACTGTCTTGTTTTCAGAAATAATAAGTCAAAATGAAGTGAGTTTTTCTTCAAAACAAGAACAAAAAACAGGATTATTTGACTTGTTTTAAGGAAAAACTCACTTCATTTTGCATATCATTTCTTAAAACAACTGCTTGTCTAGAAAATGCTTTTTAATTTAAAAGTTTGAAGATATTTGGACTAAAAACAAGACAAAAAAATGAAGTAAGAAAAGCTTTTTTTGCAGTGTTGTGGCTTATTGCAACAGAAAAATAAAAGAAAAAACATGACAGTGGTGAAAGAATGATTGCATTTCAGCAATAATATGCATATTAGAATGATCTGAGAGAGGATAAGCAAATATTGAGCCATTTAATTGAATAATGACAGCATGCCAAAGATAATTATTGCTTTAATATAACTTCAATAAACATACTTTAAGATCTTAAGTGTTTAATATTTCTATTTATTATAAGATATTATCATTTGTGACCCTGGAGCACAAAACCGAATGCTGCACTGGTGTATTTGTAGGAATAGCCAATTATCACATTTTATTTTAAGACAAAAACACTGGAATATTAAGTAAAGATCATCTTTTATGAAGAGATTTTATACATTTCCATCTATAAGTATATCCAAACTTAGTTTTTGGTCATTAATATGCATTGCTAATAACTTAATTTGGACAATTTTAAAAGTGATTTTTTAACATTTAGATTTTTTGAAGCCTCAGATATTCACATGTTGTATCTTGAATGCGATGGAAAGCTTATTTATTCTGTTTTAGATGACATATAAACCTCAGTTTCCATAAACTGACACTTATGATTGGTTTTTAAAACTGTTCTCAGAAAGTAGGATGAAGCCTCTGCTGTACACTGAATGACTGTTATTATAGCAGTAATTGAGCCTTACGACACATCATACACACGTAAATACTGCATGCTGAGGAGGAAAAACACACGTATATGAGGCTCGCTCAGTGAAGTGTTCTTAAGGAGAGATCACAAACCTTTCTGTTTAGCCTTTGCTTGATTTCCCGTCTCTCCTCTTGTTCTGTCTGGTCATTCCTCTCTGCAAATCCATCAAAAACACACACAGATGAGTATAAAACACACACACACACACACACATACACACACAGTCCACCGAGGAACAGATTAAGTTTGTAATCCAGCACAAAACATGTAGAGCACGATTCAGACGACAGCACTTGTGTCTGTCTAATGCTAGAAAATCTATCAAGACAGTTTATTTTCCTTGCTCTAAATTCACACATGGTTTACGAGGACTCTCCATAGGCCTAATGCATATTGTGTACTGTAAAAAACCTCCTACTATATGGTGTTACCCGAAATGCAAACCTCACAGAAAACATGTGGCAACATTAAGTATAATGTTGAAGCATTTTGAATTACAAGGACATGGCTTGTGTCCTCGTAATTACAAATGCTTAATAATTATACTAACTGAGGTCTCTAAACAACTTAATAGAGTGCAACTAGGCCATACCCATGTCATTATTAAAATTGAGTGTCCTTGTAAACCACATAAGCAAGCACACACACACACACACACAAACGTTTGTTTGTTGTGAATTGTGGGGACAATCCATAAGTTTCCATTGTTTTTTTCCCTCCAAACCTATTCCAAAATCTGCATTTTTTACTTAATGAATAAATAAAATATAAATTCTGTATGATTTATAAGCCTTTTGTAAAATGGGAACATGGGTTATGTCCTCATAAGTCACCTTATCCTGTAATACCTGTGTAAAAACTATATTATACACATTTGAGTTCTGATAAGTCACACAAAACCACACACACACAGCAGGGCTGCACAATATATCGAAAAATTATGGTTATCGCGATAATAGCATATGCAATATGCATATCTCAGACATGTGTGATCATTTCGCAGTACTGGGTTGGGCATCTGCTGCGTAAACATATGCTGGAATAGCTGGCGGTTCATTCCGCTGTGGCGACCTTATAAATCAGAGACTAAGCCCAAGGAAATGAACATGTGTGATAAATTACATTTTATTTTATGTTGTTTATCTGAATTTGACCAATCAGACGGGCCCTTACAATCTTTAACCCCGCCTCCTAGTAGTTGCTGTTCTGCTATTAGCCCAAAGGTGAATCCAGAGCTGAATATAAACACTAAAAGCGGGATTTAAAATACAAAAAACAGCCAATCAGGGAAAATTAGAATTAATTAGATCTAAAAAATAGCTTTCACCTGTTTATTTTAATATCATAAATAAATACATTTAAGAACAGCTAATAAAAAATAGCTTTTTTTAGGGAAAAATCATAAGAAATATAATTATTGCAATACTCTAATACAGTCACAGGCCTTAAAAACACATGTAAATGATCAACTTTTGCCCAATTGTGGTAAAAATCTTCAATAACTACGGCTCCTGATCAACGAAAATCCCAATTCAACACTGCAGATCCTGCGATGTGGCTATTGAGGATACACACATTGCAGTATCAATGCTAAAACAATTATGCAGCTCTACTGTATATAACATTAAATGACAGTGATGTTGTTTTGCATCCTGCACTGAACATCTGACCTCGTTTATAAAACCATATTACAGCTTTTCTTTAATAGGCTTCATCTTTTGACGGCGCTGGATGAACGCTGTTCTCTTACATCTCCCTCTGTCAGAAACGTGGATTATGTGAATCTGTTCTGCGAAAGGATTTGATGCGGGAAAAGAAACGGGGCGCACGTGTCTATCTGCTGCGATTAAACTACGATAAACCACTTCAGAAATATAGTTAATGTTCTGTGGCTTTCGAACGGTTGTCTGAGAGTAAGTGTTTGAGCACATGTGCTGAAACAGCTGAGCAACACAGCTGACAAACCCTAGATAGAGCAGACCGTCAACACAAACCTGCTGCTTCACAAATCATCTCCATTTAACCTGCAGCTTAGAGAAAGGGGGTTTGTGGAGTTTTTAGACGGGCTGACTTTACTTTAAATAGATGAGTAAACCTGTTTTAATTACAAGGGGTTAGGTTGACTTAACTTAATTTTTTTATTATGTACTTATTGCATTTAATTTTAAGGTAAAAGGTTTACTTATTTATTAAAGTAAAGTCAACTAATCGCTTTGACAGCAGCAGGTTTACTCACTTTATTAAAGTAAAGTCAACTAATCGCTTTAACAGCAGCAGGTTTACTCACTTTATTAAAGTAAAGTCAACTAATCGCTTTAACAGCAGCAGGTTTACTCACTTTATTAAAGTAAAGTCAACTAATCGCTTTAACAGCAGCAGGTTTACTCACTTTATTAAAGTCAACTAATCGCTTTAACAGCAGCAGGTTTACTCACTTTATTAAAGTAAAGTCAACTAATCGCTTTAACAGCAGCAGGTTTACTCACTTTATTAAAGTAAAGTCAACTAATCGCTTTAACAGCAACAGGTTTACTCACTTTATTAAAGTCAACTAATCGCTTTAACAGCAGCAGATTTACTCACTTTATTAAAGTAAAGTCAACTAATCGCTTTAACAGCAGCAGGTTTACTCACTTTATTAAAGTAAAGTCAACTAATCGCTTTAACAGCAGCAGGTTTACTCACTTTATTCAAGTCAACTAATCGCTTTAACAGCAGCAGGTTTACTCACTTTATTAAAGTCAACTAATCGCTTTAACAGCAGCAGGTTTACTCACTTTATTAAAGTCAACTAATCGCTTTAACAGCAGCAGGTTTACTCACTTTATTAAAGTAAAGTCAACTAATCGCTTTAACAGCAGCAGGTTTGCTCACTTTATTAAAGTAAAGTCAACTAATCGCTTTAACAGCAGCAGCTTTACTCACTTTATTAAAGTAAAGTCAACTAATCGCTTTAACAGCAACAGGTTTACTCACTTTATTACAGTAAAGTCAACTAATCGCTTTAACAGCAACAGGCTTACTCACTTTATTAAAGTAAAGTCAACTAATCGCTTTAACAGCAGCAGCTTTACTCACTTTATTAAAGTAAAGTCAACTAATCGCTTTAACAGCAGCAGGTTTACTCACTTTATTAAAGTAAAGTCAACTAATCGCTTTAACAGCAGCAGGTTTACTCACTTTATTACAGTAAAGTCAACTAATCGCTTTAACAGCAACAGGCTTACTCACTTTATTAAAGTAAAGTCAACTAATCGCTTTAACAGCAGCAGCTTTACTCACTTTATTAAAGTAAAGTCAACTAATCGCTTTAACAGCAACAGGCTTACTCACTTTATTAAAGTAAAGTCAACTAATCGCTTTAACAGCAGCAGCTTTACTCACTTTATTAAAGTAAAGTCAACTAATCGCTTTAACAGCAGCAGGTTTACTCACTTTATTAAAGTAAAGTCAACTAATCGCTTTAACAGCAACAGGTTTACTCACTTTATTACAGTAAAGTCAACTAATCGCTTTAACAGCAACAGGCTTACTCACTTTATTAAAGTAAAGTCAACTAATCGCTTTAACAGCAGCAGGTTTACTCACTTTATTAAAGTAAAGTCAACTAATCGCTTTAACAGCAGCAGGTTTACTCACTTTATTAAAGTAAAGTCAACTAATCGCTTTAACAGCAACAGGTTTACTCACTTTATTAAAGTAAAGTCAACTAATCGCTTTAACAGCAACAGGTTTACTCACTTTATTAAAGTAAAGTCAACTAATCGCTTTAACAGCAGCAGGTTTACTCACTTTATTAAAGTAAAGTCAACTAATCGCTTTAACAGCAACAGGTTTACTCACTTTATTAAAGTAAAGTCAACTAATCGCTTTAACAGCAACAGGTTTACTCACTTTATTAAAGTAAAGTCAACTAATCGCTTTAACAGCAACAGGTTTACTCACTTTATTAAAGTAAAGTCAACTAATCGCTTTAACAGCAGCAGGTTTACTCACTTTATTAAAGTAAAGTCAACTAATCGCTTTAACAGCAGCAGGTTTACTCACTTTATTAAAGTAAAGTCAACTAATCGCTTTAACAGCAGCAGGTTTACTCACTTTATTAAAGTAAAGTCAACTAATCGCTTTAACAGCAGCAGATTTACTCACTTTATTAAAGTAAAGTCAACTAATCGCTTTAACAGCAACAGGTTTACTCACTTTATTAAAGTAAAGTCAACTAATCGCTTTAACAGCAGCAGGTTTACTCACTTTATTAAAGTAAAGTCAACTAATCGCTTTAACAGCAGCAGGTTTACTCACTTTATTAAAGTAAAGTCAACTAATCGCTTTAACAGCAGCAGGTTTACTCACTTTATTAAAGTAAAGTCAACTAATCGCTTTAACAGCAGCAGGTTTACTCACTTTATTAAAGTAAAGTCAACTAATCGCTTTAACAGCAACAGGTTTACAACAGGTTGTATATGCAATTTTAAAAAGTATTTTATATATATATATATTTTTTTTTTCATTTGTTTAAAGGTTATTCACAGATACAAATAATCATGTTTAAAGTTGAGTGTTTAAAGCACACTAATTATTTTAGTAAAGTAAAATTGAGCCATTATGAAGCAATTAAACAGGGAACTGAAGCACCATTTCAATCAGGCTGTGATCAGACGTGTGTTATCTCTCTCCGTCTTGTCCTCAGAAATTTCTAATCGCTGATATTATTGTGTTAAACTCCAGACAGATTGAGCTTTAATCTGTCTGTTGCAAATGAGCTGAAATTACATTCACGCCCCACTCAGATTTTCCCCGTTTTATAGTGTGTGTGTGTGTGTGTGTGTGTGTGGGTGTGTGTAATTATTTATCAAATTACTTTGATTAGAGATTGGTATAGCATAAAATAAAATAAAAAAAACTGTGCGCCCACACTGCAAGCTATATAATGTCATAATTATGATCATGATGTTCTTTCGACTACAGTACATGCAATATTTGTGCATCTAAGTTCATTTAAGTTTAACTGAAAAATATAATTTAAGTACATTTTATGTTCTGATCAGTCAAAGTATAAAAACTGGAGATTTTTGACCTGCAATTTTTGACCTGACCTAACACAATGACCTGATTTAGTCATATGAAGCAGCAGATTTGTGAATAAAATCTGTTAATTGAAACACTGAAGAACATTTTTAAGATTTTGAAGTGGAAGTGAACTATATAAATAAATGTGTGTCTGTGTGTGTGTGTGTGTGTGTGTGTGTGTGTGTGAGTGTGTGTGTGTGTATATATATAATGCCTTATAATGCCTACAGTATACTGTGTTCATGTTTAGGAATTTACTGAATTTAGTATTTTAAACTGCATTGCATTATGCATTATTAGTACATTTTCCTTTACTCCTTTTTTAGTAAAGTGTCGATATTTTAAACTTGATGCTCTTTATCAGAAAACAGGTAACACACATTAATCTAATGCATGACTTATAAAAAAACCCACATACATATCATCCAGTAATCATTTTTCAGAAACATTTGTACACTGTAAAAATATCCTGGTTGCCTTACATTTTTAAGCTGAATCTAATAAACCCATACGAGTCCATTAAACTTATATTACAGTAAACTAACTTAAAACAGCTGGCATAACTTACAAAATTAGCTTAGAACATGATTAACTTAGTTTAATAAGTTACAATGATCTAAAAAAATATGCTGTCAGAACTAATCGATCGTAAAAAATTTTTACAGTGTAGTGCTAAATGTTCAGTTAAATGTGCACTGCAAAAAGGTTTTTGCAAAGCTGCAAATTAAGGATATATATATATATATATATATATATATATATATATATATATATATATATATATATATATATATATATATATATATATATTTTTTTTTTTTTTTTTTTTTCACAAATAATATTATAATTATTCATGTTTAAATTGATGGTGTTTGGAGTTTCTCTTAAAATGTGCATTTTGCATTTATTGCATTATGCATTGGGACAAAAACCACAACTCTTTCAGTGAACATGAATTTTAAACAAGATGTTTATGCTATTTGTAAGCAAACAGGTAACAGACATTAATTTCTTTAAAGTATAACTAATATAAATAATATATAATAATAATAATAATAATAATAATAATAATAATAATAATAATAATGATAATAATAATAATGATAATAATAATAATAATAATGATAATAATAATAATGATGATAATAATAATAATAATAATAATAATGATGATGATAATAATAAAGAAAATAATGATAATAATAATAATGATAATAATAATAATAATAATAATAAAAATAATAATAATAATGATAATAATGATAATAATAATAATAATAATAATAATGATGATGATAATAATAATAATAATAATAATAATGATAATAATAATAATGATGATGATAATAATAATAATAATAATAATGATAATGATAATAATAATAATAATAATAAAAATAATGATAATAATAATAATAATAATAATAATGATAATAATAATAATGATGATGATAATAATAATAATAATAATGATAATAATGATAATAATAATAATAATAATAATGATGATGATAATAATAATAATAATAATAATAATGATAATAATAATAATGATGATGATAATAATAATAATAATAATAATAATAATAATAATGATAATAATAATAATAATAATAATAATAAAAATAATGATAATAATGATAATAATAATAATAATAATAATAATAATGATAATAATAATAATGATGATGATAATAATAATAATAATAATAATAATAATAATGATGATGATAATAATAATAATAATAATAATAATGATAATAATAATAATGATGATGATAATAATAATAATAATAATAATAATAATAATAATGATAATAATAATAATAATAATAATAATAAAAATAATGATAATAATGATAATAATAATAATAATAATAATAATAATGATAATAATAATAATGATGATGATAATAATAATAATAATAATAATAATAATAATGATAATAATAATGATAATAATAACAATAACAACACATAATCCATCAGACATTAATTGTTTTTCAAAAACCAAAACATTAGCTTGAATTAAGGTCCAGAAATAAAAAATTACTTTTAGATGGACACAGTAAAAAAAATATTTTCCAAAGCTACATAGTACTGTATATCTCTCCATGTTATATTGGTAACACTTTAAATAATCCATTAGTTTATATCACGTATGAATATTTCTTGTATAGCATTTATCAATCATAGTTCAACATTAGCTAGTGCATTATTAAAATGCAAAGTTGCTCTTGCTAACATGATAGCTAATGCAGTGAGTAAAGACGAATAAACACTGTAATAAATGAATTATTGTTATCGTTAGTAAATACATCAACTAATGGGCCATTATTTTCATCTTCAAATAACTTGTCCCAAATGGGGGTTGGAAAAAATGTCTTCAGATAAAGGCTCTACACACAAAACAACACAAATAAAATAAATATACAAGCACAAACAGGTTCAAAAATGCTAATTTATTTTAAAATCCCCTTTTAAGCAATGGGAATAAGTGTCTTTTTGTAAGCATTACCGTTTCATTAGCTGTTAATTGTGATGATCAGTGAAACTGCAGTCATTAATGCTCTGACAGGTGTGATAGCCTACTCACGTTTGAGGATGTTTCTGCTCTCCAGCTCCTCCACCGCCGGTCTCTGGCTCAATCTCCTGCGGAAAAACACCAAAATCACGTTCTGGACCATGTTTAATCTCTCTCCGTTGTGTGTGACAGTCAGTGCCGAGAAGAAGTCGCTCTTTTAGAGGCAAACATCGCGTCCCGTCGCGCGTCTAAACTCCACCGAGCATCCCTGAAGCGCGTCCACATCGAGCTGTATTTTACTATCTGAGCTCCAGACTCGCTGATTTCAGAGAATAAATGCACTTGTGTGCGAGACTAAGACTGTATGAACGCCTCATCGACGGAAACAAGAAGCGAATAAAAGGTTAAATACGAAAAAAAGTCGTATAAAAGCGTGAAAAAGGCGCCCTGAGCTCCCTGACGCGCAGAGAGGGAGTGTGGTGTGATTCTGGAGATCCTCACCGCATCATTTATAAAGGGGGCGGCGCGTGCACACAGAGCGAGAGAGAGAGAGAGAGAGAGAGAGAGAGAGAATACACACACACACACACACCGAAGACATGCTGCAGTCAGGAAAACACCCGCTCTCACTCTCATATCGATTGTGAAAACGAAATCACCGTATGTTTAGAAACGATTTGAGAATTCGTTTAAAATACACACTAGTAAATTAGGCTACTGTATTTTGTCTGATTTATATACATTTTAATAGCTTGTTGGTGGTTATTACAATGTAAAATTGTTTAAAATCACTCATAAAAATCCCCTACTCACTCATATCGACATGAAAGGATGAGCAAATTCAGATAAAATGCACACTTATGAATTACGCTACTATATTTGGTCTGATTTAGCCTATATACATTGCTATTTGTTGTTAATGCAATGGAAAAAGGGTCAAAAACACTTAAATGTAAACAAAAACAATGACAAAATTTGCATAAAATGCACACTTATTAATTAAGCTACTATATTTTATCTGATTTGTATATATTTTAATTGCTTTTTGTTGTTTATGCAACATAAAAAGCGTCAAAAACACTCATATCTAAGTGAAAACGATAAGATAATTCATATTAAATGCACACTTGTAAATTAAGCTAGTATATTTTGTCTGATTTGTATACATTATAATTACTATTTGCTGTTAATGCAACGTAAAAAGCCTTAAAACACTCAAATCTGAATGAAAACGATGAGATAATTAATATTAAATGCACACTTGCAAATTAAGCTAGTATATATTATCTGATTTATATACATTATAATTACTTTTTGTTGTTAATGCAACGTAAAAAGTGTCAAAAACACTCATACCTAAGCGAAAACGATGAGAAAATTCATATTAAATGCACACTTGTAAATTAAGCTAGTATATTTTGTCTGATTTATCTACATTGTAATTGCTTTTTTGTTATTAATGCAATAAAAAGCATTAAAGCAGTCAAATCTAAACGTAAACGATAAGAAAATGTGCATTAAATGCACACTTGTAAATTATGCTAGTATATTTTGTCTGATTTGCATACATTTAATTGCTTTTTGTTGTTAATGCAATATAAAAAGCATCAAAAACACTCAAATCTAAACAAAAACGATGAGAACATTTGCATAAAATGCACACTTGTAAATTAAGCTAGTATATTTAGTCGGATTTATATACATTGCAATTTCTTTTTTGTTATTAATGCAATAAAAAGCGTTAAAACACTCAAATCTCAACGAAAACGATGAGGAAAATTCATATTAAATGCACACTTGTAAATAAGACTAGTATATTTTGTCTGATTTGCATACATTGCAATTGCTTTTTGTTGTTAATGCAATGTAAAAAGTGTTTAAAACACTCAAATCTAAACAAAAACAAAGAGAACATTCATATAAACTGCACACTTGTAAATTAAGCTAGTATATTTTGTCTGATTTATCTACATTGCAATTGCTTTTTGTTGTTAATGCAATGTAAAAAATGTTAAAAACACTCATATCTAAAAGAAAACAATGAAAAAGTTCATCTAAAAATACACATCTGAACATTAGGCTACTGTTTAGTCAACTTTATATGCATTGTAATGGCTTTTTGCTGTTAATGCAATGTGAAAGTGCTAAAAAACAACATATACCTCGATATCAAGTGAATCCATGTTAAAACCATAGGCAAAAGCACACACTGGTAAATAACTAATTAATTTGGGCAGGTGAACACGCATAATGGTGTTGATGTGGATGAGATTGTGCTGCTTTAATTTACTGCTGACTTATTATTGTTATTTCTCTGTATTTCTTGTACACGGGCGGGGTTTGCATGTTCACAAGAAAACCTGTGCATGCATGCACAATGATTGAATCGTTCAGCTCAATAATAGGGTTTTTATAATAGCTAATCACATGCGATGTTAAATGCTTTCATGAACCTCTTGAATGGCAAAACTGACTATGAAGGGAATGCTCAGTTAAATTAGGCACGCAGTGACCCACCCGACAGCAGAAATGAGAAATATGTGGCTGACAGCTGATTAAATACTCAAACTCAGCACAGGACAGAGTACAGCAGCAGCTACACACACTGGGTTACACACACTTAAAATAAATAAGTGTCAAAATGAATACAGAGAAACAATATTAAATACATTCATTCTCTTGTCGGCTTAGTCCCTTTATTAATCTGGGGTCACCACAGCGGAATGAACCGACAACTTATCTAGCACGTTTTTATGCAGCGGATGCCCTTCCAGCCCCAACCCATCACTGGGAAAACATTTATAAAGTGGCATAATCGGTCACCTTTAAAGCGTACCATCCCAGTGACAGCTTTCGCCCTTTATTTGTGAGAGCGTAGGCTGTCATATCTCCTCATATCACTTCACTGACGGACACAAATGACAGATTAAGTCCTGGGTGTAATGAACATTGTGTTCGCCCACTTTAATTGTCACAGCAGAACATGATACTATGAATCACGCAAACAGCAGGCCGGGGTCTGACTTCACCGACACAAACTGCTAGTGAAAAAAAAGTAATGGATATTTTTAAATCCCGCATGATTGGCCCAAATCCTGGAAATATTGGCCGTTTGGAGATTAAACCGGGCCGTGAGCGGCGGAAGCTCAGCTGGGAACCCAAATTCACTGAAGCCTTTAATGCACCCCATGTGGGAAAAACAGAAATGAGACTGAATAAATAATAAATGTGGATGTTAAAATAGAATATTGAAGGGGCGATATGGAAAAACGGCCATGCATTTGATGCTTTGCATTGCAAAACGTGTGAACAGCATGTACTAATTGTAAAACATCACTAGTATTAGTCAACAACTAACGACTTCTATGGTAATGATGCATATTAAAACAGTTTATATTGTAATATTATTTAAATGATATGAGCTAGAATGAACAGTTATCATAGATATATACACTAGATATGGCATAGGGATCCTGAGCATGCGTCAATAGCGCCGCCACATTGGTACAGTGCTCCCAGAACTAGTGTCATTGAACTGCACTAGACAAGACAGTGTTGTTACGTGAAGATGCGGGACTTTAGCGCTGTCTACGGGTGTAGTAACGAGCAAACAAAGAAAACAAAGCACAAAGGTAGAACATATTTATAGGTAATATTACGTTTCTTTCTGTTTTTGTATGTTCTGAACTTTTGTGCTAATCAGGTAACGTTATTGATGATAACAGTCACTTACTGCATTCACCATACGGCAAAGCAGCTCCAACTCGCACTAAACACTCGGCTTATGCTAGTTTTGTTGAATAAAATCAGCAAACAATGCAAGAGAAATATTACAACGAGATGCTGCGCTGCCAGAAACTGGTATTATTGTCGGCTAACGTTAGTCGTTTGGGGGATTCATTCACAAGCGAATCGCTCCCTCCGTCAGTATGAGCAGTGAAAGCAGGAGAGGAGCTGTGTTTCAGGACATGATTAGATCAAATTTAACAGGGAGGGTGGATAATACATTTCTGTACACACAAACACAAGCTTTTTATCAGGAATGCCCGTGCGGT
The DNA here is from genome assembly GCF_052040795.2 of Danio rerio. Taxonomy (NCBI): domain Eukaryota; kingdom Metazoa; phylum Chordata; class Actinopteri; order Cypriniformes; family Danionidae; genus Danio; species Danio rerio. The sequence continues at coordinate 1,501,438 of NC_141031.1, forward strand.
CACTGATCCATCAATGTAGAAAAGTGATGTAAAATTATAATTTTCATAATTAGAAAAAAAAATTACATACTAACATCCAGGAAAACTCCCGATCATAGATATATGTGTGTATATGTGTATATCTCTGGCTTTGGATGGCCACAGTCCTCCACTGTACCTTGGTCCCGCATTCATTTCAAAGGAGCGCTACCCTGTAGCAAGATGGCGGCGCTATTGACGCATTCCGTCCAATAGACAACAATAGGCCAGGCGACATCTAATGTATATATCTATGAACAGTTATTAGCAATTAAGGTTATAAATATTAGTTTAAGGTGGCTCAGTGGTTAGCACTGTGGCCTCACAGCAAGAAGGTTGCTGGTTCGAGTCCCATCTGGGTCAGTTGGCGTTTCTGTGTGGAGTTTGCATGTTGGCGTGGGTTTCCTCCAGGTGCTCCGGTTTCCCCCACAGTCCAAACACATGCATAATAGGGGAATTAATTTATTAAATTGGCCGTAGTTTATAAGTGTGAATAAGTGTGTAGGCAAGGCAGTGGCGCAGTAGGTAGTGCTGTCGCCTCACAGCAAGAAGGTCGCTGGGTCGCTGGTTCGAACCTCAGCTCAGTTGGTGTTTCTGTGTGGAGTTTGCATGTTCTCCCTGCCTTCGTGTGGGTTTCCTCCGGGTGCTCCGGTTTCCCCCACAGTCCAAAGACTTGCGGTACAGGTGAACTGGGTTGAACTGGGTCCATAGTGTGTGAATGTGTGTGTGGATGTTTCCCAGAGAAGGGTTGTGGCTAGAAGGGAATCTGCTGCGTAGAAACTTGCTGGATGGGTTGGCGGTTCATTCTGCTGTGGCGACCCCGGATTAGTAAAGGAACTAAGCCGACAAGAAAATGAATGAATAAGTGTGTATGGGTGTTTCCCAGTATTGGGTTGCAGCTGGAAGGGCATGCGCTGTGCAAAACATATGCTGGATAAGTTGGCAGTTCTTTCCGCTGTGGTGACCACTGATAAAGAAAGGGACTGAGCTGAAGGAGAATGAATGAATGATTATAAATGTTTGCTGTAACAAATGTCTTGGTCATTAATAGCTAATGTTACCAATTGCAATGGGACCTTACTAAAAATGTTTTGGTTAATCTAAAAGTGTATCAGAAGTTGGTTTGCTGCTTTTAAAAACATGAATATAATCAACTTCCAATAGGAAACTAGCAGAATATAGAAGATATTAGGTGCATTAAACCAATCAGAGTCTCGTCTCTCATTCCCTTTAAGAGTCAGTTACATCGATCCATGGTCCATTTGCTATTTACACGACGGACTTTGTAGGTGTGAAAACTAAACGCTTCACTGGCGAGAAAACAGTTAAACAGAGCATCTGCAGCACGAGGATAAAGAACGAGCCTCCTCCATTCAGTCTCTTTACTTTTACTCTTTGCTCCTTTACTTTGATGGAGTGAGGAAACTCACACCGCTGAACACATCCATTAGCCCACAGATTTAATTTAGTTTGTTAAGCGCAAAGATTTGTGTCTAAACCATTTCTAAATTCAGTTCTAATCTCCAGCAAAGAAATAAATGAACAATAATAACGAAAAGTGGTCAGAAAACTGAGTTACATCCAAACACTGCATCCTCTTCTTATGCCCCATATGCTGATGCAGACGTCTCCAAAACCCCACAGCTGGACACATCTACACTTATGTTTACTAAAACAAATATAAATCTGCATATAATAAATAATACTGCTAATAATAATCACATTATACAGATGCAGATGGTCATGAATAAACTGAAAAAACCCCTGAGGTGATAAAGGCATGGAGGCAGTGCTGTTTATATTGTAAATAATAATTTCTGTAACATTTTAATCCTTAAATTGTTTTCATCAGTTTTCCTAAGCAAATTGTAATGTTGGTATTAAAATGTAGTAAAATTAATGTCATCATTTTAAAATTGCTCAATTAAATTTCAAGGATATCTAAAAATACTGCGCCTTATTGTGCCGGGTGTATGATAGGGCCCCTTATGTCAAAAGGAAAGACAAGATTACTTCACTTTTGCCATTAGTAGATCATCAAGCTTGTTTAAATGAAAAATGTACTTAATTTTGGCGTATTTTTACTTAAAGCAAGACTATATATTTAGCTTGTCAAGAAAAAGCTTCTTTATTTAACCATTTTTAGACATTTGGACAAGAAACAAGACTCAGAGTAGAGTAGACTATAGAAAACCCCTTTTTCATTCAGACACGCAACAATCCCCAAACACCTTCAGCTCAAAACTCTTCCACTTCTGAAGCCTGAGCACTTGATGTCTATTAAGTGAGCCAGCGGTGCGATGTGTCAGTTTGATAAGCGGGTTATAAGAACAGGTCCTGCTGGCAGTGTCAGTGAGTGGTTGGGAGTCAGTCTGGATTTCTCGATCTGTGCTTTAATGAGCGCTTCTCTTTCCGCTCGACCCCTCCACCGAGCCCATTTCCAGAGCGTCCCGGGCTGCATGGGACGGCCTGGGGGACCGCCATGCCAGAGATCATTACAAACGTTTACATCCGGCTTCACAATAGTCTGAGCATTTATGTAACTTCCAGGGTGCCTCTTCTTGATGACTCTGTTTCCTCCGTTAAACAAAAAATTGGAGGAAAATATACAGGAGGAAGAATAATTCTGACTTCAGCACTGGTGGACGAAATGGTTGCTGTTCGTGCATTGAAGAAAGGAAAACTACAGGTCACTGAAATTACCCGAAATTGAAAAAACATTCATTAAATTCCTTCGGCTTAGTCCCTTTATACACAGCGGATGCCCTTACAGATGCAACCCAGTACTGGGAAACACCCATACACACTCATTGGCACACACACTCATACACAACGGCCAATTTAGTTAATCAATTCCCCTATAGCGCATGTGTGTGGACTGTGGAGGAAACCAGAGGAAACCCACACCAACATGGGAAGAACATGCAAATGCCAACTGACCCAGCCTGGACTTGAACCAGCGACCTTCTCGCTGTGAGGCCGCAGAGCTAATCAGATGTTGTTTTTGAGCTGTGGTCCAACAGACGCATTAAAACAGGCAAACTAATGAAGCTGGCCTGGACGAAACTAAAGGCCACCAACAATTTTGTCCACGACTTTAAATAAAGGCTTAGACATGAAAGCAGTTATATTCTGGGCTGGCTCTCAATAATTGATCAAATCTCCGTCCTGACCCCAGATCTGCTCTTTAGAAGCGCGTGTGTCTGTCCCAGCGTAACCTACACTCAGGTCTGATCTTCAAACGCCTCCACATCTACAAATGTGTTCAGCGTGAGTTTTCTCCCGCCGCGCTGCTCTTCTCATCTACTTCACACACACACACACACCACAGCTGCGAGCCACGACACAACACATTACACTGACAATATATATATATATATATATATTTATATTTGATGTAGGTAATGTAGTTAATGTCATATGTTTTAAATTCTCATTATTTATGTTATTGCAATATTAAATTTTATCATTATTAAGAATTTCTTAAGCAAAATTTTAAATATGCAACAATAAAATGTAGTAAAATTGGTGTAGTAAAATTTGTTAATTGCAATATTAAATATATTATTGTTATAAATTATTTTAAAGGAATGTTAAATTTCAAGGATATCTGGAACTTCCTAAGGAATTTATTTTTCATTTATTAAAATATAAAATATTAAAATGTAGTCGAAATACTGTCATATTTTTTTAATTGCAATATTACATTTATTATTGTCATAATTTTACATTGCAATATTAAATTGTCTATATTTAAATAAATAAAGCTAGAACTTCCTAGCAAAATTTTCAGTATTAAATAAAATGATAAAACTTCAGTATTAAAATAGAGTAAAATTAATGTCATATTTTTTATTTGCAATATTAAATTTCAAGCATAACTATAATTTCCTAAGCAAATTTAGTATATTTTACAACAGTATTAAAAAGATAGAATTATTTTAAAAAATTCTAAATTGCAATATTAAATTTCACAAATATCTAGAATTTCCTAAGCAATTTTAAAAAATGTTATTTCAGTAATGAAATATAGTCGAAATACAGTCAGAGTTTTAACACTCCAATATTAAATTTATTATTATAATAGTTTTTAAATTGCTATATAAACTTGTCTGAAACTGTAATAAATAAAAAAATATCTAGAATTTTCTAAGCAATTTCTTTTCTTCAGTAATAAAATGTAGTAAAATTAAAGTCATATTTTTTATATGCAATTGTTTAAATATCAAGGATAACTAGAATCTCCTTAGCAAATTCTTTATATTTTATTACAGTAACAAAATGTAGTCGAGTTACTGTCAGAATTTCTAAACTGCAATGCTAAATTTCTTTCTCAAGCAAAGTTTTAAATATTTTAGTACAATATTAAAATGTGGAAAAATTACTGTCACAATTTTTTAATTGCAATTTAAAATTGTGTTGAATTAAAAAAATAATCAAATAAATAAATCTAGAATTTCCTAAGCAAATATTTGACCTCAGTATTAAAATGTTTCAAAATTACTGTCACCGTTATTAATTGCAGTAATTAATTTCAAGCATAATTAGAATTTCTAGAGCAAATTTTTAATATTTTACTTCCGTATTAAAATACTCTGTCAGAAATGTAAAACTGCAATATTAAATGTATTACTGTCATAACTTTTAAATTGCAATAATAAATCATGCATTAAATAAATAACAAATAAATAAATCTAAAAATTTCCAAAGCAAATTTTTACTTAAGTACTGAAATGTAGTAAAATTTATGTCATCCCTTTAAAATTGCTAAATTAAATTTCAAGAATATCTAAAATTTCCTGAGCAAAAACCGGAGCACCCGGAGGAAACCCACGCCAACATGGGGAGAATATGCAAACTCCACATAGAAACACCAACTGACCCAGCCGGAACTCGAACCAGTGACCTTCTTGCTGTAAGGCCACAGTGCTAACCACTGAACCACCGTGCCGCCCAAAAACAGCATTAATATTGAGCCCAATGCTCCTGTTTGCAGAGCAGAAGAAGCGCTGATGCATAATGAGAAGGCACATTTATACTGAATACAGAGGAGATACTAATTGCTTCACGCATGTTTTTATGACCCACTCAGCTCTTTCTTTAAATAGAGCGTATCCTCATGTGGCCAGAACGGGGAGCGAACACAAATCGATTTGCTGTTGGGTTGAAACAATGTCCGCTTTGGGAAGATCTGTCTATTTGTGGCCCACATACAGCAACTCAGCCTTTCCAGACATTGATTTTCCAATACTGGGATTTTCACTGGATTCAGCTCTGGTGCTCCAGTACTGTACATCTGTTGAGTTGATGAAACAACACACTGTTTCTATCACACTGTGTGCTGCTTTTAATATACTATAAATAAAATATATTCCTGTAGAAGGCCTGTGAAGACATTCATCACAGGGAAAAAATTACTTTTTGTAAAATGTAGTAAAAGTGCAATATTAAATTTTAAGGATAAGATAAATTTTGCTAAGCCATATAAAAATAAATAAATCAATAAATCATAATATTAACAATTATATATATATATATATATATATATATATATATATATATATATATATATATATATATATATATATATATATATATATATATATAAAATATAAAATATAAAATATAGTATAAAAATTACTGTAATAATTGTTAAATTGCAATATTAAATAGATTAAATTATGTATTTAATAAATAAAAAATAGATTTTCCTGCTTTTACTTCAGTATTACAGTGTAGTAAAATTACTGTCATAATTTTCTTAAACTGCAATATTACATTTCAAGGATAACTTAAATTTCCTAAACAATTTAATAATTATATTATAAAAGTACTAAATGTAGTACAATTTATCAGATTTTACTTTAGAATAAAAATGTAATAACATGACTGTTATAATTTGCAATATAAAATTTTAAGAATAACTAGAACTTCTTAAGCTAAATGTTTAATATTTCAGAAATAAATGTAGTCAAGTTACTGTCAGAATTTTAATTTTGCAAAAAAAAAATCAATAAATATTTAATCAACTTAATAAAAATATTATAAAGTACTCAATGTAGTAAAATTACTGTCATAATTTAAAAATAATAATTTTCTAAACAAATTATTTTAGATTTTAGTTCAGAATTATAAATGTAGTAACATAACTGTCATAATTTGCAATATTAAATTTTGAACACCAATAAAATTTTAAAAATTTAAAACACCAATAAAAAAAATCAAGAATAACTTAAATTTCCTAAACTAATCTTTTACATTTTCCTTCAGAATTAAAATGTAGTCCTAAGTAACTTATTAGTTTTTACAAATTTAAGTGGATTGAACAAAAAACAATTAAGTCGTCTCCCCGAAAACCCCCTGAAGAATTGTGTTGTTTTAGCTCATTTTAAACAAGTAGTTAGAACAAACAGCAAATATATTTTTTTCACATACAAATTGAGTGATTAGTGATCTTTAAACACTTTAATTAATATTTAATTATGTAGTTTTGATTAGTTTTAGTATTTAAAATATTGCTGTTTTTCTTAATTTTATTTGTTTTAGTTGTTATACTAACTAAAGTTTGAGCTAATTTCTATTAATCTAATCTATTAATCTTCTAACCTTAATTAATATTTCTAATTATGACATAATATTTATTCTTTTTTTGCAAAACATTGTTTATTTTTTACTTTTTATTTCAGTTTTTGTTATTTCACTAACTAAAAGTTATATATATACATACACATATATATATATATATATATATATATAAAACCTTTTATTTGACATTTTTACTTTGTTGTTTAATTATGTACATTTTTTATTAGTTTTTGTTTTTAAATATTGTTTATTTTTTATTAATTTAATTTATATTCAGTTATTTCACTAAAAAGTTTTTATATATAAATACGTACAATTATATTTTTAAAGATTTATAAAAATGATTGACCTTGAGTCAATATCATGATATCATCAATAAAATGAATTCATTATATCAGCACTGGTGGGAGGCATGCATTAGCTCGAGTGCCTTAGTGTCACTTTGCTGCCATACATGGAGAGTCTTAAAAATCCTTTTGTTTGAGGAACTACTTTCTTCCGCCACTCATTCACATCTGCAGCTGACATTCTAGGTGGGCAGAGAAGAGTGAAGAGGCTGCACATTACTTTAATATCACACAGCTATCAGCCAATCAGATTCGAGAACCAGAGAACTGCTGTATAAATGTACCTACTATAAGGTTAGGGTTGGTTAATGTGTAATTATGCATAATTAATTGTTCTATAGCAAGTACTTTAAAATGAAGTAATACCCTTAATGGATATTTTAGTACACCCCCGCCCCATCATGGTTTCAGCGCTTGAATAAATGCATTAACTATAACTGAACCTTATTGTGAAGTGTTATTTTCTGACACTTTACTATCTAAACCAACACGTACTGATGAAATGTTCACAACAGGCACATATTTGGAGAAAGCGGGACGACTGAATGCCTTTCCTTAAGCGGGACAAAAGATGCGCGATGCGTAAGTCTGATGCAGTGCAATGTGGGCTTTGTTGAACTCCATTGTGCCTCTGATGACTTAATTAGCGAGCGTGTTCAAATATAAATATAACACATTCACTGTGGGATGGCAGCATGTAATCTGGGCTTTTTAGGAGCTTTTAGGACCACGTCACATCCGGTGCGAGCGCCCTTATGACATCCGATAGTAAAAGACGCACGCTTTGGGCCGGGTGCCTGGCTGTGCTTAATTTAGCAGAGAGAAAACAGGCCAGAAACACAGTCAATAGTAATTGGTACACACTGGCATGATCAGGCTGTACATTACAACACACACAGATAAAGGTCAGGACTGATTCACTGCCACAAGCGGATGAGGAGGTCTTTTTATCTACTTTTTGAGTCTTAAATTGTCCACAGCTTTCTCTGTGTTTCAGCAAATGCAATGATTTTTGGTGACAGGTCTTATTTTGAGACATATTTTAGGAAAATGCTTTGAAAATGAAAAAAAAACTCAACAATTCACTCAAATGTGCTCCCCTTTCATTATGTTTTTAGCTGCTGTTTACTTAACAGCTTCAATTTTGGCAGTATTTTGTTTTAACTTTATGTGTTAGGTTTTCTAAATCACACATTATTAGCAGAAATAGCTCAAATAAAGGCAGCATATTCTGGCCCTGCTAATTACCTACCCATTATTAATATATTGGCTGTTTATTAGTAGTTATAACGCACACACTCTGCATGAGCTACATCCCCAAAGTCTAAACCCAACTACTACCCTAATAACCACTAATAAGCAGCAAATTAGGGGGGTTTAAAAGCAAATGTTATAGTTAATGTCAACCCAAGCTCATTCTGGAAACGTAGTCCCGCGGACGTTTCTGGAGACCGCAATTTACGTGGCCGGAGGTACGTAAGGCCGCGTTTAGTTCTTTTCGAGCGAACGCTGCGGGGCGGGGTGGCGCCTCTCCGCTCCTCCTCTTCAAGCTCGCTGGCCGACGGCTCGCCTCCGAGTGGAGGGCTTTCCCTATGCAACCAGTTTGTCCGCTTAGCTCACAGCGGTGCGTCGGCGGAGCGGAGGCCCTGGAGAAGGAGGAGCCGGCCGCGGGGATGATGACCGGGATCGAGTACGGGGAACAGCGGTTCTGGAAATTAGGTAAGATGAAAAACAGAATCCGAAAAATAAGGGCGAGAACGCGGCGGGATCCGGAAACGCGGTCGAAATCGAATACGTACCTCCCGGGACGTAAATCGCGGTCCACAGAATCGTCCGCTGGGCTACGTTTCCACAATGAGCCCGGATTGGTTAATGTTTTGCTGTCCGCTCTTTAAGATCTCAAAACTCAGGCTTCTGGTAGTACCTAGATCAGCAAAGTCCACTAAAGGAGGTCGAGCCTTCTCATTTATGGCTCCTAAACTCTGGAATAGCCTTCCTGATAATGTCCGAGGCTCAGACACACTCTCTCAGTTCAACACTAGATTAAAGACCTGTCTGTTTAGTTAAGCATACACTCAGTGCATCACTTAACGGTATGATGCATGTATGTGCTCCACGCAGGTTTCTGCATCTCGTTTATATCCACTACAAACAGCAGCTACGCTAATTATTCTCTTTATTCTCTATCTCCACCTGGGGATACTCTTCCCGAGGCCCTCAGGCTATGCAGAGCCACTGATTCAATCCAAGACCAGCGACAAGATGATCCCAAGGTTTCTATAATCCTGGACCCGGCCGTATCCTGAGCAGCTGCTGTGGTGGTCATGCAGGAGTGGAGAGCATGAGGCTGATTCCTCTGACGCTCCAGGGACAGACCAGTCTTCGATGAGGTCCAGCATTCTCTAGCGCCTCGACTGCAGCTCTGCACAAGACGTTTGTCCAGAGGAGAAATGGTCGTGCCCAACTGAGCCTGGTTTCTCTCGAGTTTTTTTAATTTCTTCACTTTCGCCAATTGGTGAAGTTTGTTCCTCGCCGCTGTCGTCACTGGCTTGCATGGTTCGGGATCTGTAGAGCTGCACATGGATGGATTTGCTCTTCAGTGTTTGGACTCTCAGTAGTGAATATTATCCACACTGAACTCTGAAAACTCAACTGACACGGTTTCAATTGACTATGATCTTCTATGTGAAGCTGCTTTGACCAACCCAAGCTCATTCTGGAAACGTAGCCCCGCGGACGTTTCTGTAGAACGCGATTTACGTGGCCGGAGGTACGTAAAGGCCGCGTTTAGTTTTTTTCGAGCGAACGCTGCGGGGCGGTGTGGCGCTCTCCGCCCCTCCTCTTCGCGCTCGCCGGCCGACGGCTCGCCTCTGAGTGGAGGGCTTTCCCTATGCAACCAGTTTGTCCGCTTAGCTCACAGCGTTGCGTCGGCGGAGCGGAGGCCCCGGAGGAGGAGGAGCCGGCCACGGGGACGACGACCGGGATCGAGTCCGGGGAACAGCGGTTCTGGAAATCAGGTAAGACGAAAAACGGAATCCGAAAAATAAGGGCGAGAACGCGGCGAGATCCAAAAACGCGGTCGAAATCGAAGACGAGGGCTTTTGCTTTTTTTTGGGTTTTTTTTCTGGACAGCTTTTGCGAACCGTCGCTCGGGTTTAGGGAAGGAGGAGGAGGAGGAGGAAGAGGAGGGCGGCCGAGTCAGCCGATCTGGCGGCTTTTCACGCGAGAACGGCGTGGGTGCAAATGGCGCGCGCTCCCGAGAGGCGCCCGAGACAAGAAAAAGCGCACACAGCGGCCTCTCGCGGATCTGCGAAAACAAAAACCGCTCAAATACTTACCTCCCGGGACGTAAATCGCGGTCCGCAGAACATTGTAAAAGCGCTATACACATAAAGCTGAATTGAATTGAATTAATAGCTAGAATTGTACCTTAAAAATAAAATGTGACCCAAAAAAGCAAACATTAACAACCAAAGACGTCATTTATAGCAAATTCAGGTGTAAACACGAGCACTGCATGAACAGGTCTGCAGCCAATTGTATCATATTGTACTGGAACTGAACAGTTTGTTTCTGTCGTGAAGGGCGTAATATCAGTCATGCACACAATATGAGTGTGTTGGTTGTTTGTGCTTTGCTCTGTAGGCTGTATACAGTAAAGAGGTTTTCCTGAGGATTCCTGATGAATACTAAAGAGAGAGAGAGAGAGAGAGAGAGAGAGAGAGAGAGAGAGAGAGAGAGAGAGAGAGACTCCTGTATACAGAAATAAAAAACACATCTCTGGGTTACTGACCGGCCTCTGTTGCCTAGCAACTGCAGCGGCTGCTGAACTAATGAGCCGCTCATGCACCAGAGTCGTGAGTCGTGATGTGGGCTATAAATGGATTTTTCTTAAAATAGCACATCGAGTGGGTTTCACATTGAAGTCTTGGGTGTTTTCTGGAAGGAGGAACTATAGACTATATATATACACTGCATATTGTGCATATATATTCCTTTGTGCTTGATATGACGGATCCTTTCTTTGTATGACATCCATGTGATGGGCATCCATTTATAGTAATCTCACATAGCAATATCAAATTCCCTGATTTTTCCCAGACTTTCACTGACATAAAGCCAGAATTTCCAATCTTATTAAAAAAAACAGGCTGATATTGTGTCAAAAACGATGTTACAATAATAAATTCATATTAAAATGGTTTTAGGTTAAATACCATCCTTCATTTAGGGTGAACAATCCCTTTAAGATCGTGGTGCAAACAAATAATGTTGGATGAAAGATCTCTTTAAGATCAGAGTGAAAAAATTAGTACTGTCTCCAATGTTAGGAGAAAATATACAAAATAACACACAGGAAAGATACAAGCCCTAATTTGAATGTATTTGTTATTCAGACTCTGACAGTGCATTCATTCATTTTCTTTTCGGCTTAGTTCCTTTGTTAATCAGTGGTTGCCACAGTGGAAAAAAACACCAAGCATATGTTTTACGCAGTGGATGCCCTTCCAGCTGCAACCCAACACTGGGAACCACCCATACACTCTCACACACTCATACACTATGGACAATTTAGCTTATTCAATTCCCCTATAGCGCATGTGTTTGGACTGTGGGGGAAACTGGCACACATGGGGGAAACCCACACTAAAGCTGTGGTCACACTAGAGTTTGAGCATGCGAAATTCTGTCGTACGGCGCTGCGAAAAGGGGCGGGATTAAACAAGATGATTAGACATTTAAAAAGCGAGTGATTGCTCCATGTTTTAAATTTCTGTCCAGAGAGGTCATGTTTTGATCCTCGAATTTCGATTGCTCTCACCCAGTCAAGTGATGCAATTTCGCAGGTCAGAGTTCACCAAGCTTGAACTTTGCACCGCAGAAACCTGCGAAACTTAATGCATGACCACGCGTTTCCGGTCTGACGCATTCCCGTGGGAGGAATTCTATGGGAGGAAAAGCCCAGTGTGACCGCAGCTTAACAAAAGGAGAACATGCAAACTCCACACAGAAACGCCAACTGGCCCAGTCGGGACTCATCAACCTTCATTCTGTGAGGCGATATTGCTACCCACTGTGACGCCCCTCTTACAGTACATTATTGATTAATAACATTTATTTTAAGGTGTAAACTTGTTACACATATTCCACGTACTTGCTATGGTAACTAAAATGAATTATGCATAATTACTTACATAGTGACACGGTGGCTCAGTTGTTAGCACTGTGGCCTCACAGCAAGAAGGTCGCTAGTTCGAGTCCCAGCTGGGTCAGTTGGCATTTCTGTGTGGAGTTTGCATGTTCTTCATTTATTCATTAATTATCTTGTCGGCTTAGTCCCTTTATTAATCTGGGGGTCGCCACAGCGGAATGAACCACCAACTTATCCAGCATGTTTTTACACAGAGGATGCCCTTCCAGCCGCAACCCATCTCTGGGAAACATCCACACACTCATACACTACGGACAATTTAGCCTACCCAATTCACCTGTACCACATGTGTTTGGACTGTGGGGGAAACCGGAGCACCCGGAGGAAACCCACGCGAAGGCAGGGAGAACATGCAAACTCCACACAGAAACGCCAACTGAGCTGAGGTTTGAACCAGCAACCCAGTGACCTTCTTGCTGTGAGACGACAGCACTACCGACTGCTCCACTACGTCGCCGTTTGCATGTTCTTCTATAGGTAAATTGAATTAGCTACATTGGGTGTGTATGGGTGTTTCCCAATACTGGGTTGCAGCTGGAAGGGCATCCGCTGTGTTAAAAACATACACTACCTGACGAAACTCTTGTCGCCTATCCAAGTTTTAGAAACAACAAATAATAAGTTGGGGCAGAGCAGTGGCGCAGTAGGTAGTACTGTCGCCTCACAGCAAGAAGGTCGCTGGTTCGAGCCTCGGCTCATTTGGCGTTTCTGTGTGGAGTTTGCAAGTTCTCCCTATGTCCGTGTGGGCTTCCTCCGGGTGCTCCGGTTTCCCCCACAGTCCAAACACATGCGGGTGAATTGGGTAGGCTAAATTGTCCGTAGTGTATGTGTGTGCGTGAATGTGTGTGTGGATGTTTCCCAGCGTAAAAACTTGCTGGATAAGTTGGCGGTTCATTCCGCTGTGGTGACCCCGGATTAATAAAGGGACTAAGCCGACAAGAAAATGAATGAATGAATAACTTTACTTCTAGTTGATCATTTGGTGTCAGAAGTGGCTCATATGAAAGGTAAAGGCCTCTAGATTTGTTTATTTGAGCTCAATAAAATCTGATCATGTCTTGATTATTAATGATTTCATTAGGACAGTAAGATCTGACTCTGCTAAGACTAAACTCTCATCCCTGAACAGAAATAATGTCCAGTATTATAATGTCCTTTCTGTAAAAATGCACCAATATATACTGTCCATAAGCACTGATAAATGGATAAACATGATCATTTTCAAAGACGACATGTTCATTTAAGCATTGCACTGTATATCCTCAGAATAAACCTTGACATAAATGCTCTCATATATGCACTGTTCTTCAGAAATGCACATTTTTTTTAACAACCCATCCTTCAATCACTTGCATTTTGACAGATCTGTGTTATTTTAATAGCTGTTGTATCAACACAATGAAGCGCCGATGGTCACAATGTGTGTGTGCGTGAGTTAGCAGAGCATCTGCGAGTGGGAGTCTTGTTATTTTAGTATAAAGCGAGCAGCGCTGACCACCGAACAGCTGAACGCAGTGAGCTCATGCATAATTCATCAGCGTGCGTCTATATTTAGCTCTACTCCAGCACTGTTTGAAATGAGCTATTGATAGTAAGGTCGTCCCGCAGGGGCTCAAGGACCTGCCGGAGAACGGGTTGGCATGCACGATGTGAGATCTTTAATGTGGATGGGGAACAGTGGGTCACTACGACACCGTCGGACTGTAAAGTGCCAGTGTGTTCCATCCGGGCGGGATTTCTTCCCTGGCAACAGTGACGTGGAGCATCGATCGGGAGTCCTGCTGCGGTTTTTCAGCGCAACTGACAATGCAGCAGGCTAAAAATAGCCGAGCGAGGGATCCCCCCTTCACCGGCAGCATACGCATCTGCAGTCTGGCACAATTCACATGCTGATGTGCAGAAAACTGTGTTACACAAGCGCAGCGGAGGGAGAGAGCGCTTACACAACCCAGAATGAACAGATCATGTCCATCGATCTGAATGGTCAGACTGAGGGTTACAGATTAACTATATATCATATCAGAACAATTATGAAACTGCTGCTATTTTTAGCTGTAATAAAGATGTCAGTATTTCTGGTAACTTGTAATGGGAATATCAGGTCATTTGGTCATAACTTTGAGCCTCATACAGTGACGTTAACAAATCTTTTTACAGGTCATTTCATTCATTTTGCCAAAATATCATTAACCCTTGTGCATTGTTTAATTTAACTCCACTTTAATTATGTTGGTGGCTGTTTTTGCCCCATTGAATCTCATTATAATGACGTTTTTATTGCAAAATCATGACCCCATATAATCATGCAAAAGAGTTTCTGTCTTTTATATGGAGTTCTGTTCTAGTGAATACATCCTTATTGAATCCCAGTCAATTTCTCAAAAGCAGTTCAGTTATATATACACCGGCCACTTTATTAGGTACACCTTACTAGTACTGGGTTGGACCCCTTTTGCCTTTAGAACTGCCTTAATCCTTCATGGCAAATATTCCTCTGAGGATTTGCTCCGTATTGACATGATAGCATCACACAGTTGCTGCAGATTTGTTAGCTGCACATCCATGATGCCAATCTCCCGTTCCACCACATCCCAAAGGTTCTCTATTGGATTGAGCTCTGGTGACTGTGGAGGCCATTTGAGTACAGTGAACTCATTGTCATGTTCAAGAAACCAGTCTGAGATGATTGAGCTTTATGACATGGTGTGTTATCCTGCTGTCATCAGAAGATGGAGACACTGTGCTCATAAAGGGATGGACATGGTCAGCAGCAATACTCAGGTAGGCTGTGGCGTTGATGCTCAATTGGTACTAATGGACCCAAAGAAAATCTCCCCCACACCATTACACCACCACCACCAGCCTGAACCGCTGATACAAGGCAGGATGGATCCATGCTTTCATGCTGTTGAATGAGTTGCTGCCATGTAATTGGCTGATAAGAAATTAGCGTTAACCAGCAGCTGGACAGGTGTACCTAATAAAGTGGCCAATGAGTGTATGTCTATGTGGATATTTACCTTAAGCAATCATTTTATTAATTGTTATTTCCATAAATCATTTATTCATTTAGTAAAATTTAAGGTTAAAGGCTTTTCATGGGTCAAATAATACCAGTAAAGAACCTTTATTTTCAAAAGCGTTCATAGTAAATGAGAAAGAAGCTGACTTAGTGTACATCTGACACGTGTCTTGAAGACACCTAAATCACTCAGACATCTCAATGTGAAATCATCCAACTTTTTCATTCATCTATACCGAATAAAACATACCTGAGAACTCGTGAGCTGATAAACAGCACGTACAACGTGTTTGCAATAAAAGTCTCTCACTGGAGCAAACCAGTCAGAGCATCATGTGGATGGACTGCAGGAAAGCAAAGCATCGGGTTTCTGTTGACCAGTGATTTCCCAGCGCTGGACAAAAGAGACGACGTGTTTAATACTGCAGCTGATGCACACATGTGTTTACACTCACAGAGCTCCGGTTACTGAACCGCTCCGATCCAGACACTCAGATCAGGGATTTCTGCTCATAACAGCTGGATTCAGTGCTGACCAACACCATAAACACACTCAGTAAACAGTTGAAGTCAGAATTATTCACCCCCCTTTGATTTTTTCTTTTTTAAATATTTCCCAAATTATGTTTAACAGAGCAAGGAAACGTTCACGGTATGTCTGATAATATTTGTTTTTCTGGAGAAAGTCTTATTTGTTTTATTTCGGCTAAAATAAAAGCAGTTTTTAATTTTTTTAAACATCATTTTTAAGGTCAAAATTATTACCCCCTTTAAGCTGTATTGTTTTCGATAGTCTACAGAACAAAACATCGTTATACAATAACTTGCCTAATTACCCTAACCTGCCTAGTTAACCTAATTACCCTAGTGAAGCCTTTAAATGTCACTTTAAGCTGTATAGAAGTGTCTTGAAGAATATCTAGTCTAATATTATTTACTGTCATCATGACAAAGAGAAAATAAATCAGTTATTAGAGATGAGTTATTAAAACTATTATGATTAGAAATGAGTTGAAGAAATCTGCTCCCCGTTAAACAGAAATGGGAAAATAAATAAACAGGGGGGCGAATAACTATGACTTCAACTGTATATCTGCTCATCCAAATACATATATCTGATGTAGGACACGAGGACAAGCAGACAGAAATACTTTATTAATATCTGACATTGATATAATATATTGCATTATTACAAATGTAGGTATTATTTTATCGTTCCCATAAACACCCACTGTATTGAAAATGACTATACTTGTACTTTCATATTTCGTCGTTGAATGCTCGCAGTTAACGTTTACAGGGTTACACCTTAAAAACCTTTCAGTTTTAGGGATTCTCAAACAATTCAGGTTCAATTCAAGTTTACTTGTGTAGCGCTTATTTTTAAATAAATAAATAATTTGTATAGCGCTTTTCACAATTATTGTTTCAAAACAGCTTAAAGGGCCATGAAAGCCCCTCGTTTCAGCAGGGTGTTTTCACACCTCTACTTTGGAAAAAGTCAGAAAAGTGGGCGTGTCCAGCTTTGTTTATGGGGGAGTGTCGGAGGAAGAAAAGTGGGATGGTGTGGGAGTGTCTATTTGGGCGCGCTGACTTTCAGAGTCAAAACACACACACACACACACACAGAGGGGACAAAGTTTTGTGTTTACATGGACATCTGTAGTTGAATTATTTGCCAAATGATTAAATGTTGGACTTTAACTGTCTTTCATTCAGGGAATTCATTCATGTCCCTCGCAACAAACGAGATATTTGATTCGAGGAGCTGCTCTAAGCGTGTATTTTTCATGCAATGTTTGATACCGCACGGCGAATGAGAGAAAAAAACCTCCACATTCCCCAGAAACTTAGATGCACTCGGCAGGTAGCGTCAGAAAGTGTTATTCCGGTCACAAAATGCAGTAGAAATCCTACACGAGGTTAAAGTTTGGTTGTGGTGCTAACATGTTTACACTCGGTGCAATTTAGTTCGATACGAACAAACTGAATAAACAAAGAGCACTGGTCGCTCACTTACCAAATCTGTAGAGACAGGACAATCACCAGCAACTAGAGCCGCGTCTTTATTAAGAGGAGACTAAAGTGAATCCGGATCTCAGCGTTTGCAGATGAGAACAGCTCTCAGGTAAACAATGATCCTCCTTAGACACGTAAGTTATTGTTGTGGAGCGTCGCGTACACTGTTAATCCACACGTGACTCCAGCTGCGCTCTCACAGAGAGAAAATGAAAACAAAACTTCACTGCAGCAAACTATAAAAGCAACACTTCACGCTTGTTTTGCCAACACAACGTGGCGTCTCTGTCGTCTAAACACTGTGACAGTAATGAATATTAATGAAGTTGCACAATAGAGCGCGCTGATTGGTTTGAACCAAGCTTTACTCATGCATTAATGCAGCACACTGTAAGACGTAATAAGACACACTCTGGCACAGACGTCCAGTCTGCACGCTGGAATACACGCTATTATGTCATGACCGTGACGCAGCTTCAAAAATTCGTTTCAAACCGGAAGTACGAATTTGCTTGAAATAACGCAAAAACAACCAATTTACACTTTTTAGTGAAATATAGGTGTCCTAATAGTGTTTTTAGCAGTGTGGGACACATATACCACTGTATACAGCTTAACACATGTGTTTTGGTGTTTCGTGACCCTTTAAAGGTGAACATTATTGGGTAACACTTTATAACAGGGGGTGTCAAACTCAATTCCTGGAGGGCCGAAGCCCTGCACAGTTTAGTTCCAACCCTGCTCCAACACACTTACCTGTAGGTTTCAAACAAGCCTGAACGACTCAATTATTTTGATCAGGTGTGTTTACTTAGGGTTGGAACTAAACTGTGCAGAGCTGCGGCCCTTTAGGAACTGAGTTTGACACCTGTGCTCTATAACACCAAAAATAATTCTTCATTCGTCAATAATATGTCCTTATAAATATCATTAGTGTGAAAAGGAACAAAAACTGTGGTCTTAATACTGCCCCCTAGTGTTCACGTTACCTAGAAACTGCAGTCAAATGTATCTTAAAGTAAATATGAATGCAGTTTCACAAAAAATGTAGGCTGAAGCATGTATTTCTAATGAGCATGTGTTGGTAAATTCTCTTAGTATCGAACAAAGACAACTTTCAAGACTTTAATGTCTTTAAATATCACCTAAATTCGTTAGAACTGCTGAAAACAACTCTAGTATTTCATTAGTAAGCTTCCCATCACTGTATCTGCTGATAAATGATGTCCGTCATGTGCTGATCTGTGTACGGTGATGAAGTTCAAGGGTTGCAGGAACACAAACCCATCGACATGAAACATCCTCACACCCCGGGGTGAGATCTGTCCCGGGATCAGTTTCTCTCATCACCTCAGTGAAGTTCACGATCGATGGGTTGTGTAAGTGTGTCCAGCGGAGGCCTTACATAAGCTGTTTGTGTATGTGTGTGTGTGTGTGTGAGTCCCAGTAGGGTGTGAGTTACACGTCTGAACTCCAGAGGGCCCCTGTACACTCACACCTGAAACAACAGCACATACTGTACACTATCACTATCAGCTCTCAACGTCAACATTTCACCATTGAACAGATTAAAAGCGATCAATTACAGCTCAGGCTCATGGGAAATATGTGCCTCAGCCTACATTTTTGCGAAATGTAAAATACATTGCTCTGGGTATGTTTCGATGCACGTTTCAGATGTCAAATCCACTAGAGGGTGCTGTTCACAATTTTGGGAAATGTAAAATACGTTGCACTGGGTATGTTTCGTTGTACGTTTTAGATGACAAATCCACTAGAGGGCGCTGTCTACATTTTTGCGGAGCGTGAAATATGTTGCTCTTCTTATATTTCGTTGCATGTTTCAGATGACAAATCCACTAGAGGGCGCTGTCTACATTTTTGCGAAACATATAAAATACATTACTGTAAATTTTGTTGTGCGTTTCAGATGACAAATCCACTAAATAACCGCTGTCTTCATTTTCACAAAGCATGAAATACGATGCTCTGCTTATATTCCGTTGTCCATTTCAGATGACAAATCCACTAGAGGGCGCTGTCTACATTTTTGCAAAACTTAAAAAATACAATAATGTAAATTTTGTCGTATGTATTAGTTGTCAAATCCATTAAATCCAAATAAAATTAGTCATTATTATATTATATTTACACTATATTTTGTCTGTGTGTGTGAGTTCAGTGTGCAGAATGAAGGAAGGAATTTCACATATCCCTCAGGGACACTATCTACACTATTACTATCTAAAGCTTTAATTAAATATTCTCAACTAAAAGGAGAAGCATCATTCTCATGCCTGACCATTCCTGTCACAGATGTGAGAAATACTGTGGAAGAGTTTGCACAGAAAATGCACTGTCAGATGAATTTCATGAAATGACACGAGCATAGAAACACGCAGAGAGAATGTGTGAGGATGGTGAGACCTCAGTGCTGAAACACCAACTCGACATCACGACACGTGGATGAAGAACACACTGGTCAGACCTCTGAACATCAACACATTCAGACAGAAAATCTCAAACTTTCTTGGTCACTCTCCCCTTTAAACCTTTTAAGAACCTGGTGCATCATCATGCAACTGAAAACTATAAATTTTTGCATGCTCTGATCCCGTCATCTAATGAATAAGCAGTACAATGCTTAATGACTGATCATTCCAATCAGTGATTAGTTAACTGGAGACTTGGTCTGAACAGATCATCCATATCTTTAAATGGAGACTCACTCTGAGCACTTATTAGTTAACTGGAGACTTGACCGAATCATTTGAATCAGTGAATCGTTAACCGGAAACTTGATCTGAATGGATCATGTAAATAGTGAATCTTTAACTGGAAACTTATCCTAACTCAATCATTTGAATCAGTGAAACATTAACCAGAGATTTATTTTGACCGAATCATTTAAATTAGTGAATCAATAACCAGAGACTTCCCCTCACCGAATCATTTCAATTCAGTGAACCATAAACCAGAGACTTGATTTAACCGAATAATTTGAATCAGTGAACCATAAACTAGAGACTTGTCCAGCCTGAATCATTTGAATCAATGAACTATAAACTAGAGACTTGTCCTGGCCGAACAATTTTAAATCAGTGAAGCATACAACAAAGACTTGTCCGGACCGAATCATTTAAATCAGTGAATCATTAACCGGAAACTTGTCCTGATTAAATCAGTTGAATCAGTGAATCACACCCGAAGACTTGTCCTGACCTAATCATTTGATTCAATGAATTATAACTGGAGACTAGCCTTGACCGAATCATTTTTAATCAGTGAACCATACAACAAAGACTTGTCCGGACAGAATCATTTGAATCAGTGAATCATTATCCAGAGACTTGCCCGGAACGAATCTTTTTAAATCACCGAACCAAAACAAAGGCTTGTCCTGATCGAATCATTTGAATCAGTAAATCATTAACCTGACACTTGTCCTGATTTAAATCCTTTGAATCAGTGAATCATAACCGGAGACTTGTCCTGACCAAATCATCTGAATCAGTGAATCAAGAACACATGCAGTGTTTTGACCACACTGTTTATACCTACCGCAGGCCAGTGGTGGAGAAATACACAAGTCATGTAGTGGCATGAAGGATATTACAATGAAATATTATTCCAATAAACGCAATAAAGTACCAATTGTCTATCAAAACAGATGTCACATTGGGCTTAATGTGTTCAAATGTGAAGAGAATGCTATATGCAAGCATTATAGTTTCTTATTTGTGATAAGTTAAGGCAGTGGATGGGTCATTAATCTGCATTATTTCCAGATAGGTTTAGTGTTTAAATAATAGCATCCCATTCAGACAGTGATGCTGAGTATGGACATGTCCACATTCAAGCTGTTCATGCAGCTTAAAGCGCTCCAGCTTTCACAGCAGATTTAGTTCACAAACACTACTGACCTACATATGATTCATGTCAAATAGCAAATCCCAAAATTCTGCATTAGTAACTTACTTTGCACGTCATCGGTTGCGCAATCTCTCAAGCTCGGAGGATCTGCAGTTTGTGGAACAAATTGCATTTGAGAATGAATTTGAGATTTGAGTGGATCACTTAAATCAGTGAATCTTTAACTGGAGACAAATTTAGACTAGATCATTTGAACCAGTGAGTCTTTAATTTGAGATTCACTCTGAATGGATCTTTTGAATCAGTGAGTCTGACAGGATCATTTGAATCAGTGACTCTTTAACTTGAGACTCACTCGGACTGGATCATTTGATTCAGTGAGTCTTTAACTGGAGAATCACTCCGACTGAATCATTTGAATCAGTAAGTCTTTAACTGGAGAATCACTCAGCATAAATCATTTGAATCATAGAGTCCTTAACTATTGACTCACTCGGACTGGATCAGTTGAATCAGTGAGTCTATAACTGGAGAATCACTCAGACTAAATCGTTTCAATCATAGAGTCTTTAACTATAGACTCAATCGGACTGGATAATTTGAATCAGTGATTCTTTAACTGGAGAATCACTCCGACTGAATCATTTGAATGAGCGAGTCTTAAACTGGAGAATCACTCAGACTGAATCATTTGAATCAGTGAGTCTTTAACTGGAGAATCACTCAGCATAAATCTTTGCATCAGTGAGTCTTTAACTAGACATTCGCTCTGACTGGAGATTTTGAATCAGTGAGCCTTTAACTGGAGAATCACTCAGACAGAATCATTTGAATCATAGAGTCTTTAACTATAGACTCACTCGGACTGGATCAGTTGAATCAGTGAGTCTTTAACTGGAGAATCACTCAGACTGAATCAATTGAATCAGTGAGTCTTTAACTGGAGAATCACTCAGACTAAATAATTTGAATCAGTGAGTCTTTAACTAGAGACTCGCTATGACTGGATCCTTTGAATCAGTGAGTCTTTAACAGGAGAATAACTCAGACAGAATCATTTGAATCATAGAGTCCTTAACTATTGACTCACTCGGACTGGATCAGTTGAATCAGTGAGTCTATAACTGGAGAATCACTCAGACTAAATCGTTTCAATCATAGAGTCTTTAACTATAGACTCAATCGGACTGGATAATTTGAATCAGTGATTCTTTAACTGGAGAATCACTCCGACTGAATCATTTGAATGAGCGAGTCTTAAACTTGAGAATCACTCAGACTGAATCATTTGAATCAGTGAGTCTTTAACTGGAGAATCACTCAGCATAAATCTTTGCATCAGTGAGTCTTTAACTAGACATTCGCTCTGACTGGAGATTTTGAATCAGTGAGCCTTTAACTGGAGAATCACTCAGACTGAATCATTTGAATCATAGAGTCTTTAACTATAGACTCACTCGGACTGGATCAGTTGAATCAGTGAGTCTTTAACTGGAGAATCACTCAGACTGAATCAATTGAATCAGTGAGTCTTTAACTGGAGAATCACTCAGACTAAATAATTTGAATCAGTGAGTCTTTAACTAGAGACTCGCTATGACTGGATCCTTTGAATCAGTGAGTCTTTAACAGGAGAATAACTCAGACAGAATCATTTGAATCATAGAGTCCTTAACTATTGACTCACTCGGACTGGATCAGTTGAATCAGTGAGTCTATAACTGGAGAATCACTCAGACTAAATCGTTTCAATCATAGAGTCTTTAACTATAGACTCAATCGGACTGGATAATTTGAATCAGTGATTCTTTAACTGGAGAATCACTCCGACTGAATCATTTGAATGAGCGAGTCTTAAACTGGAGAATCACTCAGACTGAATCATTTGAATCAGTGAGTCTTTAACTGGAGAATCACTCAGCATAAATCTTTGCATCAGTGAGTCTTTAACTAGACATTCGCTCTGACTAGAGATTTTGAATCAGTGAGCCTTTAACTGGAGAATCACTCAGACTGAATCATTTGAATCATAGAGTCTTTAACTATAGACTCACTCGGACTGGATCAGTTGAATCAGTGAGTCTTTAACTGGAGAATCACTCAGACTGAATCAATTGAATCAGTGAGTCTTTAACTGGAGAATCACTCAGACTAAATAATTTGAATCAGTGAGTCTTTAACTAGAGACTCGCTATGACTGGATCCTTTGAATCAGTGAGTCTTTAACAGGAGAATAACTCAGACAGAATCATTTGAATCATAGAGTCTTTAACTATAGACTCACTGGGACTGGATCATTTGAATCAGTGAGTCTTTAACTGGAGAATAACTCTGACTGAATCATTTGAATCAGCGAGTCTTTAACTGGAGAATCACTCAGACTAAATCACTTGAATCAGTGAGTCTTTAACTAGAGACTCGCTATGACTGGATCTTTTGAATCAGAGTCTTTAACTGCAGAAACACTTAGACTGAATCATTTGAATCAGTGAATCATTAACTGTATACTTGATCTAAATAGATCATGTGAATCTCTAACTGTAGACTTGTCCTGACTGAATCATTTGAATCAGTGAATTATTAACTGTATACTTGATCTGAATGGATCATGTGAATCAGTGAATCTTTAACCGGAGACTTGGCCTAACTGAATCGTTTGAATCAGTGAATCATTAACTGTATACCTGATCTAAATAGATCATGTGGATCTCTAACTTGAGACTTGTCCTGACTGAATCATTTGAATCAGTGAATCATTAACTGTATACTGAATGGATCATGTGAATCAGTGAATCATTAACCGGAGACTTGGCCTAACTGAATCATTTGAATCAGTGAATCATTAACTGTATACTGAATGGATCATGTGAATCAGTGAATCTTTAACCGGAGACTTGGCCTAACTGAATCGTTTGAATCAGTGAATCATTATCCATGAATGATGATGAACAACAGAATGCACAGACTGTATCTTGTAAAACCAAAGCATCATCGAACAACCACAGAACGAACAAGAAAAGCCCATGTTTGATAAAAACCCACCGACACACACCAGCAACCACGAACCGAAACCCTGGAGATATTGCGGTGTGTGTTTTAATATCTTGTCTCCAGCAACATTAGGATCTTTCCCTCGCACGTCCTCAGTACGAGCTGAACTGTGACGCTCAGGAGACGTTTGGGTTTGCTGGGTTAATGTTAATGGGAGCAGACAGCACAGCACAATTTTACATAATAGAGTGAGCAGAAGCGTCCATTAGACCAGCATCTCGCTGCAGTTATTTACATCCACAGGGATCAAACACAATGTTCTCCATTAATATTTCATTAGTTCACTGATAATCACAGCAGAGCCGAGAGGACATTAGCTGAAACCGTGCTTTATTAGCGCGTCACTGAGGAGGCATAACCAGCTGATGACTTCAACAACTATAAATGACAAACAGAGGCCGTCCTATGAGGAGCACGCTCTTATTATGTGTGAACATGACCCATTATCTGAAAGCAGAAATGCATCTTTGTGACGGGAATATATACACTGTTTTTGTCAATTACACAGTATTTGACGCTATTATGAACTGCATTTTAACTGTATTAGGAAAGTTATGCGGTATGTTACCGTATTTTTAAGTTACATTGTGAACTACACTGTATATTTTACAGTAAATATATACAATAGTGTAAATACATACACAGCAAGATAAATGGTGCTGCAAATGTAAACAAGTATTTTTGCTGTAATTGATTTACAGTAAGTTACTGCAGTTTTGGTAAATTACACAGTATTTAATTGTAATCTAAGCTGTAATATTAGGACAGTTATGTGGTGTTACTGTATTTTAAAGTGAAATTTATTATATATTTTACAGTATAGTGTAAATACACACACAGCATGATAAATGGTGCTGTAAACATGGTATTTTAGCGGGAATTGGTTTACAGTAAGTTACTGGCAAACTGCTGCACTACAACTACAACTTCAGTAAATTACACAGCATTTACCTGTAATATGAACTGTTTTCTTTGTAATAGGACAGTTATGCTGTGTTACTGTATTATAATCTTGCATTGTGAAAATGAATGTATATTATTTATATTTATAATTATATTTATTTACATTATAAATATTTACATATTTATATTTATATTTATTTTTGTTTATATTTATTTTTATTTTGTTTATAATTATATTTATTTACATCTATTTATATTTATATTTATTTTATCTATATTTATACTTATTTACATTTATATTTATTTATATATTTATATTTATATTTATTGTTATTTATATTTTTTATTTATATTTTTATTTTATTTATATTTATTTATATTTATATTTATTTGTAATTATATTTTTATTTTTATTTTATTTATATTTATTTTTATATTTATATTTATTTATATTTTTACTGACATATTCATTTACTTTTTTTCTTCGTCCCTTTTTTACTGTTTTGTATATCTATAATATCATTTAACCTGCTCTCTTAAGTTAATATCATTGTTAATTTCACTCTTTTTTTGGTAGTTTCAAATATGAAGCGTCAATAAAAATAAATAAATAAATAAATAAATAAATAATGAAGGTAAAAAAGCACATCTGACAAAGCTTATGGCTAAAATACATAAACATATCTAAAGGTGAATAACACTTTTCGTGAGACCTCACTGTCTGACTTTTTAATAAAAACATTTAAGCAAATGCTTTAACAGATCATTTTAGACCACCAGAATATCAGTATCAACTAAACAAAAAGTCCAAGCATTGCACAGTTTTAAAAACTCTCCAAATCTACCATTAAACGACAGCCAACATAATTACAGCGAATTTAGAAGGCTTACAACTAAAATTGTCTGATGCCATTAATTCGTCTAAACCCAATCATCACAGTAAAGCAGATTTATTAATGTAGTATTAGCTTCACAGAAACAGAAATAAAGCCTATAACTCCCCCTACTGGTTATAGTATAGTATACTGGTTACCTTCATTCATTTAATCATTTTCCTTAGGTTTAGTCTTATTTATCAGGAATCACCATAGCGGAATGTACCCCCAACTTTTCCAGCATATGTTTTACACATAAATGGATACCCATCCAGCCGCAACCCAGTACTGGGAAACACCCAATACACACTCATACACTACGGCCGATTTAGTTCATCAAATTTCCCTGTAGGGCTTGTGCTTGGACTGTGGGGGAAACTGGAGCACCCCACACCAACATAGGGAGAACATGCAAACTCCACACAGAAATGCCAACTGACCCAGTTGAGACTCGAACCAGTTACCTTCTTGCTGTGAGGCGACAGCACTACCTACTGCGCCACCGCGTCGCTGGTTATACTCACAGACTGTCAGCACACAACCGTGTTTAAACCCTGTATAAAAGGGATTGTGCATAGTCGGTCCGCTTTAAGTCAGAACACTGAATAACGAGACTCACTTGGCGAGCTTCATCTCGATCTGCTGGCGGATCTCCTGCCGCTCCTGATCGCTGCGCACAGGGAAGATGTTTCTGTCCTCCAGCTCCTGTTTACTGGGCCGGTTGCGCAGCTTTACCGCCAGAAGCTCTTTTCTTATCCGCCGTGGAAGAGTTCCTGCAAATCAAAAACACATACATGTTTATATTAATATTTCCCAAATGCTGTTGAACAGATTCAGGAATTTCTCACAGTATTTCCTATAATATTTTTTCTTCTTGGAAAAGTCTTATTTGTTTTATTTCGGCTAGAATAAAAGCAGTTTTTAAAGGGTCACGAAACACCAGAACACATGTGTTGAGCTGTTGACAGTCGTATATGTGTCTCACACTGCTAACAACAATAACTTACGTGTCTAAGGAGGATTATTGTTTACCTGAGAGCTGTTCTCATCTGCAAACGCTGAGATCCGGATTCGCTGCTCGTCTCCTCTTAATAAAGACGCGGCTCTAGTTGCTGGTGGTTGTCCTGTCTCTACAGATTTGGTAAGTGAGCGACCAGTGCTCTTTGTTTATTCAGTTTGTTCGTATCGAACTAAGTTAACTATTGCACCGAGTGTAAACATGTTAGCACCACAACCAAACTTTAACCTCGTGTAGGATTATCGCCGCATTTAGTGACCGGAATAACACACGCGGCTTTCTGACGCTACCTGCCGAGTGCATCTAAGTTTCCGGGAAACCGGAGGGTTTTTTTCTCTTATTCGCCGTGCGGTATCAAACTATGCATGAAAAATACACGCTTAGAGCAGTTTCTCGAATCAAATATCTTGTTTGTCGCAAGGGGCATGAATGAATTCCCTGAATGAAAGACAGTTAAAGTCCACCATTTAATAGTTTGGCAAATAATTCGACTACAGATGTCCATGTAAACACAGTCCCGTGCCCAAATAGACACTCCCACACCGTGCCTCTTTTCTTCCTCCGACACTCCCCGCTAAACAGAGCTGGACACGCCCACTTTTCTGGCTTTTTCCAAAGTAGAGGTGTGAAAACACCCTGCTGAAACGAGGGGGTTTCATGGCCCTTTAACCATTTTAAAGCCATTTTAAGGTCAATATTATTAACCCCTTTAAGCGATATTAGTTTGGGATTGTCTTTTTGATGTTTGTGTTGTGAGGATTTGCAACATGTATGCTGTCAAACCCATTAGGATCTTTGCTTAATTAGCTCTCTCGGCCACCGTCTCCAAGACTAGTATTGAGAAACACTGATCTAAAACAGCCGGAGACACCCACCAGAGATGACGGACTCGTTCCAGCTGTCCTGGTCGCTGTAGATCTCATCCAGACGCATGTTCTCCTTGTTTTCTTCAGCCTCTTTCTTGTTTTCCGCCTCTCCGCTCTGCTCATTCTCAGTGCTGGCCACGCGGGGCAGACGACCGTCCGAGCGCCGCTTCGGGGAACTGCGGATCTCCTTACTGTGAAAACTATATCAGATAAAGAAAAGCGCACACATTACCTGAAGAACAATAGGAGGATAATGCATATGACAGAGATTCACCAAGTCAAATTTAAGACTTTCATTCATTCTCCTCCAGCTTTGTGACTTAATTCATCAGGGGTCACCACAGTAGAATGAACCGCCAACTATTCTAGCAGTGGATGCCCTTCCAGCCGCAACCTAGTACTGGGAAACACCCATACACACTCATTCATTCACACACCACGGCCAATTTAGTTAATCAATTCCCCTATAGTGCATGTGTTTGGAAAACGGGAGAACCCGGAGGACGCCAACACGGGGAGAACATGCAAACTCCACAAAGAAATACCAATTGAAACTAAGGCTAGAACCAGTGACTTTCTTGCTGTGAGGCGACAATGCTACCCACTGCGCCACCGTGTCAACCTTTTTAAAACCATTATAAATGAAATTTCAGACTTTCACAGGGGAACACGTCTTCAGTCTGTGGAGTTTTTCTTTTCTTGCCCCATTAAAATTAAAAATCAGTCATTTATTCACCGTATATTTTAAATAACGTCTCAAAAAAGGCAAACTAGAATTATACCTGTCTTTTTAAAGGAAAAGTTATGCTAATAAATAATTCATTCATTTTCTTGTCGGCTTAGTCCCTTTATTAATCCGGGGTCGCCACAGCGGAATGAACCGCCAACTTATCCAGCAAGTTTTTCTGCTGGGAAACATCCACACACACATTCACACACACACACTCAGGAAAATTTAGCCTACCCAATTCACCTGTACCGCATGTGTTTGGACTGTGGGGGAAACCGGAGCACCCGGAGAATACCCACGCCAACACGGGGAGAACATGCAAACTCCACACTGAAACGCCAACTGAGCCGAGGTTCGAACCAGCGACCTTCTTGCTGTGAGGCGACAGCACTACCTACTGCGCCACTGCCTCGCCCGCTAATGAATAATATAAGATTAAAAAATATATAATAAACTAAATGCACTTTATGCATAATTACACGTCTAAACAAACGTTACTGGAGGGATGTAAATGAACCATGTGGTAAATAATGAATACATTTAAATTTTGTTAAAGTGTTTGTTTTTTGATGGATTGTTGGTCGTAGTGATTGGGTAGCTTTACATGAACAAAGGAAAATGTAGACCTGTTTAAAAGTATTTAAGACCTACAACACCATATTTCATTTCCCAGACATGGGTTGTGGCTGGAAGGGCATCCGCTGCGTAAAAACTTGCTGGATAAGTTGGCGGTTCATTCCGCTGTGGCGACCCCAGATTAATAAAGTGACTAAGCCGACAAGAAAATAACGAATGAATGAACACCATATTTCAGAGAATTTAAGACATTTTAAGACCGTAGCACAATCAAGAAGGTCGCTGGTTCGAACCCTGGCTGGCTCAGTTGGCATTTCTGCGTGGAGTTTTCATGTTCTCCTCATGTTGGCGTGGGTTTGGCATGCTCCAGTTTCCCCCACAGTCCAAACACATGCGCTATAGGGGAATTGATCAACTAAATTGGCCGTAGTGTATAAGTGTGTGGGTGTTTCCCAGTGTTGGGTTGCGGCTGGAAAGGCATCTGCTGGGTAAAACGTGTGCAGGATAAGTTGGCGGTTCATTCCGCTGTGGCGACCCCTGATTAATAAAGGGACTAAGCCGAAAATAAAATGAATGAATTAATAAGACCGTGCGGACACCCTGATTTGAACTCCCTGACTGCATCAGATTTCAAATACTGTCCCACCTGTTAAATAAAAAATATCAGCATTTGGTAATGTTTAATGTTATTAAGTTAGTCCACTGAAGAAAAAATATGTAAATATGCAAAATTAATTGCAAGTATTATAGTAAAATGTGCAAAACATATAAGCAAAATACCTATTATATAACTGAAACATTTCTCAGTACTGGGTTGCAGCTGGAAGGGCTTCGGAATAGTAGGCGGTTCATTCCGCTGTGGCGGCCCCTGATAAATAAGGGACTAAGTGTGTTTATTTTCCTCATTTAAAGAATAAAACATGTTTACAGACTGATATTTATTGTGATCCCATAACTCTGTGGTGGTAAGTAGTTTTGCAAAATATAAGCAGATGTCTCATTATAGGGGCGGCACGGTGGCTCAGTGGTTAGTACTGTCGCCTCACAGCAAGAAGGTCACTGGTTCAAATCCCGGCTGGGTCAGTTGGCATTTCTGTGTGAAGTTTGCATGTTCTCACCTGTGTTTCCCAGTACTGGGTTGCGGCTGGAAGTGCATCAGCAGTGTAAAACACATGCTGGAATAATTGGCGGTTCATTCCGCTGTGGCGACCTCTGATGAATAAATGGACTAAGCCGGAGGAAATTGAATGAATGTTTTATTATAATGTTAACATATACTTTCTCTGTGAACTTATGCTTTAAGTTTTTACTGCAAATGTCACCCATAATGCTGCAATTGCTCTTATTATGACAGCTGTATATGACTGGTGTTGTGGTCCAGGGTCACAGAGTGATTTGTGTCCTGTAGAGCGGAGTAAACGTAGTCAGAATCAGTGTGTCTGACCTGTCCTGCCGGTGTTTGGTGGCCAGCGCGCGGTGCAGCTCCTCTATGATGCAGCTAGGGGGCAGCTGAGGGTGCAGGAGCCCCAGATGAGGAGAGCCGGTCGGGGTGGAGATCCGGCCCCGCAGGGCGTCTTTAGGGAGGGTGAAGTTCCTGGGCAGGGTGGCTGGAGCGGGACGGCTCTGATGAGAGTGAGTTCCTGAAAAAGATCAAGACATCAGAAATATCATTAATGTTTCCATCAGAGACGCGAATCAGATTTACAGCTGAAGTCAGAAGTGTTAGCCCTCCTGTATGTTTTCCCCAATTTATCCCTAATTAATTTTGACCTTAAAGTTGGTTTAAAAACATTAAGAACTGCTTTTATTCTAGCCAAACATATGAGACTTTCTCCAGAAGAAACAATATTATAGGAAATACTGTGAAAAACTCCTGAACCTGTTCAACATCATTTGGGAAATATTTAAAAATTAATAAAAATTCACAGGAGGGCGAATAATTCTGACTTCAGCTGTACAGGAATCTCCAGTAGCTGAATGCTGACGCAGATCTGAGGGGTTTGCATGTATGAGCCGAGCAGCACTCACGTGTGATGACCTGACACTGACCGTCCAGACTGCCCAGGCGTGTGAGCAGCTTCACAGGGAGTTTGGCTGGAGGAGTGTGCGTTTCTCTGGGCGCCGGCTCCTCGTGTTTCTCCTCAGGGCTCTCAGGTGCCTCCAAGGGCCCGACAGCATCCACAGCGGAGCCGTCTTCATCCTCGCTGTGCCCGAGGTCTGCCTCTGTTTCCGTCATCTCCGCTGCATCTCGCACTGAAACACAGACCGAAACAAGGGGATCTGTAATCTCTGTCTCCCTCTTGTGGTGAATCAACAGATTAATTTATGTTTTATCTCAAGTGTCAAAACAAATGAACATAGTGACACTTTACAATAAGGCTGCATTAATCAATGTTTATAAATGTATTTGCTAACATAAACAAACAATAAACAATGCATTTATTACAGTATTTGTTCATGTTTAGGTATTCACCGAGAGAAAACACAGTTGTTCATTGGTAACCCACGGTGAATTAACTAATGCATTAATTTAGACGTTAATAATGCTTCAGTAAATGTTGATCTATGATTAGAACTGCCGCTCACTGGATATTTCCTCTTTGTCTGAGCATTCTCTGCAAACCCTAGAGATGGTTGTGCGTGAAAATCCCAGCAGATCAGCAGTTTCTGAAATACTCAGAGCAGCCCGCACTAACAAACATGCCACTTTCAAAGTCACCTAAATCCCCTTTCTTCTCCATTCTGATGCTCGCTTTGAACAGCAGCAGATCGTCTTGACCATGTCTTCATGCCTAAATGCATTGAGCTGCTGCCATGTGATCGGCTGATTGGGGTGTTAGACAGGTGTACCTAATAAAGTGGCCTGTGAGTGTATACTTCCTCTGTTTTAATAAGCAAAAAAATTGTAACTTTTAAATTAAGGGTAGTACGTTTTTACCAAAGTAATTTGCCAAATAATTCGGCATTTTAAAGAAAGTATTTTGAATGTAGCAAGTGTTAAAATCTCGTATTACTTCTAGTTGCATTACTTCTAATCATTACAAATGTAAGGCCCTTTTCCATTTATTTTAAAATGTGGAGTGAATAAATCACCGACTGAAATAGCTTTACTAGTTACTTGACGAAAGTAACTAGCATATCTCACATTATTGGTTATGTTCCCCTCACTGCTGACTATATGATCAGATGTAAAGCGATGATCAGAATATTAGTGCAACAGCGCCCTCTGCTGTATAACAGTACTAATATTCATCCTCTGCATCAGCATGTTTTTGGGTGCTGACCCGGGTAAATCATCCCTTTAAGATGTTTTGTTAATTTGATGAAAGCGATGATCAGAATAATAGCATGCATGCTCTGCAACACTGCACTATACTCTGCTGAACACAAAAGAAGATAGTTGGAAGAATGCTGAAAACCTGAAACCATTGACTTCCATAGTAGGAAATGCTATGTAGGAAATAGTTTTCAGTGTAGTGAAAAGTTTTCAGCATTCTTCAAAATATCTTCCTTTGTGTTCAACAGACTAAACTAAGCCAAACAGGCGAGAAAATGATGACGAAATCAAATTTGTTAGGGTGAACTATCCCTTTAAGATTAGTTAGTGAATTTACAGATTTAAAGCGATGATCAGAATAATATCGAAACAGCGCCCTCTACTGTATAACAGTAATAATATTCATCCTCTGCATCAGCATGTGCTGACCTGTAGACAGATTGTCCTCATCAGATCCCAGATCCTCTGTGGTGGAGGCCAGCGGTGCCATGGGCTCATCCTCCGGCTCGTCCCCATCTGAGTCCTCCATTACTGGGTTTCCCAGCTCATCTGCGCTCCCTCCGCAGGCCACCGCAGAGTCTGAACACACTGAGAAACACAGAGGTCAGCACTCGCTCATAAAACTCTCACGCTGCTCCAGCAGGAGCATCGCAATGTCTCATTGCTCATTTATTTGTTTCACAACAAGTGACAGCTTACATTAATCCAGTGTTTCCCAACCCTGTTCCCAGAGGCACACCAACAGTACATATTTTGGATGTCTTCCTTATCTGAAGCGCTCGGAGTCTCTTCTAATGTTCTGATGGGTTGATTCAGGTGTGTTTGATTAGGGCAGGGGTCACCAGCCTTTATGAAACTGAGAGCTACTTCTTGGGTACCGATTAATGTGGAGGGCTACCAGTTTGATAAACACTTCTCAAATAACACATTTGCTCAGTTTACTTTTAATTATACTGTATGTTTTTGGTAATAATTAATGATCTTCATCCATGTGAAGACACTGATCATGTTAATGATCACAAAGGTTATCAACAATGATTTAACAGGGTGGGAAATACCCTTTATTTAATGTATCAATGTGCAACACTTTATTTTTATCTATCTCTGCAAATATTTACATTTTTAAATGATTACTTCTATATTAGATGATGCTTACTGGTAAGCAAGTGGTGCTCGCTGCAGAGCCATTTGAGGAGAGCTGAGCTCCAGCGAGGGGGAGCATGAGCTGTCGCTCCTCCTCCTGTAAGCTGTTTTAATGCGTACACCAACCCCACCCCTAACCCTACCCCCAGTGACATCAGTCGTAGAAGAAGTGCAAAAAAGGTGGAGCTCAAGCTTCAGCTCCCCCTCGCTGGAGCTCAGCTCTCCTCAAATGGCTCTGCAGCGAGCACCCTCTCCTGGTAAGTGGAGCTATGGTGAGCTATGTTTAGAACAGGCCTGCAGGGAACACATGCAATCCGCGCGGGCTACCTGGTGCCCGCGGGCACAATGTTGGTGACCCCTGGATTAGGGAGAGGTTTAAAATGTGTACTGTCGGTGTGACTTCAGGAACAGAGATGGGAAGCACTGAATTAATCACACTCATGTACCCAAATTAGCCCAAAAATGATAAGTGCTTGTTTATAGAATAATTCCAGAGGTTTTAAAACTGTAGATTTTGTCTTGCACCAACTTATACAGTCAGTGAATTCTCATTGTCATAGGCCAAATGAACATATGAGAATGAAAATTAACACTTATTCATTCATTCATTCATTTTCCTTCGGCTATTCCACCATGTTTTACACAGCAGATGTCCTTCCAGCTGCAACCTAGTACTAGGAAACACCCATACACACTCATCCACACACACAATGTTCATTATCACAATATATTGAATTATTTAAAATCAGCATACAGCTGAAGTCAGAATTATTCGTCCTCCTGGGAATTTCTTCTTCAAATATTCCCCAAAGGATGTTGAACTGATTCAGGAATTTTTCACAGTATTTCCTATAATATTCTTTCTTCTGGAGAAAGTCTTATTTGTTTTATTTCTGCAAGAATAAAAGCAGTTTTTAATTTTTTAAAGCCATTTTAAGGTCAATATTATTAGCCCCTTTAAGCTGTATTAGTTTTGGATTGTCTCCAGAACAAACCACAGTTATACAATGACCTGCCTAATTACCCTAACTGTACCCTAATTACCCTAGTGAAGCCTTTAAATGTCACTTTAAGCTGAACACTAGTGTCTTTAAGAATATCAAGTCTAATATTATATGCTGTCATCATGGCAAAGAGAAAATAAATCAGTTATTAGAGATGAGTTATTAAAGCTATTATGTGTAGAAATGTGCTGAAAACAAAATCTCCTCTCCGTTAAACAGAAACTGGGGGTAAATGTACAGGGGGGGCTAATGAGTCTGACTTCAGCTGTATGTTAATCCAGCAGTAGCTCTGCATGCGCGCTGCTGGTGAACAGTGTTGGCGCAGTGTACAGTGTGATGTGACCGTTTCTCACCCATGCCAGCCTCCGCCAGGCCTTTCCTAACAGGATCCTCGTGATTCTGCCTGCTGGACACTTTCCTCTCCAGCGCTGCGGATGCCATCAGATAATATAGACGTCAGAGAACACAAACACTGCAGTCCAATCACTAATAGAGCTGGAGACATGCTAATACTGTAAACATGCATTCATCTTCCTTCAGGGGTCACCACGGCAGAATGAACCGCCAACTATTCCAGCATATTTTAGCACTATCGTCTCACAGCAGGAAGGTCGCTGGTTCGAGTCTCGGCTGGGTTTACTCCGGGTGCTCCAGTGTCCCTTACAGTCCAAACACATGCACTATAGGGGAACTGATGAACTAAATTGGCCGTAGTGTATGAGTGTGTGTGAATGTGAGTGTGTATGGATGTTTCCCAGTACTGGGTTGCAGCTGGAAGGGCATCTGCTGCATAAAACATTTGCTGGAATAGTTGTCGGTTCATTCCTCTGTGGCGACCCCTGATAAGCTGAGTGTGTGTGTGTGTGTGTTGGGGGGGTGTGTAAACTGACCCGTAGAGCCCTGTCTGAGCTTCTCGTTTTTCTTTTTCCTCCACTTCCAGGGTTTGAAGATGCGCCCCAGGCTGGCCAGCTTACTGTTGCGGCGGATGGGCGGCGTTCGGACCCCGGACACCAGACATCCAGAATGAAGCGCTCTGTGCTGATCCATCACATCTACAGCAGCAAACACACACAGAGAGAACGGGAAACGTGTTAAAGAATGAAAACACTACAGTGCACAGCTAGACGAATGATATTTATTATTATTATTATTATTATTATTATTATTATTAATATTTAAGATACTGATCAGAGAAAGCAGCGCTAAAACAGAAGCCGTCAGCGGTGTCATACCGCCCCGTAGCATTCATTTTAAGGACGAGAAGTACCTCTGGCTACATAATTCACACTCTGCAGAAATGTAGACAGGGGTATGTATTAGGGGTGTCACGATTTCGATTTTTTCGATTTTTAATCGAAATCGATCAAAATTTATGCTCAATTTCGATTATCGAATCAAAAAATAGAATCGTCGATGCTGCCACGCCCCCATGTCACGTCAGCTTGGCTTACCAAGCGGGAAAAAAACAGGCTTGTTGAAGTGCTTGTTAAACTGCAGAAGCAGGAGACCCGTCGACAGAGCTTAAAACAGGGGTCTCAAACTCAATTTACCTGGGGGCCGCAGGAGGCAAAGTCTGGGTGAGGCTGGGCCGCATAAGGGATTTCACAAAAAAAAAGTCCTCAAATGTCATTATTAACAGTTTTAATTATTTCTTCTGAACATGAAGTGTCCTGAACATTAACAGAACATTGAGGGAAGATTATGAACAGTTCTTCTGAACATGGCATCTTTTGCCTACTCCTTGCTGCCAGAGACTTGACAGCGCTTCTTCTCACAAATCTGAACCACATTTGGCTTTAGAGCGGAAGCAGTTGAGACCCTCAGTATGGCTTGAAGATGATCATCATTAAGTCTAGACCTGTACTTTGACTTATTGAAGTCCTAGGGAAAAAAGTGGGGGAACTCACTCAAAACTTCCATTCCCTCACCTAAAAAAAGGCGTATATATGTATAAATAAAACACCCCCACCCCACTCCAGTCACATCAGTCTGTACCAGTCTGTATCTACCTATAATATATATAAGATGCAGGGCAGGCACGTGCACACATAGAGCTTAACCTGTGCAGTGCACATGCCCTTTTTAGTCTTGCATAGAAAGTGCCCTTCCAAAATGATCAAAAGTGCCCCCGCGACGCGACACACCCTCGGTCCCGCCCTTCAGTAGGCGCGCGATAACACCGCTCTTGAGTACGCGCGCGACAACACGGCGGGCGGGGAATGCCAGTGACCGCTGTGTACGGATAGAATCAGTGGAGCGGGGAGCGCTCTCTCTCCCCGCTCCGCTAATTCTGTCAGTGTACAGCAGTCGGCGCGGGCCACAAAATATTGCACTGAGGGCCGCAAATGGCCCGCGGGCCGCGAGCTTGAGACCCCTGGCTTAAACCCTCTCCTCTTTCAATGAAGTTGCCGGTGTGGAAGCATTTTGGATTTCCAGTGAGTTATGTTGACAACGTTCGTGTTGTCGACAACAAAAAAAACACAGTTTTGCAAGCTCTGCTATGTACGTATTACGTACGGTTTGTCCGATAGACAACACCGGCATCGTGATCCTCCGCCCGCCCCCGTTGCAAATCCGCTGGCGAAAAGTTCACACTCCGGCCCTGTTTACACTGTCTTTGTTTTTAAATGGCATTTTAGAACGACAACGATTTGACATCCACAGTGGCGTGTGGCATTTCTGCGCAGCCCTCCTTCCTCTCTACCTCTGAAAATGCACATCCCGTGACCACACAGACACAGACGCACACACAGCCATGCGCTCGAGACAGCAGGTCCAGGCAGTCAGAGGACTGCTTCAATCTTTCACTCACTTGTACTCAGTCATTTTAGCGAACACCTCAGATACTGTTGGCTGGTTCCTGTCGGTTGTGCGTCTTTTTTACCGACGCCATTATAACGACACAGATCACTGCCTATTCACGAGTCCCGCAGAAAAAGTGATTGACAGGTGGTAATTATGTGTGTATCTTGCCTTTATTCATTTACTGTAGGATTTGTTTATGGGTAAAACAAAGACCACGCAGGTCAGGTAGTTTAAACGGTTGGCTACAAATAATTAATTGGTCATTAATGAATTATTCATAATCGAAAATCGAATCAAGCCTTTAGAATCGAAAATGTAATCAAATCGAGGATTTGGAGGATCGTGACACCCTTAGTACACAATAACCCTGTGTTGGACAAAACAATTCACCGGAAGTGCTTATATAAATTAAAAGTCCTCATGCATATACTCTATTAAGGCTTTGCATGTGAACAGATTAAATGACTGCGCCACACAGCATTCTGGGCTGGGTTCACACCAGTATTTAGTGCTGTCCACTGGACGTCAGACCAGCTGAGCCGGATGTTCATAACAGCTGCTGAAGAGGCCTGTAGGAGACACTGATCCTCCATGGGGAGCGAATGGTGTCTGCAGTACAGCAGCAAAACCTCTGCCCAATCTCTGGATACATGGGTGAGCATTTACTGTGCCAACACGATTTGTTTACCAAGGTGGAACAGCATATGGGTCACCTCCCCTGAGGAAAAAACATGGCTTTGATTCAGAAGAAACACATGCACAACTGACCATCTTAAGGGGGAGCTATTATGCAAAAATCACTTTCATAAGTGGGCACAGTTGTGTGAATATATCCGTCCTCTAATGGTAAAAATCAATTAATTCTATTGTTTATAATCGGACTTGATAAAGGAAACACTTTGATTGACATTCTCCCTTTGCACGTGTCATCAGAGGGGGAAAGCCCCGCCCACTAGTGAAGCACACACTGACACTGACAACATACAGACCTGACCACTAGAGCACTAGTCCTGTTTTAAATCTGCCGCTATGCTGATGCATAGGCATTTGTAGCTCCGCCTTCTTATTAAAAAGAGCTCAATCTCATTTGAATTTAAAGCGACAGTCACCAAAAACGGCACAATTAGGATTTAAGCCTAAAAGAGTCTGGTTCAGATTGGTAGAAAACAATATCTGTGTGCTATTTTGCCCTGAAACTTCACACACACACACACACAAACACACTCTAGAGATATCAGAGATGCATTGTACGTCTTGTAAAAAGAGGCATATAGATCACCTTTAACATGCTAAATCGTTAGTTCACCCAAAAAAAATGAAAACCGAGTGTTTTACACCTCTACTTTGGAAAAAGTCAGAAAAGTGGGCGTGTCCAGCTCTGTTTAGGGGGGAGTGTCTGAGGAAGAAAAGTGGGAGGGTGTGGGAGTGTCTATTTGGGCACGCGCTAGTTTCAGAGTCAAAATACACACACACACACACACACACACACACACAGTAGAAAGTGATGTTGTTTAACCTACATGGACATCTGTAGTGGAATTATTTGCCAAATTATTAAATGGTGGACTTTAACTGCAGTTTGGCTCTTTCATGCAGGGAATTCATTCATGTCCCTCGCGACAAACGTGATATTTGATTCGAGGAGCTGCTCTAAGCGTGTATTTTTCATGCAATGTTTGATGCCGCACGGCGAATGAGAGAAAAAAAACTCAGCATTTCCCGGAAACTTAGATGCACACGACAGGTAGCGTCAGAAAGCCGCGTGTGTTATTCCGGTCACTAAATGCGGTAAAGACCCTACACGAGGCTAAAGTTTGGTTGTGGTGCTAACATGTTTACACTCGGTGCAATAGTTAACTTAATTCGATAAGAACAAACTGAATAAACAAAGAGAGCTGGTCGCTCACTTACCAAATCTGTAGAGACAGGACAATCACCAGCAACTAGAGCCGCGTCTTTATGGAGAGAAGACTACAAGCGAATCCGGATCTCAGCATTTGCAGATGAGAACAGCTCTCAGGTAAACAATAATCCTCCTTAGACACGTAAGTTATTGTTGTCGAGCGTCGCGTACACTGTTAATCCACACGTGACTCCAGCTGAGCTCTCACAGAGAGAAAATGAAAACAAAACTTCACTGCAGCAAACTATAAAAGCAACACTTCACGCTTGTTTTGCCAACACAACGTGGCGTCTCTGTCGTCTAAACACTGTGACAGTAATGAATATTAATGAAGTTGCACAATAGAGCGCGCTGATTGGTTTGAACCAAGCTTTACTCATGCATTAATGCAGCACACTGTAAGACGTAATAAGACTCACTCTGGCACAGACGTCCAGTCTGCACGCTGGAATACACGCTATTATCTCATGACCGTGACGCAGCTTCAAAAATTCGTTTCAAACCGGAAGTACGAATTTGCTTGAAATAACGCAAAAACAACCAATTTACACTTTTTAGTTAAATATAGGTGTCCTAATAGTGTTTTTAGCAGTGTGGGACACATATACCACTGTATACAGCTTAACACATGTGTTCTGGTGTTTCGTGACCCTTTAAAATAAGCATTGCACTTCGTCTGTCTGTAACTACTGACTGTGGTAAACGGCAGTCCTGAATCACCCTGGGAAATCACGTCAGCTCAGATTGACTCACACCGACTGCTGCTCGCTTCACTGACAGCTGATGAACTTCAGATTAACACACATCCATCTCGCAGACACACACAGACACTGATTCCACTGTGTTAAACCAAACACAGGACTGCATCTACTCTGAGTAAGGCCTCAATCACACACACACACACACACACACACACACACACACACACAAGTACATCTCAATTCAGTCAATGTTTTCATCTCGAACATAACAAAAAGCTAGTAAATTTGCCCAGAGTGTATCGGTGATTAATTAAATTTTTTTAATGAAAGTATTTTTTCTAAATATGTGTCTAAATAAGATTTGTTACTAAAACTTCTGCTAGCTGAAACAGAAAAAAGTTATGGCCAAACTGAGACTCAAAATCAGCCCAGAGTGGATGAAAACATCCCCAACAGCACATGAGGGTTAAGATGCTGATGACAGTCTTATGAAAAAGGCCTATAGCAGTGGTTCTCAAACTTTTTTCACCAAGTACCACCTCAGAAAAAATAGTCTTCCAAGTACCACCATAGTAACCAGTGTTAAAGTACAGTAGCGTAGTAGGCTTAATAAAGCATCTAGAGCTTCAATAACGAGGCAGATTAATTCTCTGATTCAAGTTTTATTCGTGGAGAAAATTAAAAGCACTGTCGTGTTTTTAGCGTTCTGTGTTTGTCTAAGATAATTAGTCAGCCAAAATAATATTCCATACAAAATATGTAGCTGATCGGTCTGTTATTGTCATGTGACTCGCATTCTAAAAAGCTGAGATGTTTTCAACTGCGTACGCCTGGAATAAGTGAACGCGTCGCACTGCTTGCGCCTTCATTATGAATAACAAACCTGTGCGATATGAGAACAGCCGCCATTATTTGCGATCTTCATCAGTTGACCTTTAGCGCAGACATGCTGGATTCACCTGACTTGTTGATAAATGGGTTGCGGATCCATTCGTTGGCAGTACTCATTTTGCTAGCCTGTGGGTTAAACTTTGGCGCTCAGGTGATCGAGATGTAACAAGAGAATACGGTCATTTTTCAATATAAAAAAATCGTTCAGACTATGATAAATAAAATGGAAATAATTAATGATTACTTGTGCGGCACGGTACCAATTGATCGACAGACCGGTGCCGCAACTCTAGCACGTACATGTTCCGCAAGCGCCACGAGCCTCTTTTTCTGGTTCTGCGTCTATTTGATTGATTTTTAGCAGCTGATGATGCGATACACTAAAGTAAACATTCTAAGCACATCGATTTGATCATAGGCTGTAAAGAGCAGCCAATGCTGATTACTTCTGTGTTATCGTACGCATCAAATGATTAAAACTGTGTTCATTTTTTTCTTTTGTTACTCAGAGATTCCTCCGCGTACCACTAGAAGTAAGCCCGCGTACCACTACAGTTTGAGAACCACTGGCCTATAGCTTTTGTCCTTTGCTGTACATGTTTTGCAGTGTATTGTCATGTTGCGCAGCCTATAGTTTTAGTCTGTCGCTGTAAACGTCTCCATGTCCGTCAGGCCTCAGTGGATGTGCTGGAGACGGAGCAGGAATAGCAGCAGCGTCTCCTACACAGTCTGGCTGAGATGGAGAGTTGACACCTCCGGAGAAATGCAGATGAACCGTGGGCAGCGATGAGAGCTTCTATCTCTGTCTGTTTCTGCCTATTGTCACGCCTAAAACCGTACCAAAATGACGACAACTACACCTGTCTCAGTCAGAAGGAATGCTGAGGGATGTAAACTAATATACTGTGTTTGTGTTATGTCAATTCCTCTTTCTGATGTTGAGATTTAGATCATGCATTTGGATACACGGAGATATTCAATCCCTCAGATTCAAACATGCAGATATTGTGTGGACTTGATAATATCGTGACAAAGTATCTGTAAGTGTTATTATCTATTTACAGTGCTTTTAACAATATCCAGACAGCTGTGTTGATGGTAACAGGTAATTCATTTTCAACATTAATATTTTCACATGGTAATCTGGCCTGACATTGAAAATTCTGTGACAGTTTACAGGACTTTTGTTGGTTAACTCTGTACAGTATGGCTCTATTTGTTCATATGATGTACAAATAATTCACTTGTGTACATAATAATGTATTATTTATTAATGTACACTTATATTTAATATTATGTACAAATAATTCACTTATGGGCGACGCAGTGGCGCAGTAGGTATCACAGCAAGAAGGTCGCTGGGTTGCTGGTTCGAACCTCGGCTCAGTTGGCGTTTCTGTGTGGAGTTTGCATGTTCTCCCTGTGTTCGCGTGGGTTTCATCCGGGTGCTCCGGTTTCCCCCACAGTCCAAAGGCATGTGGTACAGGTGAATTGGGTAGGCTAAATTGACCGTAGTGTATGAGTGTGTGCGTGTGTGGATGTTTCCCAGAGATGGGTTGCGGCTGGAAGGGCATCCACTGAGTAAAAACTTGCTGGATAAGTTGGCGGTTCATTCCGCTGTGGCGACCCCGGGTTAATAAAGGGACTAAGCCGACAAGAAAATGAATGAATGAATGAATTCACTTATATATAATATTATGCACAAATAATTCACTTATATATAATATTATGCACAAATAATTCACTTATGTACAATATTATGTACAAATAATTCACTTATATATAATATTATGTACATATAATTCACTTATATATAATATTATGCACAAATAATTCACTTATATATAATATTATGTACAAATAATTCACTTATATATAATATTATGCACAAATAATTCACTTATATATAATATTATGCACAAATAATTCACTTATGTACAATATTATGTACAAATAATTCACTTATATATAATATTATGCACAAATAATTCACTT
Organism: Danio rerio; assembly: GCF_052040795.2. Lineage (NCBI taxonomy): Eukaryota > Metazoa > Chordata > Actinopteri > Cypriniformes > Danionidae > Danio > Danio rerio. The sequence continues at coordinate 1,544,252 of NC_141031.1, forward strand.
ATATATAATATTATGTACAAATAATTCACTTATGTACAATATTATGTACAAATAATTCACTTATGTACAATATTATGCACAAATAATTCACTTATGTACAATATTATGCACAAATAATTCACTAATATATAATATTATGCAAAAATAATTCACTTATATATAATATTATGCACAAATAATTCACTTATATATAATATTATGCACAAATAATTCACTTATGTACAATATTATGTACAAATAATTCACTTATATATAATATTATGCACAAATAATTCACTTATATATAATATTATGTACAAATAATTCACTTATATATAATATTATGCACAAATAATTCACTTATATATAATATTATGCACATATAATTCACTTATATATAATATTATGCACAAATAATTCACTTATATATAATATTATGTACAAATAATTCACTTATATATAATATTATGCACAAATAATTCACTTATATATAATATTATGCACAAATAATTCACTTATATATAATATTATGTACAAATAATTCACTTATATATAATATTATGCACAAATAATTCACTTATATATAATATTATGTACAAATAATTCACTTATATATAATATTATGCACAAATAATTCACTTATATATAATATTATGCACAAATAATTCACTTATGTACAATATTATGCACAAATAATTCACTTATATATAATATTATGCACAAATAATTCACTTATATATAATATTATGCACAAATAATTCACTTATATATAATATTATGTACAAATAATTCACTTATATATAATATTATGCACAAATAATTCACTTATATATAATATTATGCACAAATAATTCACTTATGTACAATATTATGTACAAATAATTCACTTATATATAATATTATGCACAAATAATTCACTTATATATAATATTATGTACAAATAATTCACTTATGTACAATATTATGTACAAATAATTCACTTATATATAATATTATGCACAAATAATTCACTTATATATAATATTATGTACAAATAATTCACTTATGTACAATATTATGCACAAATAATTCACTTATGTACAATATTATGCACAAATAATTCACTAATATATAATATTATGCAAAAATAATTCACTTATATATAATATTATGCACAAATAATTCACTTATATATAATATTATGCACAAATAATTCACTTATGTACAATATTATGTACAAATAATTCACTTATATATAATATTATGTACAAATAATTCACTTATATATAATATTATGCACAAATAATTCACTTATATATAATATTATGCACAAATAATTCACTTATGTACAATATTATGCACATATAATTCACTTATGTACAATATTATGCACAAATAATTCACTAATATATAATATTATGCAAAAATAATTCACTTATATATAATATTATGCACAAATAATTCACTTATATATAATATTATGTACAAATAATTCACTTATATATAATATTATGCACAAATAATTCACTTATATATAATATTATGCACAAATAATTCACTTATATATAATATTATGTACAAATAATTCACTTATATATAATATTATGCACAAATAATTCACTTATATATAATATTATGCACAAATAATTCACTTATATATAATATTATGTACAAATAATTCACTTATATACAATATTATGTACAAATAATTCACTTATATATAATATTATGTACAAATAATTCACTTATGTACAATATTATGCACAAATAATTCACTTATGTACAATATTATGTACAAATAATTAACTTATATATAATATCATGCACAAATAATTCACTTGCTATTTTATTGCAGGAAATAGGGGGATTTATCCTATCATAAATTCATAAAAAAAACAAAATAAAATCCACATGAAATCAGTATTAAACATGATTTTTTTCCACCGCCGGCGCAGTTAAGTATCACAGTATGTGTTGAGCATGGCAGCATGAGGCTGATGGGATGAAGTCACACTGCAACATCAGTGTGTATCGGGGCTGCACAATACATGGCTTTAGCAATGATATCACAATAGTTGACTATTATTCGGATTACAGGTGGCTAGGAGCCACAGTTAAAAACACACACGATTTTGACGTAATTGCAAAGTTTAACCATCAAGTTACTAAACAAAAAATGTGTTTTAAGCCCTGTTTAAAGCATTCAGAAATGTACATTTTTGTAATTTTAAGAAAGACTTGTTTTATCTATGTACAGTAAAAGTCTTTTCTCCTGTCCAATTTTTAGGAACAACAAATAATAACTTGACTTCTACTGGATCATTTGGTATCAGAAGTGGCTTATATGAAAGGCAAAGGCCTCTAGATTTTGCATATTTGAGCTCAATAAAATCTGATCATGCATTGATTATTAATGATTTGATGAGGACAGTGCGGTCTGACTCTGCTCAGACTATAGTCTCATCACTGAACAGAAATAATGTCCAGTATAGAATATAAAGTCCTGCTGCAGTGGAGACAGAATGAATATTGTGTCTGACTCCATCATGAGCTTGGAGGACTGCATCCATACATCTCTGACATGACTCACATCACTGATTAATAAAGTCATCTGGAATGAAGAAGAAAGCCTTCTTGCAGGACTCCCAGAGTTCATCAAGACTCTTTGTGTTCATCTTCAACACCTCCTCCATCTTACCCCAGACATGCTCAATAATGTTTATATATGGTGACTGGGCTGGCCAATCCTGGAGCAGCTTGACCTTCTTTTCTTTCAGGAGCTTTGATGTGGAGGCTGAAGTCTTGATACCTCAGGCTGCAGATCTCTCCATACTGAATGTAACCCCAAACCATAATTTCTCCTTCACCAAACTTGACTGATTTCTATGAGAATCTTGGCTCCATGCTGGTTCCAGTAGGTCTTCTGCAGTATTGGTGATGATTGGGATACAGATGATCCATCAGAAAAGTTAGTATGTGTTGCTCTTACAACTGGGATCCATGACAAGACTTTTGTCAGGTAGTGTATAATATATAGAATAAAAATTAAACAGTCTTATTTTACATTTAATAATTGGATTTGTGAACCTGAATGCTTTCAAACTCCCAGGAAACAATCAAGCATTGATTGCATGCCTCACTTTGCCTAGTGTGTAGGGAGCTACACTCCCCCTCCACATGAAGTCCTTAAACAAACACACACTCATTCTGCAGCTACCGCAGACACTTAACCTGCAATAGGAGCCATCATATCACTCCTCAGTCATGCTAAAAATGCACCCCTCCTATAATACTGTGCTGCACATCATCCTCCACCAGACTGCGCATTAATGCAATGCCATTATATAACCACAAACATGCAAAGTTCATAAAAACATGCAGAGCAGCTGATGTTTCTCCAAGACAGAGCCCAGACGCCGTAAAGCAGGTCAGCTGATCACGTCTTACTAAACCAGCGGTGCAGAATCCAGGTCAAGCCTTTCAGTTGCTGCAGCGGGGGAAAAAAGCACAAGCAGGGTCAGAGCGCCGTCGCCATGGTTACCCTTTAGAGGCGCAGCATCACTAACGGGGGGTTGCTGGGCGGACGGGGATGCTGTTGCCACGCAGAGCGACTGGAAACCCACGAGAGCCAATCACGAGCCAGCAACACACACCAGGCATCCCTCTGTTGGGATGCTGCTGCTTTGGAGGATTTATAAAGCGATGCTCGGAAGCAGATGGAGATGCACGGTGCTCTCTCCTTCAGAAACGTATCGAGAAATACGCATGGAAAAACCCCATGAATTATCCAGGCGCTCTGGTGTTTTCCCTCGGCTGTTTTAAGGCTGCTCGAATGTTTCAGAACATCTCCTCTGCTGTTGGAACGGCGAGAATGTAAATCAATAGCGTGTTTATTTATTTCCCTGTTTATTTATTTCCCTAATTTCTGTTTAACAGAGAGCAGATTTTGTTCAACACATCTCTAATCATCATAATAGTTTTAATAACTCATCTCTAATACCTGATTTATTTTCTCTTAGTCATGATGACAGTAAATAATATTAGACTAGATATCCTTCAAGACACTTCTATACAGCTTAAAGTGACATTTAAAGGCTTCACTAGGGTAATTAGGGTAACTAGGCAGGTTAGGGTAATTAGGCAAGTTATTGTATAATGATGGTTTGTTCTGTAGACTATCGGAAAAATATAAATAAATATTAATAATATTGTCCTTAAAATGATGCGTGAAAAATTAAGTTGGCGATAAGTTGGCGGTTCATTCCCCTGTGGCGACCCCGGATTAATAAAGGGACTAAGCTGACAAGAAAATGGATGAATGAATGAATAATATAATAATGCGAGGCGGCACGGTGGCTCAGTGGTTAGCACTGTTGCCTCACAGCAAGGAGGTCGCTGGTTCTGTGTGGAGTTTGCATGCTCTCCTCGCATTGGTGTGAGTGATAAATAAGGGACTAAGCCGAAGGAAAATGAATGAATATAATATAATAAAGCATATTTACTGCTGTTTTAACCTTTCTGTACATCCCAAGTATATATGATGAGTATATATAATGATATATTATCATTTTCATAAAAGTATGAAGCAGCACAACTGTTTTTACCATCATTACACTCTAAAAACAACATAAACATTGGGTCAAACATGGACAAACCCAACCGTTGGGTTAAAAAGTGCAATTTTTCAATTAAGTTTAAATTACTATTAAGACTGTGACTCTGAAGACTCTAGTAATCAGTGGTGGAAAGAGCACTGAAAAATCATACTCTAGTAAAAGTACCACTACTTGCCTAAAAATGTAGTGCGAGTAGAGTAAAAGTATCTGTAGTAAATATTACTCAGACTATGAGTAAAAAGTAGCCCTTTTAAAAGTACTCAAGAGTAGTGTGTAGTATTACGCTGTATAAAGCGGATGCGATTACATGTAATTTGTGCATGTGTGTGCAAACGTAAAACTGCTTTTATTCTAGGCGAAATAAAACAAATCAGACTTTCTCCGGAAGAAAAAATATTATCAGACATACTGTGAACATTTCCTTGCTCTGTTAAACATTTGGGAAATATTTAAAAAAGAAAAAAAATTTGGTAACACTTTATAATAACTCCACACTGTAAATCATTTAAGCATTAGCAACTGGTGAATTCATTATTTGTTAAGTGTTAACTCTACATTAATAAAACTTCAACTGAAGAGGTTTGATAGAGTTAGCTGGAAGCCCGGCTAGTAGAGAGTTGCAATAGTCCAGTCTGGAGAGAACAAGAGCTTGAACAAGGAGTTGAGCTGCATGTTCAGATAGGAAGGGTCGGATCTTTCTGATGCAGTTCTAGAGATGTGGTCAGAGAAGTTTAGTTGGTCATCAATCGTTACTCCAAGGCTTTTCACCATTTTGGATGCAGTAATGGTTGCCCCATCCATCAGGATTGAAAAGTGATGGTGTAGAGTCGGTGTTGAGAAGTTTTGTTCTTAAACCGCAAACTCAGTGTCACACCCCTGCTCCGATGGTACACTCCAATCTCCTCATTCAACCTCTGGCCAATCAGGACTGCCTAAAGGCCTTTATTAACTGCACCTGTGCCCACAGTTTGTTACTTTCTGGCAGCACATGGCTGAACTGCAGAGGACTGAATTTGATCTCCCTTGTTTTCCTGTGTTTGCGTATTTGACCATGTAAGTGGCTTTTATATAGTGGTGGGCAAAGCGAGGCTTCGTGAAAAACTGAAACATTCGAAGCAAATGTGTCGAAGCTTCGAAACGTTTCGAAACCCCACTCTACAGTGACACCTAGTGGTCATTTTTTATGTGTTGCACTAAAACAGCTTCAGCAAAGAAGAGTTGAACAAATTGAGGGATTAAGCCCAACTTTGTATACTGAATCCTTTAAGTAACATAGTATAGTGGTTAAGGTGTCAGACTTCCATGCGGGGTTAATAGGTTTCGAAGCCAGACTATGACAGTTGTTTTGAAATGCTTTAAAACCAATTGGTAATGCATTGCTCTTGTATCGTTTTGTTTCAACATTGGTCTGATATCCGAATAAACAATTTGTGAATAAATATGTCTTGTTTTTGTCTTAAAACAGGGTTGTTGCTAGATCAAAAACGGTGGCCTGAAGTTATCAAGAATTATTTATATTATTCATTAAATTTCCCATTTATTGTATTTTATTACAGTTTTTCTAGTTTGCTTTGACCTGGTTAAAGAAACTAGGTTCCTCTTCATTTTCATTATCACTATCCCAGCAGAGCAGAGGACCGGTCTTGCAAATGTGTAAACACTTTCTCATTGGGTTGACACATTTTCCCCACCATTTTTCCAAACAGTTAACACAGATGTCATTCAAGCAGTCCAAACTCCATTGTTTTAGTTTTGGTAACCAAACAGAAACCATCTATTCCTAACTATTAAAAACTACCAACATCAGTATGAAATCACTGAAGCAGCGGTTTGACACTCCTTCACACAAATCTTCAATTAGCCATCATTCTGCAAACCTTATATAAACGATGGAAGGTCTGTGTTGTTCTGTGCCAGCATTGATGGAGGAGGTCAATATGGCTATGTCCTATACTCCCAATAGATTTGACTGTATATTAGTTTACATGTGTTTTCTCTAATATTTACAGTATTTTATTACTTTTGTCTGTTTTTTTATATACAGTATTTCAGTTTTCAGCCACAGTTTGAAAAATGTCATGAATTCAATATATATTCAATCAAAGCACATCTTATTCTTGATCCAATTCTTTGCAAAAAGGCGAATTTGACAGCCCAAATAGAGACAACAAATGCCATTGGCTATAAGCTACAATGGCAAGCAATGGTGGTGCATTTTGAGTGCTGTATTTTGTATTTTGTTGTCTATTGTGTAATGATTAATTGAAAGAGCTCATATACTTGTTTGCAAGTTGTGTAGTTTGAAGGTAAAACTAGCTTTTGTTGCATATGTTAAATGTTTTGACACGATATGTGCCTTTTGCAAGCAAAATGTGTCATTTTGACCATGAGTGCCGCTGTTTAGGCCTGTGTGTTAACTGTTTTGAAAATGTGGAGTTTCAGTTGACAACTGCATCCAAGCAATCGAGAAAAACTGTAATGTCTACCTAAACCCATCCATACTGTAAAAATATTTATTTTTGTTTTACAGTGTTACAAAAATGATGCTAAATTGATGGCGTAACTGCAGCTGTATCCTATTTAGGCTACACAAAACAGAAACAGGATTAAATTCATAAAACCATGATTTCAGAGTATTTGTACAAGTCGGGATTCGAACCCAAAACATCACGCAAAGAATAGGATCAAGGAGCAAACACAGTCCTCTAAGCCATATGACACAAAAGTTGTTTGATGACCTTGGCAGTCAAATGAGGATCCGCCAGGTCTCGAAACGTTTCTAAGCTGATCGATGCTTTGAATCGCTTTAGTCACGTGACTAGGTGTTTCGAAACACTTTAGTCACGTGACTTGGGTGCCTCGGATCATGCTTCGGTGCAGTGTTTCGAAACACTTGCGCTTCGGGATCTCGACACTGTGTCGAAACATCAGTTTCACGTCAGCCATCCCTACTTTTACATGATTTAAGTTGACTTAAGTGCTCATGTTTTATGTTTGCCATATATTTGTTTAGTTATGTACTTAGTTTGGTAAACTGAAGCATTTGTATTTGTTTTTTCCTTACTGATTACTGATACATTGTATTTCTGTTTCCTTGCAGAAAACCACACACACACACACACACACACACACACACACACACACACACATACCTTTCATCCTAAGTACAAATCCTTGTCATTGTTAATAAACAACTAAATGGAGTGACTAGACTGGACCTCTGTTCTTACCGACAGCACCACTGGCTTCAAGCTAGCTACCTAAACAAGTTACCTCACAACCTCCTTTTCAGTCGGGTTGGCAGAAACTACAAGCATTTCCGTTTTCGCGAGGTTAAGCTGAAGATGATGATCTTTCATCCAGTGTGAGGTGTCTGACAGGCAGGCCGAGATGTGAGCTGGAACCGAGGGATCATCAGGGTGAAAAGAGAGGTATAGCTGGGTATCATCAGCATGGCAGTGGTAGGAGAATCCATGTTTCTGGATGACTGGTCCTGGACATGCAGATGAGAGGCAGACGGCGTGCAGGAAAATGTCAAGAGCTTTGTTTGTGCTTGCTAACAAGCTGGCGACAAAAAGAACTAGGTCATGATCTCAAATCGAGCGGTTGTCATCCCGTTTTAAACGTTCATCGCATCAATACGTGTCCATGATCATCATGCAATCGGAGCCCCATGCAACATTTTATCTGATTGCTTGTGATGACCGCAATCGATGAGCAGCACAAAATCAAATCCGCTTCTTGAGCATGACAACGATGGCTGATAATGATGAAGTGAAGTTAACGAGAGGCCGAGCGTCCCCGGAGAGACTGCAGCGGTGAGTAAAGGAGTATGGTGTAATGAGATCAGTCACTGTTTAGAAATATTGTATTACAGACACTTTCGATTGCGGTCGGAGCAGCATAAACACGGTTTAAAAGTCTCCAGAGGGCTCATGGGAACGGCATCAGAGTGGATGCCGGGCGTAAATAAAAGCATCAGATTCTACACAACACAGCACATCTACTGTCAGAGTGCTTGATGATCGATTCTACCCTGCACTTTAAACCATATAGAATACACAATACCATCAGACTGCACGCACACAAGAGCAATAGTGTTTACATTTAGCGTTAAATATGCAAAGGCATTGAGTTTGCTTCTGTGAGAGGGGGAATCGGTTTCTTGTCTGTCTAGCTGTGGGCATTGAAGTCTTACAAGATGGATTAATGAATATTGATGATGTGAGACATGCTCATTTCGATAATGTCACCAACGTTTGTCAAACACACTGTGACTCAGGGTTATTACAGCTAGCGAAAACCAAAACTGTCACTTAAAATAAACGCTAACGGCAATAAAATAATTAAAGAAATATTAAATGTATATAATATAATAATTCAGGCGACGCAGTGGTGCAGTAGGTAGTGCTGTCGCCTCACAGCAAGAAGGTCGCTGGGTCGATCCTCGGCTGAGTTGGCGTTTCTGTGTGGAGTTTGCATGTTCTCCCTGCCTTCGCGTGGGTTTCCTCCGGGTGCTCCGGTTTCCCCCACAGTCCAAACACATGTGGTACAGGTGAATTGGGTAGGCTAAATAGTCTGTAGTGTGTGAGTGTGTGTGAAAGTTGGCGGTTCATTCCGCTGTGGCGACCCCGGATTAATAAAGGGACTAAGCCGACAAGAAAATGGATGAATGAATAATATAATAATGCGGGGTGGCTCAGTGGTTAGCAAGGAGGTCGCTGGTTCTGTGTGGAGTTTGCATGCTCTCCTCGCATTGGTGTGAGTGATAAATAAGGGACTACGCCGAATGCTTTATTATTTTTGTAACAGACATACAGTGTCATCCTGCAACTGTTTTGCAGCATATGAAATGTCCCAAACACTATTTTTAACTGTTGAAAATTGGAAAAAAAGGTTGTTTTTACTCTCTGATAGTCAAAGCAAGTAAAAAATTCTGTTAAATATGCATAAAAAAACAGTCAGGAAAAAGGGTTTTATGTAAATTCCGCCTAGAGTCCACATATATGGACATCATTTTTCTCTAAAAGTACATCCTATCTGTCACAATCACCAGCGACCTCTAACCACCAGAGTCCGCTGAAAAACATTATATAACTACAAATCCGCCAGTTTATGGACTACAAATGCATACATGCACTTCGCCCACACACACCTGCTTCCTCATTTAGACTGATTACACTCGCACCACCTGAGGATTGTCAAAGACTGATTACACACACTATTTAAGCAGCACACACACTCATTCACATGGCTGAGTCTTGTTAGCTGTAAAGTGATATTACAACGCGTTTCTTTAGTCTTGTTTTCCCGTGTGTTTGCCATAGCCTCGCTTCCAAGTTGTCCCTTCTGAGCTCTCGCCTGATCCTTTGACAACGATTCTGGACTGCCTCTATACATCTGTTTGCACCTGTGTTGACCATTGCTTGCCTGACTCTGATTAAACCTGCATGTTGATACTTCTGTTGTCAGTGTCACTCCCCATGGTTCAATATCAAAGTTGATTTTTTATTCTAATTAGGTTCCAATAAGCCCAAAAAGCTAAAAGAAACAAAAAAATGCATGTAAAAAAACACCTTGGCCATTAAGAGGCTAGGGCTTACAGAAAATGGTTTCCAGTGAGCGGTATGGTGGGGTCAGAATTTGGCATCAGCAACATGAAAGCATGGATCTATCCTGCTTTGTATTGGCTCAGGCTGGTGGTGGTGGTGTAATGGTGTGGAGGATATTTTCAATTGGGTCCATTAGTACCAATTGAGCATCAACGCCACAGCCTACCTGAGTATTGCTGCTGACCATGTCCATCCCTTTATGAGCACAGTGTCTCCATCTTCTGATGGCTACTTCCAGCAGGATAACGCAGCATGTCATAAAGCTCAATCATCTCAGACTGGTTTCCTGAACATGACGATGAGTTCACTGTACTCAAATGGCCACGACAGTCAGCAGATCTCTATGCAATAGTTAATAGAGCACCTTTCGTATATGCTGGAACAGGAGATTGGCATCATGGATGTGCAGTCGACAAATCTCCAGCAACTGCATGTCAAATATGGAGCAAAATCTCTGAGGAATATTTCCAGTAGCTTGTTAAATCTACAACATGAAAGATTAAGGCAGCTCTGAAGGCAAAAGGGGGTCTAATTTGGTACTAGTTAGGTGTACCTAATAAAGTGGCCGGTGAGTGTATATAATTGTCAGACTTTACAGTAAGATTCCATTAGTTAACATTTACTATTGCATTATTAAAATCCAATGCTTGTTATTTTACTTTATAACTTTATTACCATTGACTAACGTTAACAAAGATTAATAAATACTGTAATAAACGTATTGTTCATCCTTTGTTAATGTTAGTACGCACACTAACTAAAGCAACCTAACTGTATACATTACCTTTTATTCCATATTTTAATGTTTAATTAATATTTAATAAACTTAATATTATTTCAAGTCACAATTCATGCTATTACTTACCAATAACTAAGACTGGTAGTTCAATAAACTGCTAATTAGCTGTTTATTAATAGTTAGTAAGCTAGAAGTTGGGTTCAGGTATTGGGTACGATTATGGATGTAAAATAACTACAAAAAACCTGCTAATCTCCCAACAATATGCAGGCAATAAGCCAGTGTTTGATAGCATGAATTGTGGCTTCAACTAAAGCGTTGCCTTACATTCTGTTTATTTCATTATCAATTTAATGCATTAAAAAAGAACACGTTGTTATTTGTAAATCATGGTAAAAGCTCTATATAATGTGAGCGGCGGCAGAACCCAGAGGTGCAGTATAGTCTGCTGTGGTAATGAGAAAGATGATGAGCGACTCCTCTGAGACAGATAAAACACCACAGGTTGGGAACGTTTCCAGCGCTGTGAAAGTGAGCTGAACACAGAGAATGACTAATGACTAATGCATCCGACTCTCCATTCACTTCCACAGGCCAAACGTCCTCCAGCAGCGGCTCTTCTGAGATGCAAAACTGCACGCATCAAGCCTGTATGTGGGAGATTTTAGGACTGCTGGTACATTTTGCATCTCCATGATAAGCTAAGGCACAAAAATATTACCATCAACTCTGTTACTGTCAACTCTGCTACTGTCAACTCTGTTGTTGGCAAATATTCTCCGGTTTCCCCCACAGTCCAAACGCATGCGCTTTAGGTGAACTGTATGAAATTGGCTCTAGTGGATAAATGTGTGTTAATGACAATGTATGGGTGTTTCCCAATACCGGTTTGCAGCTGGAAGGGCATCCACTGTGTAAAATATAAGCCGGAATAGTTGGCGGTTCATTCCTCTGTGGCGGCCCTTGATAAACATGGGACTAATCCAAAGAAAAAGTAATTGGGAAATGAACCCCTGAACATTTATTTAATATTCCAGGGATGTTCACGGATAAACATGCTATAAAAGCAGCAGCTTAAACAACATAGACAGAAAAATGATGGTTTATTATTAGCTGTAATAATAGCAATAACGCATCTGCTGCTAGTCTGGCCAAAAATATAGTCAACCCAAAGCAGAGTAAAATGTTGGCTTTCAAAACTGCTGTTTACAGCCAAAATGTTGCACAGAACAATGATTTGAAGCATTCGTCATGTGCACTGTGCCAGCCTGGACGGATAGAAACTAAAGTCTACCGACAGCCCTGCCAGTGCACACTTTCTGTCCACAAACGTTTCACTACACTTTCAAAAAACAAGTGCACAACAGTGTATTAAATGTGCAGTTATAGTGAACACTTCAAATCATGAAAGAATAAAAAGTGGGTGGAACTTGGGAGGGACTTGAGGGCAAGAGCTACAAGTGGGCAAGAGTTGACATCTGTGAAATATTTGATTGTGTGTGGGTGGGACTTAAGCACCAAATGGGTGGGACTTAAGCTCCAAGTGGGTGGGACCTCAGCTACAAGTGGGTGGGACTTGAGAGCCAAGAAATATGTTATTGCGTATGAGAGTGACTTGAGAGACAAGTGGGTGTGACTTGAGCTCAAAATGGGTGGGACTTGAGCTCCAAGTGGGTGGGACTTAAACTTCAAGTGAGTGTGACTTGAGATCCAAGTGAGAGTGACCTGAGCTCCAAATGCGTGGGACTTGAGATCCATGTGAGTGTGACTTGATATGTAAATGGGTGGGACTTGAGCTTCCAATGGGTGGGACTTAAATTCCAAGTGGGTGGGACTTGAGATCTAAGTAGGTGTGACTTAATATGTAAGTGGGTGGGACTTGAGCTTTAAATGGGTGGAGCTTAAATTCCAAATGGGTGGGACTTGAGATCTAAGTGAGTGTGACTTGATATGTAAGTGGGTGGGACTTGAGCTTCAAATGGTTGGGACTTAAATTCCAAGTGGGTGGGACTTGAGATCTAAGTGGGAGGAACTTGAGCTACAAATAGGTCTGACTTGAGCTCCAAGGGGGTGGGACTTGAGATCCAAGTAGGTGGGACTTGAGCTCCTAATGGGTGGGACCTGAGCTCCAAATAGGAGGGACTTGAGATCCATGTGGGTGGGATTTGAGATCCAAGTGAGTGTGACTTGATATGTAAGCGGGTGGGACTTGAGCTTCAAATGGGTGGGACTTAAATTCCAAGTGGGTGGGACTTGAGCTACAAATAGGTGGGACTTGAGCTCCAAGTGGGTGGGAGTTGAGATTCAAGTGGGTGGGACTTGAGCTCCAAGTGGGTGGGACTTTAGATTCAAGTGGGTGGGACTTGAGCTCCAAGTGGGTGGGACTTGAGATTCAAGTGGGTGGGACATGAGATTCAAGTGGGTGGGACTTCAGCTACAAGTGGGTGGGACTTAAAATCCAAGTGGGTGGGACTTCAGCTACAAGTGGGTGGGACTTAAAATCCAAGCGGGTGGGATTACAGCTCTTCAGCTGTACAAACTTGCAGGTTTTTTTGTAAATTTAATGTCTTGTACATGACACAAAGTACAATCTATTGAGTTTTATGAAAGTCTACACCTACCCCAAGCCTAAACCCATTCTCACAATAACCTGTTGGGTTTTATAAACGTCTACTCCACCTACACAGAAAACAAAAACTGCAGGAAGAGGCAGTCCAGCGTACATATTTGTTGATTCTCAACAATGTATCTCTGGGCACATATCTCCAATGAGCCTGGGTTGATACATCCGTCCAGCTGAATGTCTGCATGATGTCCTAATCACCTCCCAGAACCAGGGAAATCTCCCCATTACCATCATCATCATCATCATCAGATGCAAAACAGCCTCCATTTTCTCAGATGATTCTCCACAACAATCTGTGCACTCATTAATAAAGACTGTCGTATCATGCTGTGTTAATGCAGGAGCTTCAGTCGGGTTCGAGGAGGAGCAGGATCAGGTGGGCGTGTTTTTTACCCAGTGTGCGTATTCAGTGTTATTCAGCTCTGCAAGCATTTAGGTCACTGCGTGAATCATTCATAAAGACACTTGCAGCATGGATGACGGCTTTCGAGTGCACTCCCTCAGGGCTGCTGCAAATTAGCATGGAGATCAAACAGCAGAACATCGGGATGAACACTGGGCATATGGGGCTCCCTGTGGAGGTCAGAAACCCAGCCCCCAAACACAAACACACACAAACACACACACATACACATGACCTTACGGGGGACTCTGCAGCTTTGGACCAAACTGACAACAAACACACACTACAAAAATGCTTCTCTTACTTAGATCTGTTGTACTAGTTTACCCAACAATACACTGCATATTTGCACAGCTTAAATTCTTTTTACTTTCTCGATTTTAAGTGAACGAATTATTAATGATTATTAGAAAATAAGCAGAAAGGTTTGGGCTGCAGTGGAGTTTGTAATTGTATAAATGTATCATTATGCTGACAAAATTAGCACGTTAACACATGCGACCAATTTGGAACATTTAACGCATCAAAAGAAATAACATGGTTGCAGCTTTTTTTTTATTTCCAGTTGTGGCCAACATGTGTTCATCATGTAAAGAAATATGGATAGGACCAAGGAAAGCATTTTAGACGGAAACTTTCAGTATAAAATGATTAACACCGCAACACTGGCCTATCAGTGTTTCCTCCAGAATTTCATGTTATTTTAAGTGTTTCATTTTTAATTTGTCGACTTTAAGTGAAGTTCAGCAGTTTCACTTTCATTTAGGAACATACTGTTCATGTCCCGTGACAAACTGAGGAATTGGATGAGATTATGATGTAAGGACTGTGAGAGTGTGTGGGTGTTTCCCAGTACTGGGTTGTGGCTGGAAGGGCATACGCTGTATAAAACCTATGCTAGATAAGTTGGCTGTTAATTCCACTGTGTGGAGTTTGCATGTTCTCCCCGCATCCGCGTGGGTTTTTTCTGGGTGCTCCGGTTTCCCCACGGTCCGAAGAAATGTGGTACAGGTGAATTGGGTAGGCTAAATTGTCCATAGTGTACGAGTGTGAGTGTGTTTGGATGTTTCCCAGAGATGGGTTGCAGCTGGAAGGGCATGTGCTGGTTAAGTTGGCGGTTCATCCAGCTGTGGCGACCCCCGATTAATAAAAGGACTAAGCCGAAAATTTTTTTTAGAATAATAATAATGATAATAATAATATTAGTAATAATAATAAAGTAATAATAATAATAAATAAATAAATAAGTATATATATTAATAAAATAATAAAATATAAAATATATTAATAATCATAATCATAAAAAAATAATAATGGTAAGAAAATATTTTTAATAATAATAATAATAATAATAATAATAATAAAATAATGATAATAATAATAATAATAATAAATAAGTGTATATATTAATAAATTAATAAAATATAATAATTATTATTATTATTATTATTATTGTTAATAATAATAATAATAATAATAATAATAATAATAATAATAATAATAGTAATAACAATAATTATAATAATTAATTAATAATTATTATTATTATTATCATTATTATTATTATTATACTATTATTATCATAATCATAAAAAAATAATAATAATGGTAAGAAAATATTTTAATAAAAATAATATTAATTATGATTATTATTGTTATTATTATTAAATAATAATAATAATAATTACATTTTATTTGAGGTGCCTTTCAAACCACGCAAGCTCACTGTACATAAGAAGCAATAAAAAAACATAAACATTAAATAAACCATAAAAGAAGCAGCAGTTGCAAAATGGCAGCAATATAACAACACAATAAGATTAAAAAACAATAATCAATGTAAGATAAGCTAATCTAAATAAGCAGGTTTTCAACTAAGTTGATGATGAATGATGAATCTGAATGGTGCAAGTTAACCCTAACCCTAACCTTAACCCAATGGTAGGCTTTGTCCATATGTAACCCACTGTTGTATATACTAATCCTACACTGATGAGATTTTTTGTCGTCTTTCTAGTCCAAATATCTAGAAAATTTTAAATCAAGAAGCATTTTCTAGACAAGCAAAAATATTAGTTTGTTTTCAGAAATAAGCCAAAATAATCTGCCAATGGGTGAAGCAAAGTCATCTCAAGTCCAATCGAAAAACAACATGATTATGCTTCACCCATCGGCAGATTATTTTGCTTGTTTTAGGTAAAAAATCACTTAATTTTGGCATATTATTTCTGTTAATATTATTTATTCAATATTTTTTCCTCATTGAAGCTTCTGGATGTCAAAATAAATATCCCCCCAACCTGCCTCCCATTGGCTGGTTTGAGGGAGTGACAGTGGAGGGCGGGACTTCAGTGTGAATCTTGAACGAGAGAAACTGCGAGTGTTTGCTTTGATGCTGACCAGCTTGCAAACGCAGGCTTGAGAGAGCAGAGAGAGATTATGAACTGTAGCCTTCACTCCAGACGCCCCACACTTCATTAAATGTGCACACGGAGAGCAGATTAGCTCAAACGCCAACAGCTCTCCACAAATGAGAAAAGACTGGCGGTGAAGAAAATGACTGCTTTTTATAGCATGCACAGCAGTCAGCAAAAACAAGACATGCAAAACTAGCCAGAGGAGAGGCTTGCGATGGGAGTTTAACATGCAGATCTGTGCCTTCAGGCTCGCAGACTGTAGTGGAAAACTGATGAAGAGGTTATATAAGTGAATTTTACATAGACTTAATGCTACTTTGGTTGTCTATTAAGGGATTCTTTAGGGACTTCACGATCTGATTCCAACAAGGTTCTGATCCGTCACACTGTACAGCAAAGGTTTCATTAGTTCATGCATGTACTTTCTCTCTCCGTTCTTCAGTGAAAGTGAAGGTCATGTTAAACTGATGGGTCATCAGTGACCTTGTGCAGATCTTGCGCAAAGCGCAACACCGCGAAACCCTCCTGCTGTCAGCCAGGTGGACACAAAACCATCGAACGTAAGAGTCACAGAGCGACTGAAGAGCAGCAGACGCTCATGAAAACACTCATCAGTCACTGGAGGTCTGAGAATATTCTGTCATACATAATGATAATTATTGAACCAAAATGCATATTACTTTTATTTTAAACTGCCCTGAAAGAGATATTTTACATAGATATTTACATTACAGCATACCTTCACTGGCCACTTTATTAGGTACACCTTTCTAGTACTGGGTTGTTTCCCTTTTGCCTTCAGAATTGCATTAATCCTTCATGGTATAGATATAATAAGGTACTGGAAATATTCCTCAGAGATTTTGCTCCATATTGACATGATAGCATCACACAGTTGCTGCAGATTTATTGGCTGCACATCCATGATGCCAATTTCCCGTTCCACCACATCCCAAAGCTGCTCTATTGGATTGAGGTCTGGGGACTGTGGAGGCCATTTGAGTACAGTGAACTCATCGTCATGTTCAAGAAACCAGTCTGAGATGATTCAGGCTTTATGACATGGTGTGTTATCCTGCTGGAAGTAGCCATCAGAAGATGGAGACACTGTGCTCATAAAGGGATGCACATGGTCAGCAACAATAATCAGGTAGGCTGTTGTGTTTTACACGATGCTCAACTGGTAATGGGGTCAAAGTGTGCCAAGATAATCTCCCCCACACCATTACACCACCACCACCAGCCTGAACCGCTGATACAAGGCAGGATGGATCCATGCTTTCATGTTGTTGATGCCCAATTGTGAGTCGAGCATCTGAATGTGTCAGCAGAAATGGAGACTCATCAGAGCAGCAACGTTTCTCCAATCTTCTATTGTCCAGTTTTGGTGAGTCTGTGTGAATTGTAGCCTCAGTTTCCTGTTCTTAGCTGACAGGAGCGGCACCCGGTGTGCTCTTCTGCTGCTGTAGCCCATCCGCCTCAAGGTTGGAGGTGTTGTGTGTTCAGAGATGCTCTTCTGCAGACCTCGGTTGTAACGAGTGCTTATTTGAGTTACTGATGCAGCAGCCCGTCTGGCAGCAACAACCGTGCCACGTTCGAAGACACTTTTCTTCCCCATTCTGATGCTCGCTTTGAACTGCAGAAGATCGTCTTGATCATGTCTACATGCCTAAATGCATTGAGTTGCTTCCATGTGATTGGCTGATTAGAAATTTGCAGTTGAGACAGAAAGAGCAGTTGGCCTGGTGTACCTAATAAAGTGACCGGTGAGTGTATATGGTTTTTAATTGACTTAATTCGAAATATCTTAAAAATAAAAGTTATATGCTATTTATTGCTCTTATTTTGCAATGCAGAGGTGTGCTTGTTTTTGAGATTACTTTAGATCTCCAGATTTACTCAACTATGGGAGAAATTACCAAGTGAAAGAAAACGGTTTTCCCAGAGAGGGGTTGCGGCTGGAAGGGCATCCGCTGCGTAAAAAAACTTGCTGGATAAGTTGGCGGTTCATTCTGCTGTGGCGACCCCGGATTAATAAAGGGACTAAGCCGACAAGAAAATGAATGAATGAATGAAGAAAACGGTCAAACCGCTTCCTCTACAAACGAGTGTGTTCATGACTACAAAAAGTAAAATAATATAGTTAGTATAGAATAGTAACAGTACAGTAATAATATGGAAAATATCAGATTGCAACAAGCAGCAGAACGAGCTGTGTTTAACGTCTAAAAACCAATGGAAGTGAATGAGAACAGAAGTCTGGAGCCAAAAGATTTCAATGGTTGCTTCCACTCAAACGTGAAGAATAAAGTCAACACAGTCCTTCTTATTGTACTAAAATAATTGCCATTTTGCAGATTCTGCAAGCTGTATATACACTTCTGATTTCAACCATACGTGGGTTTGAGATCGGTACTTGTGTTTCCATCGCACAGACAAACTGTATTAATGGTTGTCTCAGCAGTAGCAGGAGGTTGTGCAGAAACGTTCTCTCTGTTTGGCAGGGCCTCCGTCTCTTAACCTCGCTCTTTAGCAGCGTTTGCTCAGTCCTCGGGGGAACACAGAGGCAGGTGCCTTTTTTTAGACCGCCTGCTTTTCCTGACACTTCCCAGCATGCCTCAAATAATGTCACAGGACTCGCATTTATTAATGTCACGTCACCGCCAGCGCTTCAAGAACAGAGGTCAGCAAATATTATAATACACACTCAGGACATGCATGCGGAGTCCTTCATGAGGGCCAGATTAATGCAGTAAAGTCATTATCGCAAGTTAAACAACCCAGAAACAGAGCAGGATCTTGTTTAAGGTTTGTGTGACGTCAAAGGCAAAAAACCACGCCCCTTTTACCGTCAGTTTGCTACGAGGGAAATTTTAAGCTGTTGACTTGTGAGTGGATGAGTTTAACTGTTGACTAGTGAGTAAACAATGTTATCTGTTGATTACTAAGTAGAAGAGTTTAGATGTTGACTAGTGAGTAGATGAGTTTAGTTGTTGACTAGTGAGTAGATGAGTTTAGACTAGTGAGTAGATGAGTTTAGCTGTTGACTAGTGAGTAGATGAGTTTAGACTAGTGAGTAGATGAGTTTAGCTGTTGACTAGTGAGTAGATGAGTTTAGTTTTAGTTGTTGACTAGTGAGTAGATGAGTTTAGCTGTTGACTAGTGAGTAGATGAGTTTAGTTTTAGTTGTTGACTAGTGAGTAGATGAGTTTAGTTGACTAGTGAGTAGATGAGTTTAGTTGACTAGTGAGTAGATGAGTTTAGTTTTAGTTGTTGACTAGTGAGTAGATGAGTTTAGCTGTTGACTAGTGAGTAGATGAGTTTAGTTGACTAGTGAGTAGATGAGTTTAGTTTTAGTTGTTGACTAGTGAGTAGATGAGTTTAGTTGACTAGTGAGTAGATGAGTTTAGTTTTAGTTGTTGACTAGTGAGTAGATGAGTTTAGTTTTAGTTGTTGACTAGTGAGTAGATGAGTATAGTTGTTGACTAGTGAGTAGATGATTATAGTTGTTGACTAGTGAGTAGATGAGTTTAGTTTTAGTTGTTGACTAGTGAGTAGATGAGTATAGTTGTTGACTAGTGAGTAGATGATTATAGTTGTTGACTAGTGAGTACAGCTAAACTCATCTATTTAATCAACAGCTAAACTCATCTATTTACTAGTCAACAACTAAACTCATCTACTCACTAGTCAACAACTAAACTCATCTACTCACTAGTCAACAACTAAACTCATCTACTCACTAGTCAACAACTAAACTCATCTACTCACTAGTCAACAACTAAACTCATCTACTCACTAGTCAACAACTAAACTCATCTACTCACTAGTCAACAACTAAACTCATCTACTCACTAGTCAGCAGCTAAACTCATCTACTCACTAGTCAACAACTAACTCATCTACTCACTAGTCAACAGCTGAACTCATCTACTCACTAGTCAACAGCTAAACTCATCTACTCACTAGTCAACAGCTAAACTCATCTACTCACAAAAACTCATCTACTCACTAGTCAACAGCTAAACTAATCTACTCACTAGTCAACAGCTAAACTCATCCACTCACTAGTCAACAGCTAAACTCATCCACTCACTAGTCAACAGCTAAACTCATTCACTCACTAGTCAACAGCTAAACTCATCCACTCACTAGTCAACAGCTAAACTCATCCACTCACTAGTCAACAGCTAAACTCATCTACTCACTAGTCAACAGCTAAACTCATCCACTCACTAGTCAACAGCTAAACTCATCTACTCACTAGTCAACAGCTAAACTCATCCACTCACTAGTCAACAGCTAAACTCATCTACTCACTAGTCAACAGCTAAACTCATCTACTCACTAGTCAACAGCTAAACTCATCTAGTCAACAAGTAAACTCGTGTAGCTTTGTAGCATCACCTTAGCAACCACACACTGACACACCTACAACACCCAGAACACCTTAGCAATCACATAGCAAAACACCAAATAATGTATGCTAACCTTAGAGCAGCATAACCTCAATTAAATCAGCAAACGGTTGTTGTTTTGGCTAGAGAAACTGGTCCCAGATCAGTCTATTTGTCTCTGCAGGGTGTCTTGATCTAGATCAGCCTGAACGACAGCATCCAATCAGATCAGTTTTACCCTCACATCAAACACTAACCCACTTTTTATCCATGACTCCCCCTTATTTTCATTGGATAAGACTCTTAAATGTTGCGCTGGTTTGAGGACTGTTAGATTAAGACCCCCTTCATTTGTATTCATGTTTTATTAATCAGCCGTCTATATTTAGCAGCTGTAGGATTTCGGCAGTGAATATTCAGAGCGGTGATTAATGCAGAGCAGGAATCTTCAAAGAGACTGCTAACCACACTGCTTATACTGCATTAATGCTGAGATTGAGGACGAAGCCCGTCACAGTTTCTCTGTCAACTCTGATTATACCGTCAAATCAGACAGAATTATTAATAATTGAACATGCAAGAGACCGGGAGGTGGGGGTGTGTAAAACTTTGTGAATGGTTGTTGTTGTTGTTGTTGTTTTTGGTGGCTTTGCATGTGTCGCACAGTGGCTTAGTGGTTATCACTGTCGCCTCACAGCAAGAAGGACGCTGGTTTAAGTCCCGGCTGAATCAGTTGACGTTTCTGTGTGGAGTTTGCATGTTCTCCCCGTGTTACCGTTGGTTTCCTCCGGGTGGTCCGGTTTGTTTCCCCCACAGTCCATACACATGCGTGACTAGTGAGTAGATGAGTTTAGTTGTTGACTAGTGAGTAGATGAGTTTAGTTGTTGACTAGTGAGTAGATGAGTTTAGTTGTTGACTAGTGAGTAGATGAGTTTAGATGTTGACTAGTGAGTAGACGAGTTTAGATGTTGACTAGTGAGTAGATGAGTTTAGCTGTTGACTAGTGAGTAGATGAGTTTAGTTGTTGACTAATGAGTAGATGAGTTTAGCTGTTGACTAGTGAGTAGATGAGTTTAGCTGTTGACTAGTGAGTAGATGAGTTTAGCTGTTGACTAGTGAGTAGATGAGTTTAGCTGTTGACTAGTGAGTGGATGAGTTTAGCTGTTGACTAGTGAGTAGATGAGTTTAGCTGTTGACTAGTGAGTAGATGAGTTTAGTTGTTGACTAGTGAGTAGACGAGCTTAGCTGTTGACTAGTGAGTAGACGAGTTTAGCTGTTGACTAGTGAGTAGATGAGTTTAGCTGTTGACTAGTGAGTAGATGAGTTTAGCTGTTGACTAGTGAGTAGATGAGTTTTGCTGTTGACTAGTGAGTAGACGAGTTTAGCTGTTGACTAGTGAGTAGATGAGTTTAGCTGTTGACTAGTGAGTAGATGAGTTTAGTTAACTAGTGAGTAGATGAGTTAAGCTGTTGACTAGTGAGTAGATGAGTTTAGCTGTTGACTAGTGAGTAGATGAGTTTAGCTGTTGACTAGTGAGTAGATGAGTTTAGCTGTTGACTAGTGAGTAGATGAGTTTAGCTGTTGACTAGTGAGTAGATGAGTTTAGCTGTTGACTAGTGAGTAGATGAGTTTAGCTGTTGACTAGTGAGTAGATGAGTTTAGCTGTTGACTAGTGAGTAGATGAGTTTAGTTGTTGACTAGTGAGTAGATGAGTTTAGTTGTTGACTAGTGAGTAGATGAGTTTAGCAGTTGACTAGTGAGTAGACGAGTTTAGCTGTTGACTAGTGAGTAGACGAGTTTAGCTGTTGACTAGTGAGTAGATGAGTTTAGTTGTTGACTAGTGAGTAGATGAGTTTAGCTGTTGACTAGTGAGTAGATGAGTTTAGCTGTTGACTAGTGAGTAGATGAGTTTAGCTGTTGACTAGTGAGTAAATGAGTTTAGCTGTTGACTAGTGAGTAGATGAGTTTAGCTGTTGACTAGTGAGTGGATGAGTTTAGTTGTTGACTAGTGAGTAGATGAGTTTAGCTGTTGACTAGTGAGTAGATGAGTTTAGCTGTTGACTAGTGAGTAGATGAGTTTAGCTGTTGACTAGTGAGTAAATGAGTTTAGCTGTTGACTAGTGAGTAGATGAGTTTAGCTGTTGACTAGTGAGTAGACGAGTTTAGTTGTTGACTAGTGAGTAGATGAGTTTAGATGTTGACTAGTGAGTAGATGAGTTTAGTTGTTGACTAGTGAGTAGATGAGTTTAGTTGTTGACTAGTGAGTAGATGAGTTTAGCTGTTGACTAGTGAGTAGATGAGTATAGCTGTTGACTAGTGAGTAGATGAGTTTTGCTGTTGACTAGTGAGTAGATGAGTTTAGCTGTTGACTAGTGAGTAGATGAGTTTTGCTGTTGACTAGTGAGTAGATGAGTTTAGCTGTTGACTAGTGAGTAGATGAGTTTAGCTGTTGACTAGTGAGTAGATGAGTTTTGCTGTTGACTAGTGAGTAGATGAGTTTAGTTGTTGACTAGTGAGTAGATGAGTTTAGCTGTTGACTAGTGAGTAGATGAGTTTAGCTGTTGACTAGTGAGTAGATGAGTTTAGCTGTTGACTAGTGAGTAGATGAGTTTAGCTGTTGACTAGTGAGTAGATGAGTTTAGCTGTTGACTAGTGAGTAGATGA
Source organism: Danio rerio (assembly GCF_052040795.2). Lineage (NCBI taxonomy): Eukaryota > Metazoa > Chordata > Actinopteri > Cypriniformes > Danionidae > Danio > Danio rerio. The sequence goes on from NC_141031.1 coordinate 1,567,685, forward strand.
GTTTAGCTGTTGACTAGTGAGTAGATGAGTTTAGTTGTTGACTAGTGAGTAGATGAGTTTAGCTGTTGACTAGTGAGTAGACGAGTTTAGCTGTTGACTAGTGAGTAGATGAGTTTAGCTGTTGACTAGTGAGTAGATGAGTTTAGTTGTTGACTAGTGAGTAGATGAGTTTAGCTGTTGACTAGTGAGTAGATGAGTTTAGCTGTTGACTAGTGAGTAAATGAGTTTAGCTGTTGACTAGTGAGTAGATGAGTTTAGTTGTTGACTAGTGAGTAGATGAGTATAGCTGTTGACTAGTGAGTAGATGAGTTTTGCTGTTGACTAGTGAGTAGATGAGTTTAGCTGTTGACTAGTGAGTAGATGAGTTTTGCTGTTGACTAGTGAGTAGATGAGTTTAGCTGTTGACTAGTGAGTAGATGAGTTTAGCTGTTGACTAGTGAGTAGATGAGTTTTGCTGTTGACTAGTGAGTAGATGAGTTTAGTTGTTGACTAGTGAGTAGATGAGTTTAGCTGTTGACTAGTGAGTAGATGAGTTTAGCTGTTGACTAGTGAGTAGATGAGTTTAGCTGTTGACTAGTGAGTAAATGAGTTTAGCTGTTGACTAGTGAGTAGATGAGTTTAGCTGTTGACTAGTGAGTGGATGAGTTTAGTTGTTGACTAGTGAGTAAATGAGTTTAGCTGTTGACTAGTGAGTAGACGAGTTTAGCTGTTGACTAGTGAGTAGATGAGTTTAGTTGTTGACTAGTGAGTAGATGAGTTTAGTTGTTGACTAGTGAGTAGATGAGTTTAGCTGTTGACTAGTGAGTAGATGAGTTTAGCTGTTGACTAGTGAGTAGATGAGTTTAGCTGTTGACTAGTGAGTAAATGAGTTTAGCTGTTGACTAGTGAGTAGATGAGTTTAGCTGTTGACTAGTGAGTAGATGAGTTTAGTTGTTGACTAGTGAGTAGATGAGTTTAGATGTTGACTAGTGAGTAGATGAGTTTAGTTGTTGACTAGTGAGTAAATGAGTTTAGCTGTTGACTAGTGAGTAGATGAGTTTAGCTGTTGACTAGTGAGTAGATGAGTTTAGCTGTTGACTAGTGAGTAGATGAGTTTAGCTGTTGACTAGTGAGTAGATGAGTTTAGCTGTTGACTAGTGAGTAGATGAGTTTAGCTGTTGACTAGTGAGTAGATGAGTTTAGCTGTTGACTAGTGAGTAGATGAGTTTAGCTGTTGACTAGTGAGTAGATGAGTTTAGCTGTTGACTAGTGAGTGGATGAGTTTAGCTGTTGACTAGTGAGTAAATGAGTTTAGCTGTTGACTAGTGAGTAGATGAGTTCAGCTGTTGACTAGTGAGTAGATGAGTTTAGATGTTGACTAGTGAGTAGATGAGTTTAGTTGTTGACTAGTGAGTAGATGAGTTTAGCTGTTGACTAGTGAGTAGACGAGTTTCGTTGTTGACTAGTGAGTAGACGAGTTTAGCTGTTGACTAGTGAGTAGATGAGTTTAGCTGTTGACTAGTGAGTAGATGAGTTTAGCTGTTGACTAGTGAGTAGATGAGTTTAGCTGTTATGGTTATGGTTGACTAGGGGAGTTGACTTGATTGCATGCACAGAAAGCATTACAGTATCGCAGATAATCAGTTTGAGACATGTGAGTGTGTGTTTAGCTGGTGAGTCAGTGTGTCCAGTGAACGACACAGAGGCTCAGCTTTAAAAGACCCTTCAGTCTTCCTGCTGCCCACCAGTGTGTGGAGGAAGGACCCTTAATGCTGAACAGCACAGCAGAATCTCTGACTAACTGCTCAGTGGTTAGTTAGAGTGGGCTTCATCTGTGCACTCAAATTCAACCCTAAACCTGCTGTTCACCAGTCTGCACAGTCTCTCTGTCTGTATAATATTAAGCGGCAAAATAGATTACTATAACGGGTAGAATAGCCCCCCAACACCCCAAACAATACTAAAATAATGTATTACTTTATTGTATATATATATTCATTCATTCATTCATTCATTCATTTTCCTTGAGCTTACTCCCTTACTTATCAGGGGTCGCCACAGTGAAATGAACTGGCAACTGTTCTGGCATTTGTTTTATGAAGCAGATGCCCTTTCAGCCGCTACCCAGTACTGGGAAGCACCCATCCACACTCACATTTACACACACACTCTTACACTAAGGCCAATTTAGTTCACCCAGTTCCCCTATAGCGCATGTGTTTGGACTGTGGGGGAAACTGGAGCACCCGACCATCGACCTTCTTTCTGTGAGGACAGTGCCAACCACTGAGCCACCAAGACGCCACTGCCAAAGTAAAAAAAAAAATGTATAACAGTTTTGGAAGTGCCCACAACACTAATATTGAGCATTTTCATAATCACGATATACTGAATTATTGAATATGGTCACTTGTCTAGTCTGGTCCATATTGTGATGTAGTTAGGAGTGTGTGTGTGAAGTCCTGAATGTCCTCCTGTACTGTATCTGCTCATCTTTGGCTGTTTCTGGAGTGCAGCTGGAGAGCGAGATGAAAGCCGCAGTGGGTGTGCAGCGGATGAAAGGATCCGTCTCTAGACTGAAACACAAGAGAAACTCGGCCACTGGCTCCACTGCCATGTCGCATTTTGTTATGAAGCATATTGGCAATATTACATAGGGTACTAATGTTAACATATGGACCAACGTGCATCCTTAAAGGGGTGGTTCACGCAAGAATTTCAATACTGTCATTATTCACTCAGCCTTTACTTGTCTTAAACCTTTATGAGTTATAAGAACAGAAAAAAAGGCATTTTGAAGAGAGCTGAAAACCGGTAACCATTGATTTCCATTTGTTCTTCATACTATGGAAGTCAATGGTTACAGGTATCCAGCATTTTTCAGAATATCTTCTTTTGTGTTCAACAGATGAATTTCAAGAGTTCACACTTATTAGATGATTGATTCTAAAGCTTGTTTGTTTGGCATGCTTCCCCGGGAGAGAGCCCTGAGCTCATAAGATCTGGGAGTTTGAGGAAGGTACACGCTTGTACTTAAAGTGTCCATATTGGTACCTCAAAAGCATATATTAGTAACTAAAAAAATTAAGAGGAACCCTTTTGTACTTTTTAGGTACTAATATGTACCCTTGAGGTATTAATATGGACCTTTTAGGTACTTTTTGAAAAGGTACCACCCTAGTGACAGCTCTCCTTTATTTCTGAGAGTGTAGTACAAGTCTCCAGTACAGTAGCACAGCTCATCACTGAGAGTGTTCATCAGTTTACTATGTCAACATGTACTGAAACTGCGCCATCAGCTCCAAATCCAAGGATAAACGTCCAGCACCTGTCTGTGTCCAAACAAACAGCTTTTAACACATCTCAATCCCTGAGCCCACATCAGCCGTCAGGAGGAAGCCCTGCACACACGCTAACAGAGAATAATGCACCGTAAAAGAAATCTCACTGCCGTAATTTCCTTCCTGGAATGAACCGTCAACTATTCCAACATATGTTTTACGTAGCGGATCAGGCACATCCACACATAGGGCTCAACCTGTGCAGTGCACATGCCCTTTTTAGTCTTGGATAGAAAGTGCCCTTCCAAAATAACACCCCCCAAAATCAGGGCTTTTCTTTATTTGGACGGCTTTTGTAAACTGTTGCTCGGGTTTCGGGAAGCGAGCGGGCGGGCGGTAAAATTCGTTGGGTTCAGGGAAGGAGGAGGGCGGGTCGGCCGATTGGCCGGTCGCGCAGTCAATCATCCGGTCAGTCGGACAGCGGCCTCTGGTGGGTTCACGTGAGAACAGCGCAGGCGCGAACCGCACTCGCGAGAGGCGTCTGAGGTGCAAAAAAGTGCACAACATCGGCATCTCGCGGATTCACAAAAACAAAAACTGCAGCCGTACGTACCCGCCAGGACGTATTCCACGGTCTCCAGAAACGTCCGCGGGACTACATTTCCACAATGAGCCTGGGTTGATTTAACCTCATAACTAAACAGAATATTAGGCGATTACAGCGCATCCATAGAGTATAGACAGCGCTTCACTATGATTAATACATTTGCAACATCTTCAAACACTCTTTTTCACACTGTCATTATAGGGGATTGTGTGCAGAATGTTGAGGAAATAAATCAATTTTGGAATAAAGCTGTAACATAAACAAATGTGGAAATAGTGAAGCGCTGTGAATACTCTCCGGATGCACTGTAACTTCGAAAAGGTCCATATTTTAGGAAAACAGAACCACTTTTTCACCAAGCAGGCTACGGACCTGATAACAGAGTGAAAGTTCATCATTTACATGGATTTTAAATGAGTTTTAAACGTTCAGGCACACTAAAAAGCACATTTGTAACTTAAATGAGGAACTATTTTACTGAATTAATCACAATTAATATATATACAATGTTATTTTACTGTTCGTTATTCAACTTCTGTACCAGAATACTGTTTGACTCTGTGGAAAACCCTAAAGCACTGTTTATTTGACTTTTTTTGTTGCTTTATTGTAATTATTTTGCTTGTAATTTGTTTATTATTTGTTTATACATGATTCACAGCCATAGTCAATCACCCCAATCAATCCTAATCAATGATTTATCTCCAAATAGAGCTATCCAAGCCTTCATATATATAAACAAACTATCTCAATGTCAGATTTTTCCAATATCCTGCATCCATCAGTCATGGGGAAGCCCACAGCATCTCCTCAGCACCAGAACACACACAGACATGAAGCATGAACACACACACGCACACAGTCTCTGATGCTCTTCATCTTCTGCATCATCATAATGCATGTGCACAGACATCTTGCCAGTCATGCCATCATGTTTGCGGTTCCTCTGAAGACGCCATCAGTATCTCCACCACCCCTCCGCAGTGTATAAATTCAGATGTCGAGTCATAAATACCGCGAAAATCGGTGTTTTTCGACTCACCTGGCACGACACGAGTCTCGGTGAGGATGCTCGGGTCGCTCTGAGATCTTCCTCTCTGCACGACGCAGTCCTCTGGTCCATCTGATGCGGCCATGGAGGAGGAAACCCGCGGTGATGGAGAGAAATGCCGAGCTGCGCCCGTCAATGACTGAGAGCAGATTCAGTTTGACAGAAACAGCAGCGCTGAGGAGGAGAGCCAGAGTGCGCATGCGCGAGTTGAAGACGCGGAGACAGCTGAGGATATGACAGTCAATCCCTTTAGATTTATTCATATTTGGTATATTTTTATCAATTCTTGTTATTTATTTGCTGTTGTTAATATTTTTACAATAATAATAATAATTAATATTATTATTTATTTATTTTATTAATCAATTTATTCATTCGTTTATTATTATAATTATTATTGGTGTTGTTGTTGTTGTATTTTTTTAATTAATTTTTATTAATTAATTATTATTTCATTTATTATCGTTGTAATTATTATTATTATTGTTATTATTATTGCTATTATTTATAATTTATTTTTATTAATTAATTAATTACTTTGTTTATTGTTTGTATAATTTGTTTGTTTATTTGTTATTATTATTATCATTATTATTACTATTATTATTGTCATTATTATTATTAATATTGTTTTTATTATAATTATTTTATTTATTTGTTTGCTATTTTGTTATTTTATTTTTTAATATTATTATTATTATAATTATTATTATTATTATTATTATTATTATTATTGTTATCATTATTTATTTTCATTTTTTATTCATTTTTGTTATTTTATTGTTATTATTATTATTATTAGTATATTTTTTCATTTATTTATTTATTTATGTTATTATTATTATTATTATTATTATTATTATTATTTCTAGCCTATTTTTGTTATTTTTATTATTATTATTATTATTATTATTATTATTATTTCTAGCATATTAATATTAGTTTTATTGTTATTAATATTATTATTATTAGCCTGCTAATATTATTATTATGAAACTATTATAAAAATATTGATCCTATGCATTTATGCATTTAAATTATGCTTTAGAAATGTCAATATTTTGTCATTGCTGTGGTTTTATACAAGATCGATGTGCATTGATAATCGTCATATGTCATATAATCGTCACCTAAAAATGCTTCGCTTCACTTCACTTCTTTCACTCACTTTAGTTTTATAATAATGATAATTATTATTATAAGTATTATTATTTAATATTATTGTTCTTATTATTGATAATTATAAATATTATTATTATTATTATTATTACTATTGTTTAAGATTATTATTATTAATAATAATTATTATTATTAGTAGTATTTATGAAGATGATGATGATGATGATGACGATGATGATGAAGATGATGATGATGATGATGATGATGATGATGATGATGATGATGATGATGATGGTGATTCTACTTATTATTATTATTATTATTATTAAAGATTATAACTGGTATTTTATATTGTGCATTGTTGGTATTTAAACAATGCACAATATTTTAATGTTGTTGTTTTTTTTACCTTTTATGGTCTTATTTGTGCTAGGCGTGTGTTGATGTTAATCATATCAGTGCTATTATTTATTATTTAACAGGCATTCAGCAGCGTTAATTACAGTGGTTTCTCTGTGAACGTACAGGTACAGAATGCTTGGCCTGGGTTTCCCTCTAGCGGGCTCTTTGTGGTAGTGCAGCTACACATTTTACCAAACATTCAAATGCAACACTGATTCAGACAGTGGCGTAGCGGACGGGCCCGCAGGGCACGCACCGCGGGGGGGCCCCGCGTGATTAGGGGGCCCCACGTCGTCGCGATTTTTAATAATTGAAAATCCAGGAACCGCAATAATCAAACTCTTGGGAACAACTGTGGTCGGAACCAAAGTTTACAGGTCTGTGTTCTCTGAACTCCGCTCAGGCGGTGGACTACTTCATTCTGATTGCTTGCCGCCGAACCGCGTCATAGCCAATGAAGACGCGCCGCTGTTTCTTGCCGCCGGTTCTCGTTAAAAAATGAATGACTTCTGGCTACTTTGACGCTCTCGCCACTTTCGGTTTGTGATCGCTCCTCAGTTTGTGAAGGATTCCCCGCGTTGTCACGCCACTCCGCCTCCTTTCCCCGCTCCTCAATTTGTGACATAGATATATACACTAGATATCGCATAGGGACCCTGAGCATGCGTCTATAGCGCCGCCACATTGGTACAGTGCACCCAGGACAAATGTCATTCAACCGCACTAGTCAACACAGTGTTATTACGTGAAGATGCTGGACTTAAGCGCTGTCTACGAGTGTAGTAACGAGCAAACAAAGAAAACAAAGCACAAAGGCAGAACATTTCATAGGATTAAGTTTTTTACGTTTTTGTATGTTTTGAAATTTGTGCTTAACAGGTTATTGATAATATATCTATAGTCACTTACTGCATTCACCATAAGGCAAAGTAGCACTAACTCGCACTAAACACTCGGTTTATGCTAGGTTTGTTGAATAAATCAGCAAACAATGCAAAAGAAATATGACAAAGAGATACTGTGGTGCCAGAACTTGTATTATTGTCGGCTAGCGAACGAGTCGTTCATAACGGAGATTCATTCACAAACAAATCGCTCCCTCCGTCAGTATGAGAAGTGAAAGCAGGAGAGGAGGTGTATTTCAGCACACGATTAGATCAAATTTAACAGGGAGGGTGAATAGTACATTTCTGTACACACAAACACAAGCTTTTTGTCAGGAATGCCCGTGCGATAAGTGATCCATCAATGTAGAAAAGTGATGTCAAATAAAAATTTTCATCATTAAAAAAAATGCATACTAACATCCAGGAAAACTCCCGATCATAGACATATGTGTATTTGTGTATATCTATGTGTATATTCCACCACCCCCCCCCCCCCCCCTTCAACTGGGGGCCCCGTCGGTGATCCCTGCAGGGGGGCCTCCGCATTTTGCGCTACGCCACTGGATTCAGACAAGTAGTCTATATTCTGATATTAAACAAATGTTATAGAGTTATTATCTATTTTAAGTCTGCTCATTTCTGCTCAGAAACTTAGCTTTTATTACGTAAAACAAAACAAACAGACAAACAACAACAAAAAACAGTACTATTATTAAATATTTCACAATTAAAACAACTATGTTTGTCTCTGTGTATGTATAGCAGTCTAAATTATAAATTAATCCAATGATTGAAATATATTTTTTAGCATCATTACTTCAAATATGATCCTCCAAAAACCAATATGCAAAACTGATAATCCAAATAAAATCATATTAATATAATTGTTAAAATGGCTTTGCTGCTTATTTTTGTTTAGTTGTTGTTTTAAGGATTTAATTTTATTCAGCAAGAATGCATTAAGATAAAAAGCAGGGGGTAAAAATACTCAAAGTTATTCTCAAGTGCAGATATACTGAATGCAAATGTAGTGTCTGGCCAAAAACATACTCGAGCAAAAGTAAACCAGTCCAGCTTTACAATACACTTAATGAAATAAAAGTAACATCACTCTCTTCAGATAACACTGTACACATGCAATAAATGGGTTATTTAGTTGCATTCAGAGAGCAAAATGTGATGGTAAGAATATTGTATAGCTATTTTTCATTTATTTTTATTTAAAAACAATAGCATATAACATTTTACAGACATTTAAAGTAGATGCCAAGGGGAGGTAAGTATAAACAAAATATAAACAAAGTGTATAAATATAAACGTTAATTAAATAATTTATAATTATACACATTTTTAAAGACTTTCTTGTTTAAAGGCTCTGATACTGGTAATATGTAAGCATAATTCAATTAACAAAACCATAAAATTAGGTTTCCTATTAGTGAATTTGCTATTATGAATGTAAAATTTGGTAAACAGAACAATCAAATTAATTAAATAAATATAATTGTCTTGGTTAGGATAGACAGTAAAACAAAAGAGTACGTTTTCCCATAACATAACAACGATAAAGCTATTTTCTAGCTGCCTGCTCACCAGTAAAGGTCCTCAAGTGCGCTGAGTCCTTTGTTCGAGTCAGTGAATCAAGATTCCATTGATTTGATGACTCAAAATGATTATTTATCCCATTATGAATCTAATACTTGTCCTTGTCCAACATCAATCTAACACAAACTTACAATATTTACCAACGGATATTTTACTACAACAAATAAATCATGTAACAGTCCACCAATGGAGTACTTCCGCGAACATCATAAATGAATCATTGGGAATCGATTCGAAAGATTCGCCTTTAGCACAGTACAGTAAACATGGCTGAACGCGGTAGTGAATCTCCGGTTGGTAGTGAAGTAAACCGTGTGTCTAAATCAAGTGAACCTGACCTCAGAAGTGTCCTGGTTACAAGTGTGTTAAATTTAGAGAAGCTCGACACCGACCTGTACAGGTAAACAAATTACTTTTTTATAATACGTACACGTGTTTGCTAGATTTGCTGTCTATATAACTGTACTGAGTCATTAACATATTTTTTGCATGTACATTATATTAAACTAACTAAAAGCGTGTGTTTTGTCTGCAGAGGGACACACCACTGGGTCCCCCGCACTAAGCGGCTCTTCGGGGGCCAGATTGTGGGACAGGCTCTCGTAGCTGCAGCCAACTCCGTTGCTGAACACCTCTATGCTCATTCACTGCACTGCTACTTTGTCAGAGCAGGTGATGTTGTGTTTATTTCTAAGACACCTAAGGCATTTTGAGGTAAAGTTGCTTTTATAAGGTGGCGCAGTAGGTTGTGCTGTCCCCTCACAGCAAGAAGGTCGCTGGTTCGAGCCTCGGCTGGGACAGTTGGTGTTTCTGTGTGGAGTTTGCATGTTCTCCGTGCATTCGCGTGGGTTTCCTCCGGGTTCTCCGGTTTCCCCAGTCCAAAGACATGCGGTACATGTGAATTGGGCCGGCAGTGTTCTTGCTGTGGGGCTAAAGGCTGATTTATGCTTCTGCGTCAAGCCCACTCGTATGCTATGGCGCAGCCTACGTGTTGACGCATAGCCCTACGCCGTGGCCGTTGGCGTGGCTGACGCGCACCTCTCAAAAAATGTAACTACACATCGCAACAACGCGTAGCGCAAGCTCTGTTATTAGTCGGCTTGGAAGCGCTGACGAGTCATGGTGGGACCGAGAGCCGCGCAAGCCCGATGGAGCGATTACTTACAAGTGTGGAGTCCCGTAAGGGAGCTGCGGATGGAAAGTTTTGTTTTGCGTTTACCTCATGATTAAAGTTGTTGTACATCCCCTGGTTCCTGCCTCAAAATGAGCGAGTTTGAGCCACTTGTACATTAAGGTAGCATTCAGAAAAAACAAAACACCAGTGAAGAAACTCGACATAACATAATCACCTCACTGCCATCTAGCGATTTGGAAGTGTTCTTGCAGAACAACAGAAAAAACGCGCAGAAGTATAACGCCGAATTCACACGGGCTTCAGCGTCAACGCTTGACTGAAGGCGTGTCTGAAGTTGGGGCTGAAACGATCGTCATAGAAGCGTCAGCCAATGAAATTCAGTCAGCAATAGGCCACTGGCTGCGTCCGAAACCGCATACTTCCATACAATATAGTACGCTAAAATCAGTATGCGAGCCGAGTAGTATGTCCGAATTCATAGAATCCGAAAATCAGTATGCGAGAAGTACCCGGATGACTTACTACTTCCGGCGAGATTCTAGAGTACGCATCCCATGCATGCTGCGCTATCCCATGATGCCCCGCGAGCGAATTCATGAATGGGAGTAAAGCTGCGCAATTGACGCAGGCAGGTCACGTGACCATGACAAAATGGCGGATGTAGTGCGTCCGAATTCCATTCATACTTTTCACGTTCATACTGTATAGAACGTACTTTTCTAACGGCCGAGTAGTACGTTTAAATTCAAATGCAGTACCTACTGAGTAGTAGGCGGTTTCGGACGCAGCCACTGTCTAGCTGGTGTATTTGCATACAGCGATGTGATTGGCTGACGCTTCCGTCGGCGCTTGAAAAGTTGAGCTAGTCCCAACTTCTGCAGCGAGCAACGCCTCTTGAGCGGCGCTGACGGATCCACAAAAGACTGTCGTTATTTATAGTAACTTCCCTGCAGAAAAATCCAGCTTAAACCAGCCTAGGCTGGTTGGCTGGTTTTAGCTGGTTGACCAGCCTGGTTTTAGAGGGGTTTTGGCCATTTCCAGGCTGGTTTCCAGCCATTTCCAGCCTGGTCTTAGCTGGTCAGGCTGGAAACTGACCAGCTAAATCCAGCTAAAACCAGCTTGACCAGCCTGGTTTAAGCTGGACATAGCTGGTTTTGGCTGGACTCCCAGCCTGGCTAGGCTGGTCAAGCTGGTTTTAGCTGGTCATCTCCCAGCCTGACCAGCTAAGACCAGGCTGGAAATGGCTGGAAACCAGCCTGGAAGTGGCCAAAAACCCTCTAAAACCAGCCTGGTCAACCAGCTAAAACCAGCCAACCAGCCTAGGCTGGTTTAAGCTGGTTTTTTCAGTAGGGTTATAAATCATATGATTGGAAGATCATGATTAGCTAATGCGAGACCGGCTGTGATAAATCCTAAGCACATGATCCTCTCAAAATTAGTTTATAAATAAACTTCCTTTAGGTTACTAGGCAGGTTAGGGTAATTAGGCAAGTTATTGTATAACAGTGGTTTGTTCTGGAGACAATCCAAAACTAATATTGCTTAAGGGGTTAATAATATTGACCTTAAAAAGGCTTTAAAACAGCTAAAAACTGCTTTTATTCTAGCCCAAATAAAACAAATAAGCCTTTCACCAGAAGAACAGATATTATAAGAAATACTGTGAGAAATTCCTGAATCTGCTCAACATCATTTGAGGAAATATTTTTAAAAATTCACACAAGAGCGAATAATTTTGACTTCACCTGTATATTTTCCAGGGGACCCGAAGGTGCCGGTGCTGTACCAGGTGGAGAGGACGCGCGACGGCCGCAGTTTCTGTGTGCGATCTGTGAAGGCCATCCAGCACGGTCAGCCCATTCTCATCCTCCAGGCATCGTTTCACATGCAGCAGCCCAGTCCTCTGGAGCACCAGTTCAGCATGCCCAGCGTCCCTCCGCCAGACACTCTGCTGACCGTGGAGGAGCTCATACAGCGCTTCCTCAGGTCACCCTCAGGATTAAAAACTGACTGATTATTAAACCACTGCATGTCACACTCATCCTTGTGTTTGGTTTGTTTTACAGTAAACCGGATCTGGCAGACAACACTCGGCAGGGTCTGAATAAAATACGAGCTGATGAAGTTCCGATAGAGATCAAGCCAGTCAATCCACCGGATTTCTTCAGACGTGTTGCTATGGAGGCAAAAACACTGATCTGGGTGCGAGCCAGAGGATATATAGGTAAAACATGCACCATTTTATTCATTAATTTTCCTTCAGCTTAGTCTCTATTTCATAGGTCGCCACAGCGGAATGAACCGCCAACTTATGCAGCATATGTTTCAAGCAGCGGATGCCCTCCCAGTACTAGGAAACACCCATACACACTCATTCACACACACACACTCATACACTACTGCCAATTTACTTCATCAATCTCCCTATAGCGCATGTGTTTGGACTGTTGGGGAAACCGGACGCCCACGCCAACACGGGGAGAACATGCAAACTCCACACAGAAATGCCAACTGACCCAGTCGAGGTTCGAACCAGCGACCTTCTTGCTTTTGTTGTAGGACCTGGCGATATGAAACTGCACCGCTGTGTGGCAGCGTATGTGTCCGACTACGCTTTCCTGGGGACGGCGCTGTTACCGTACCCAAACTACAGGTCGCAGTTCTCAGCCTCTCTGGATCACGCCATGTGGTTTCACAGCACGTTCAGAGCAGACGAGTGGATGCTGTACGAGTGTGAAAGCCCCTGGTCAGGTCAGCAGACGCTTCTCTGCATTATTGCTCATTTCTGGACTAGGCATGGGTTGATATAAGATTTTAACGGTAGGATAAACCTGGATAAATATATGACAGTATTGCGATTACTGCTTTAAAATATATTCTTTTTAAATGTCTGGGTAAACAACAACAACAGTTTTTTTTCCCAAAATATGCAATAAAAAAAAGATCTGTTACCAAAAATCATTCCATTTGCTGAAACACAAAGGACGTTGTGGCCAAATTAAGACTCAAAATCACCACAGAGTGGATAAAAAAAACAAACAGTACACAAGGGTTAATCTGCAAGTGTCTGTATTTGTTTTCAGGAGGCAGCAGAGGCTTCGTCCAGGGCCGCTTGTGGAGACAGGATGGAGTTCTGGCAGCTTCCTGCGCACAAGAGGGAGTGATACGAGTCAAGGAGGTGTCGCAGAGTAAATTATAGAGGAATACTAATATACATCTACTATACCCTGAGATGCCTTACAATAGGTGCCAGACTGACTAGTTAATGCTAATTAATGTATACATTACTAATATGAACAAACAATGAACAATATGCAATATTTATCACAGTGTTTGTTAACCTTTGATCATGAAAATACAGCTATTTATTATTAGTTCCTGTTAGCTCTTAATGCATTAACTAATGTTAAGAAGCACAGCTGTGGATCCTAATAATGCATTAGTAGATGTTGAACTGTGATTAATAAATGCTGTATGGGTATTGTTCATTCTTAGTTTATGTTGGTAAATACATATAAATACAAATTAAGTATTTAATATAATTATGTTTGCTGGTGCTGTAATGGTGCTTTAATTGCAGTTGAAGTTCTGTCCAACAAAAAAACTTGACTGTAATATTGCAAATTGTATAAGTGGTCCACTTTATAAGCAGGCACTTTATTTATAATTTATTAAGTAACACTGGAATCTGTGGATGTGTTAAACAAGACTAAAAAACTCTGACATTGTGTTGTTTTGTTTTTCTGATATATATATATATATATATATATATATATATATATATATATATATATATATATATATATATATATATATATATATATATATATATATATATATATATATTTAATTTTTTTATTTTATATAAAATATAAAATATATTATAAATATATATATATATATATATATATATATATATATATATATATATATATATATATATATTTATAATATATTTTATATATATTACATACATACATACATATATATATATATACATATATATATATATATATATATATATATATATATATATATATATATATATATATATATATATATATATATATATATTTGCAGAAGTTTTTGTTATATCTAAAGAAACCTACAAGTAAAATTAATATTATTATCTTTAAGTCAAATAACTTCATGTTTAATTCAATTTCTTGGTAATTATTTGTCAAAATTATTAGCATTTTAAATTCTACTGCAGACTTTCTCTAGCTTGGAAAAAAATATATAATAGTTTAATGTGATAATTAAAAATATATATTACACAAAAAAAAGGCATTTTAAGAAACTGTACACTTGTGGTGTAAATAAAAAATAAGCACATATGCGGATAATAATAATAAGCATTATTTATTTAATATAGAATAACTATGAACAATATGATTCTCAATGATGAAAAAAATAACAGAGAAAGAAAAAGAGCGAGACAGAAAAATTAACAAACAAAACATGGGAATATTAAACAATATACATTTAATAAAGCACAAATGAGGTTTACAAGTCATCAAAACCAAGGAAAGGATTGCAAACACGTCCTTTTTATGCTTGACAATTGGATAAATTAAGAGTTTTGCTCTGAATGTTGAATATGTAGATATAAAAATTGAATATTTGATGTTGAGTGTTAAAAATTTGGCAACAAAACCAAATTCACCACATAGAACTGGTGCTCATACTCAACAAAGTCCAACGTATACATCCTTTTTTTATTAAGTACAATGCAAAAAGATGTTAGCAATAGTAAAACACAAACAAGAGAAATAAAAGATAAAAACAAAGAAATTCAAAAGTGTATAAACACTCGCTAATTGCACATTTCACATATTTTACGTCTTTTGTAACAGGGTTAGACATAAAAGAATTAGTCTCAAAGAAATGCTTCATTTCAGTAAACAAAATATATGTTTTAAAAAGGATTGTGGTGTGTACGTTTATATTTGTGTATCCAACAGTACGTCCTTTTAGTGTTTAGTATCGCAGGAAGTGACGTAGCCTAGGCGCTTGCTTGGTGGCCATTCCGAAGAGCGTTTAATACACAAGGGTTTTGTTTTTGCGTTTGTTTATTTGATATTGACCGAGGATAAGCATGCCGCGGGTGTACATCGGCAAGCTGAGCTATCATGTGCGGGAGAAGGACATCCAGAGGTTTTTCGGCGGCTACGGGAAACTCATGGAGATCGATCTTAAAAACGGGTGAGTTTGAGGGTGGACAGGAACGCGCGGTGCGGCCTCGACGCAAACCCCAACTTCACTAATTAACGTTACATATATACGTTAATTGATGTCCTATGTAGATTATTTGGGGAATGTTTAATGTTTATACAACGATAGTGGTTTAAA
This sequence comes from Danio rerio, assembly GCF_052040795.2. Classification (NCBI taxonomy): domain Eukaryota; kingdom Metazoa; phylum Chordata; class Actinopteri; order Cypriniformes; family Danionidae; genus Danio; species Danio rerio. The sequence continues at coordinate 1,583,103 of NC_141031.1, forward strand.
TGCTTAATGTTGTGTTTTAACGATTGCAAGTTTATATTAATTTCCTTCGAGCTTAGGCTTTTACCGCGTGCTCAAAATGGCGGATTGTTTGTGTACAACTTCGTTTATCCTGAAAGTAGTAAGACTTTTGAACTGGTCACAGATTCTGATGCTGAATACGCTTGGTTGATTAATAGTTAACTTAATCAGCTGATGTTATTAACGTGATGTAAGTTAGTAAACTGGTCGTTGAAGGTGCTGACGTGACGTTTTTTTACGCGCCGTTGTTTACTTGGCGCTCGCGTTATTAATGCACCACTTTAGTATTATTAGATGTTTACAAATGCACCTGAAGAAGAATAACACATGATTCGATCAACTGAAGCACTACTTCTGTATGCGTATTATGGGGCTCCGTGCACAGTTGCTCTATGCAAGAAATAGCCGGATGCTACATTGTGTTGGCCTTAACATCACTTGAATGCACACCTGAAAATGTATAATTTACTCGCCCTTCACCTGTCTTGTTCCGTACTGGCTTGACTCAATATATTCTGTTGAGCACAAAAGAGTATATTTTTAAAAAGCAGGAACTGGTTAAAATTGCCTGCTGAAAAATCCAGCTTAAACCACCTAGGCTGGATTTATCTGATTGACCAGCCTGGTTTTAGAGGGATTTTGGCCATTTCCAGTCTGGTTTCCAGTCATTTCCATCCTGGTCTTAGCTGGTCAGGCTGGAAAATGACCAGCTAAAACCAGCTTGACCAGCCTGGTTTAAGCTGGAAATAGCTGGTTTCGTCTGGACTCTCATCCTGGCTTGGCTGGATTTAGCTGGTCATTTTCCGATTACGAAAATTACGATTGCAATATATATGTCCATGCCTAATATCTGATGGCCAGAAAGTGATTTATTTTTTTTATAAATAGTTACAATTTTGATATTTGTGATGCAGCAAGCCCAGAGATTGTTGTGTACACTATGACTTTATATATAATTAACTTTAATGTGTGATATGAATAAAGGCCCGTGCACACAGAGACGTTTTTTGCTCGCGTTTTCCGTCGACGTTTAACGCCTCGCGACTAAATAGCAAGCGTCAATGTGATCGTGCACACCAACGCGCAAAAGTGTCATTTTGATAAAAAACCCACCTAATGCTCGGTTTTTTGTTTTGACGCGCCGCGTCAAAATCTTCTCCACCAATCAGATCGGCACTTTTGCTCACGTGCACAGAGCTGCTGAAGTTACAGTAAACAGCACCTGGAGGCGCTCAAGAGTTCTGATTTGAAATGTTTCAGGTATGGGTTTGTGGAGTTTGAGGACACCCGTGACGCAGATGATGCCGTGTATGAGCTGAACGGTAAAGAGCTGTGCGGGGAGCGTGTGATCGTGGAGCACGCCAGAGGACCGCGCCGGGACCGAGATGGATATGGTGGGGGTTATGGGGGCTTCGGGGGCCGCAGTAAGTTCAGTCTCATTGATCTCTACTGTAAAACTCTGCTCTCCTCCTTTTTTCCTCAGGTTCAAGGAAAAAAAGAGGAAGTGAATAACTGTTTCCTTAATTTACAGAAGCGCCTGCGTCCAGTGACTAACCGAATTTCTCTGTTAAAGTGTGCAGTGCCTGTCTTCTGGATGGACGCCGTTTAGGATCTAATGTATTTAATTGCCGACGGTCCTACAATGTGACCTTTTGTAAAATGGGGATTTCCTCCAAAATTGCTTTTGTAGTGTTGGCCCAATTTAAACGCCAAGGGTCATGAAAATGTGCAGTGTAATCTGAGTAAACATCAGGGAGAGTGACTAACTAAAGATGTTTACATGTCAGACGGCGGGCTGTTTACTCACTTTCTATTAGTCCAGCTCTAAATCTATTCCTACCAATGGATTGAGCAATTGATCTATATTTGATTCCTACAGCCTCGCTGGCATGTAAACAGTATGACGTGTGACGATGCGATATTGTGTTTACATCTGAATTCAACATTAACAGAAGTCCTTGATGTTTCAATTTAAAAGAGTCCGGTGCGGGCTGAGTCCGAGTCCATTGAGGCTAAGATGACTGCCTGTCCCGTTTGGCCTTGGCTTTCACCTTACAATGTGTGTGTGACCTTTGCCCTTTGACCCTTGGCTGACCTAACCGGAAGCCATGATGACAGCTGCCTTTTGCCAATAGACCAGGGTGATGGTGAGGAAACCCATTGGTTTTTATGTTGAACGAAATATTGGTCAGGTTAAACTTTATGTAGCCACCCGCTAGTTTTTCTTTTTTTTTCTTTTCTTGTATTAAAAAGAGCAATGGGCTTCCCTTGCTATGTCTTGTGCTGTCGCTGTTCTGTCACTAGACAGATAACATGTCAGCATCCGATGTAAGTTGTCCTGGTTATTTATTTCTAAGTGATTTATAAAACATTTTTGTTATTTTCATGTGCACTCGTCTGTAAATTTGGGGCTCACGTTAAACCTGTGCCGCCTCTTGTGTCGCTGGAGCGGTTATTATATTGCTGTCGGGTGAAGACCAGCAATGCCTGGACCCTTTCAGAGCGACCGATTGAACGGCAAATGTCAGGATTTCTTTTGTTTTTAATACTCCACAGTAATTGTTCCCTACAGAACTATCCTGGTCTTATTTGGGTGTGATTTATATTCGATGGGGTGGGCTAGGCAGACTTCATTTTCTCATGCCTGAACTTGGTGCTTTATGATGTCTGAAGAGGTGGCCTTGTGTGCGCCCTTTGGATAGTGCTTAATTCTGTGCTAATTGATCTTTTGGCTTTTGTCTGAAGGCAATAGTGGTTATAGCAGCAGGAGCCGAAGCGGAAGAGACAAATATGGCCCTCCGGTTCGCACAGAGTACCGGCTGATCGTGGAGAACCTGTCCAGTCGCTGCAGCTGGCAGGACCTTAAGGTAAGGCTTTCTTTTGAAGTAAATGTTTAATCATTTTCTCTTAGTTGAAGGCATAGTTAGGCGGCTCACCATTTACAGTTTGAGTTTCTTTAATCTATTCTAACAGAAAAGAAGATATTTTTTTGCATTACATACAGTAACTAGATTATTAAAGTTCGTCGAGACAAACTTTGAGGCTGGCTTGACAAAGCCTGTTCGTAATAGTTTATTTAGTTTAAAACAGTTTGAAGATAGATAGATAGATAGATAGATAGATAGATAGATAGATAGATAGATAGATAGATAGATAGATAGATAGATAGATAGATAGATAGATAGATAGATAGATAGATAGATAAAAAAAGTTTGAAAAAGTACAGACAGATAAATAGATTCAATGTTAAGTCAATGACTGTCACTTGCAATGGAAGTCTATGGGACGGTTGCTAGGGTGTAGTATCTGGTTGTTAGGGTGTGGCTAGAAAGTTAAAAGGCCACCAGTGATTGGCTGCTGGCTAGACTGAGTTAAATGAGCTCAGCCATTAGTCTGTAGGACCGTCTGATGCAGAGTTCTAAGCTCACAAAGTTCGATCCAATGTTAAGTCAATGACAGTCTTTTGAATGGAAGTCTATGGGACAGTTTCTAGGGTCCAAATGTGGTTGCTAGGGCGTGGCCAGAAAGTTAAAAGCTCATCAGTTATTGGCAGTTTGGTAGTCGGAGTTAAATGAGCCCAGCTAGAAGTTTGTGTGACAGTCTGACGCAGAGTTATGAGGTCACAAAGTTTGCTCCAGTGTTAAGTCTATGGGATTTTTCTGACGATCCCGGGACGTTTTTTGGACAACCAAAAGTCTGATCAGTCAGAAAAGATATAGCAGAGTCAGACCAGTTTTGTGGTCATAGCTTGAACGCTCTAGGAGGAGATAGAATTGCAAATTTAGTCTCAGAAGAATAATAATAAATAAATAAAAATATTAAGTTTAGAAAGGATAACAGTAGGTTGTCTTTGACAAGCCAGCCGAATTAAATACAATTCTGTAGCTTCTGGTCAACTATAAATCAGGCTTAACCTTGCATATCCTGCGACGTGACTATTGCAGATGTGCACGTAGTGGTATCGATGCTGAAACTGTATATTGTGCAGCACTAGATTGCATCAGTGATTTAATGGATTTTTTGACTACAGGATTTCATGCGTCAAGCTGGAGAGGTGACCTATGCTGACGCGCACAAGGAACGGACCAATGAGGGCGTGATTGAGTTTCGCTCCCACTCTGATATGAGGAGAGCTTTGGACAAGCTGGACGGCACAGATATCAACGGCAGAAAAATCCGTCTGGTAGAGGACAAACCTCGCCGACGCCGCTCGTACTCTGCGAGCAGGTCAAGGTCAGACTCAGGGGGGTCGTAAATTTCTCTCGTGTTTTATCAACTTTTAATACTTTAAGACCCTTAAAGTATGAAAGTCCTAAATACTGTACAAGGTGTTAAATTTATTTTAAAAAATTTATGCAGTGTATAGTTATATGCTAAAGTTTGCCTGAATCTAATCTGAATATTGTGATGCTGTGCAGTTTCTATGCTGTTCTATAAGCGCCCCCTGCTGGATAAGCACTTATTTAGTAAATCAATGTTTTAGTTAAGGATTCGTTTTTTTTTTTTATATAATTAGCATTTTAAATATACTGTAAGTATAAATAGCATAAGTATAATAGTGCAATGTTACCCGTTGAAACCTAAAGTGGCGATGAGGTCTTAATGTAAAAAGGGTCTTGTTGAACTTCACTGTCTGATTTCTGTTATGTATCTTGCTTTAGATCTGACATATGTGTTTTTAATCTTCATTGGTTTGATCTGATGATTTGTATGTTGTGGTTTGCAGGTCTCGTAGCAGACGCCGCTCTCGCAGCAGGAGCCGCAGGAGTTCACGAAGCCAATCCCGCTCCAGATCTCGGTAGGAAGACCCGTATTTTTATGCAGTGTTCCTTTTAGACAGGGATGGGCAAACTTGGTCCTGGAGAGCTGGGTGTCCTGCAGAGTTTAGCTCCAACCCTAATCAAACATACCTGCCTATACACTGTAAAAAATAAATAATTAAATAAATAAAGTGATAAAAATGTCAAGACAACAAATATTTGTATGTTGCGTCAACTTATTTTAAGTTGAGTTATACAAATTTTGTTGTGATATTTTTAGTCAGTTTTATTGACGAATGTTGAAATGACTAAAAACAAAAAAAGATAAAGCAAGATTTTTTTTACCGTGTAGATTTCTAGTGATCTTGAAGACACTGATTTAGAGATCTGCGTGGGACCAAACTTATAGTCTTGCTCCTGCCAGGTGTTATTCCGCACCCGACTGCTCCCGCTGTATATTCAGCCTTTGTTCACCCGCTGCCTGATCTGTTTTCTACCTGACCTGACTGTTCTCGCTAAATTTAGATCTGGTTTCCAAAATCTCACTTTAAAATTGGGCACTACCAAAACAGAGAGACGGATAACGGGTATAAGTGTTGGTTGTGTTTGGATAGTAGGCTAAATGCCAGTTTTGTTTACCCCTTTGTGATGAGACATGAGTGCCATGTTTGTGGCTGGTAAGGCACTGACTCTTTCAAAGTCACCCTAACTACCGATTGTGTTTCATATTTCATATTAGCAACACACATAGGAGGTGCAAATTGGGACAAGGCAGAATGTAAAATGTACAGCGATTTTAAATATGCCTCCCAAAAAAAACACCCAGCTGGATGTTACAGAGGCCAGACATCCTATAACAGGCGACACACAGTACCACGGCAGATGCACGCACTCTTTCAGGAACATTATATTGTTAGACTATCCGCTCCGGTTCAAATTACACTGCAGTTACCGAGCACTATCGCATTTTATTCTGAAATTTATTGCCGCGCCACAAAAAAATCTGCTCGGGTCCCGAGAACCTCAACACTGATTAGCATGTTCAGGTGTGTTTGATTAGTGCTGGAACAAAACCCTGTTGGGTAGAGTTTGCCCGTCCCTGCTCTGTTAAACTGTTAAACCTTTTAAAACTGCATTTTTGACCTGCATTTCAGGCAGAATGTTTTCTTATATAGTTTAATACATGAACATCCAACTGAAAAAAATCTTCTTTTATTTATTTTTATAGTGTCCTTGTTAAAAACGTGGCTAATTTTTAAGTTTGGTACTAGAGATAGAAAAAAAGAGGAAATGTTTGTTTGTTTGTTTGTTTGTTTTGTTTATTTATTGATTTCCAACAAATCTAACACAATATGCATAAAACATACACCTAAATAAAGGTCTGAGCCTGTATAACATGCTTGGTCCGTCACAAATTACCGTGATTTTAGCTTGGCCCAAAGCAAAACTATCCTATATAGTAAACCATACTTTGTAATGTAATTATTATTTTTAATCAGAATAAAATTGTATTTAACTAAAATCAAGATTATTTAAAGTTCGAACAAAAGTTAAAATATACTTTGAGGAAAAATGCAGTTTTTTAACTAATAAAGTTGTTATTATTATTATTGTTGTTATTATTATTATTATTATTATTGTTGTTGTTGTTATTATTATTATTATTATTGTTGTTGTTGTTGTTATTATTATAATTGTTGTTGTTGTTGTTATTATTGTTGTTGTCATTGTTATTAGTATATTGTTGTTATTATTATTATTATTATTATTTAAGTTGTTCAATGAATACTTTCTTCAGTCTAGCCTTTTTTTTTTTTTTTTTTGTCTTTTACAGCTCAAGGTCTCGCAGCAAGCACTCCCGATCCAGATCCGGTCGCAAATACCGCTCCAGGTCCAGATCTAGTAGAAAGTCTCACTCCAAATCTCACTCCAAGAAGTCAAAGTCTCGTTCTCGCTCGCGTACAGAGAAGTCCCGCTCTCGCTCCAGGAGTCGCTCCAAAGCAAAGTCCGAGAGGGATTCAAGAAGCCGCTCCAGGGAGAAATCAACCAGCAGGAAATCCCGAAGCAGATCCGCTTCTCCAAGAGAGAATGGAGACGGCGAGAGGGTGAAATCCACCTCCCGATCGCCGTCCCCAAAAGAAAACCGCCATCAGTCAGAATCGCCCCGCAAGCGTTCTGCGTCTCGCTCCCGGTCCAAATCTCGTTCCCGTTCTAGATCTGCTTCTCAAGACTAATGCCAGCTTACAGAAGGAATATCGGTAACACTCAACACGATAACGTTACATTAGTGTTCGTTGATGCATTTACTAATATGAACAAATAAATAACAATACATTTATTACAGGATTTGTTCATGTTAACTAATGAAAATGCAGCTCATGTTAACTCGCACTGCTTCAGCTAATGTTAACAAGCATGAATGTGCATTAGTAGATGTTGAACTATCAATAATCAATGCTGTGCAAGTATTGTTCATGTTAGTAAATGCATTAATGAAAACTTATTATAAAGTGTGAGTGAGTATATAAAGCACACACTGTAAAAAGATCTGTTAATGGAGCGTTTCTGTATTTTGTGGTTTACTTATGGTATATTTATGGTTGTGAGTTGCATTATGGGATGTTGATCTCTGCTCTGAGTTTTGATGTCAAAAATTCAACTCTACATTTTAACAAAGTGACTTTTAGTGACATTTTAGTGGCTATAATGTATTAAAAAGAGAATATATAGAGAAATAAGTCTGTGAAATAGCAGTAAATGTACTGTCTGTTTATTACAAGGTGTTTGTAGCATAATATACAACACCGACACGGACAATATAGCACTGCAGACTATTAAAAATGACAATAAGTCACTTTTTTTTTGCAACTTTAAGGTTCAAAATTGTCAGAAAAAATCTAAATCTTCCATAATGCAACTCAAAAGCATAAATAATTAAACCTGAAACACGAAATATGAAACACTGCGCATTTATAGACATTATTTACAGTGTAGTTCAGTGTTAAATGAATCATTCGCAGCCTATGAACATTCATTCAGTGCTTAAGAAGGCTGCAGCCAGGTGTAGTATTGATAAATGTGCTGTTTTCAACATCGCATGAAAACTTAAACCGCATACAGAGAGGTTTTTGTCCAATGTGAGGCTCATCGAATCAGAATTTTGATATTAGTTGTAACTCTTGTGCTGTTGGTTGTGTTTGATTTGCTCCAGTTTGAGATGACTTTAAAAGGCTCTTTTCTTTTCTTTTTAGCTTTAGTTTTAGGATTCAGAACTTAATTCAGTAGAATCATACTAGATTTGCAGCATTTTGGTTGTTTTGTTTGTGGTGTAGTCAACAAGATATGACAGAAGGGAAGTTGACTGCTGCTTTTGTATAGTAATTCATTCCTCTGTCTTGCTGATTATAATTTTTCAACATTGTTTATGTAAGTGCTTTTGCTCCTCTTGATTTCTTGTTTTTGTGTACAGTTTAATGCTTTAATTATTCACTCGCAGAGTCATTTCTGTCATGGAACTCATTTCAAATGGGTTTATGAAACATTTTTCACTGTGTTTTAGTTGAATAAACATTTAATTGGTTTTTCACTGTTGCTGTTTTTTTTTTTCTTTTAAACATTTTTCAGAAATGAGGTGGACATGGACTATAATTATTTGTCTCTACACGGCATTTCTATTCATTTAATAGCATATTTATCACTTTTAAATACTTCTGCGCAGATCACAGTTTGACCTGTTTAAACAGTTATTTATATGAGTGTTTGTAAATGTTATGCAAACTTCCCTTTTATACGAGGTTTACACAGAGTTGTGTCAGCAGTGTGTGATTAAATCCAGATTCTAATGGTAAACAACATGTATTAAATCTTTTAATCAGACTTGATGAAAACAGTGTGCAGAAACACTTTAATTGACATTCTCCCTTTGTATGTGTCATCAAAAGGGGAGAGCCCCGCCCACTAGTGACTATCCCTCCCTCATTAGCATAAACAGCAGCTCTGAGGTAGAAGCAGCCGTCTGTCCATCAGCCATTAGAGTGTTTGAGCTGCTGAAGATAATGTCAGCATAGACTAAGAGGATTATAGATGTGGAGTTTTAGAGGAAGCACAAATGAATAGCGGCATAGACTGACCAACAACAACATGCACACCTGATGAGCACGTTAGTCCTGTTTTACACCTGCCACTATGCTGACACACAGGCATTTGTAGCTCCGCCCTCTTCAGAAAAAAAGCACAATCTCATTTGAATTTAAAGCGACAGTCACCAAAACGCCTCAATTAGGATTAAAGTCTGAAAGGGTCAGTTTCAGAGAGGTAGAGAACATTATTTGTGTGGTATTTTGAACTGAAAGTTCTCACACACATACTAAGGACATCAGAAATGCATTTTACATCTTGTATAAAGGGGTATAATAGGTCCACTTTACTAATCATGCTAGAATCAGTCCATTGGTTTTCACTGACAGAGAGTTTTATATATCATTTTCACTTAAATGACAAGAAAGCAGACAAGTGGTCTGAGGAAATATCCAGTGAGCGCCAGATCTGTGGGCGTAAAGGCCTTATTGATGTCAGAGGAGAATGGCCAGACTGGTTCCAGTTGATAGAAAGGCAACAGTAACTCAAATAAGCACTCGCTACAACCGAGGTCTGCAGAAGAGCATCTCTGAACACACAACACGTCCAACCTTGAGGCGGATGGGCTACAGCAGCAGAAGACCACACTGGGTGCCGCTCCTGTCAGCTAAGAACAGGAAACTGAGGCTACAATTCACACAGACTCACCAAAACTGGACAATAGAAGATTGGAGAAACGTTGCTGCTCTGATGAGTCTCCATTTCTGCTGACACATTCAGATGCTCGGGTCAGAATTTGGCCTCAACAATATGAAAGCATGGATCCATCCTGCCTTGTATCAGCGGTTCAGGCTGCTGGTGGTGGTGTAATGATGTGGGGGAGATTTTCTTGGCACACTTTGGGCCCATTACCAGTTGAAAAACCAGTTGTGTAACACACAACAGCCTACCTGATTATTGTTGCTGACCATGTCCATCCCTTCATGAACACAGTGTCTCCATCTTCTGATGGCTACTTCCAGCAGGATCATAAGGTAGAAAGGCGCAAATCATCTCAGACTGGTTTCTTGAACATGGAAATGAGTTCACTGTACTCAAATGGCCTCCACAGTCTGCAGAGCTCAACCCAATAGAGCAGCTTTGGGATGTGGTGGAACGGGAGATTGGCATCATGGATGTGCAGCTGACAAATCTGCAGCAACTGTGTGATGCTATCACGTCAATATGGAGTAAAATCTCTGAGGAATATTTCCAGTAGCTTGTTGAATCCATGTCATGAAGGATTAAGGCAAAAGGGGTCCAACCCGGTACTAGTCAGGTGTACCTAATAAAGTTAGCGGTGAGTGTGTGCATGAATATGTTGTAATATTAAAGCACCCTTAATAAGATAAGACATTAACATGGTCATAAACAAAATTGATTACTGTATTTTTACGAATTAAAAGTATGTAGCATTATTTATTATTATTTGTAATTTGTTATTTACATATTGTAACTTATTTTACTTCGTTCTTTTATTTTCTTGCGTCTAATATGAAAAAGTAAACAAAACAACGCCATCGTTTACATTATGTTCTTTTAATATAGCATGATATTTGTTTGTGGAGCATAATAGTTTTTTTTTCTACGAACTATCCCTTACATTTAATTAATACGCTTTTATCCTATTTAAGCTTTTATGTTTACACGCATGCAGTTGCTATGGAGGAAGCGCCCCTGGATACGCTTGTGTTGTCCTCAAATACCCACAATGCATCGCTCGCGGCCGCTACAGCATGTATAATTCTGCGGAAACTTTTATTAATTTGTTTGTTTTTAGTCACATCTATTATTTAACAGGATGTAAGTTCGCATTATAACTACCCACAGCACATTTAAAGCCTCTGCTCTAACGGATTCGACCGGCAGAGATTAGCGTTAGCCTGCTAGCTTACAACGGTGACGTGCTGCACCACAATATTTATAGTTTATACATGTTTTAAAGATGTTGCTTCTGCTTTAATTTAACGCTAGAGTTGTCTTAACTGGATAATGTACAGACCTGTCACTATATATTGTCAGTGATGCGCAAGAAAACAGAAGAGTGTAACGTTATATTAACATTAGCGAAGGTAAACAGCAGCTCCTCCGTCTTCAGGGTTTGAATCTGTAATTGATCCTGATTATCCAGCAGCATGGACAAAGAGCAAAGAAATATCGTTGTTTTCAACGCATCCAAGAGAGAGCTTTTCACCAGCAGCTCAGGATACAAGTCCTTACAGAAGAAACTCCGAGCTCAGTGGAAGATTCAAAGGTAAAAATCATGTAGACATACAGATTTTATTCTCTCAGTGTAAAGTATTTTCTAAGTGTAAAGCAGTTAATTTTCTCTTCTCAAAAAGTATGGAGTGTTTGCAGCAAACATGCCAGCCTTTGTTAAAAAACAGTGATATGTCTGTGTAAAATGAGAAGCTTGCACAGAAGCAACACTAGGAGAAGGCTATGCTGAAGAGGGACTGATTGTGTAGAATAACTGAATATGTAGAGCACTGATTATGCATGTTAAGTACTTATATGAAGCTATATGTGTCAGAAGCGTGTCAGGTAACATATTATCAAGTAATTATCCTATCATGACAATGTATGTAAACACTTAGTCCTTTTGCGTAATTAAAGAGAGAGCTTTGGTTTCAAAGAGAGTTGCTGACATGACTGTGACATCTCTGCTGACCATAGCAAGCTGGCAGAGAGCCAAGAATAACAGGGCCACCTACAGTAAAAACCTATCCCGAAATGGTCAAAAGTTTAAATGAGACACCTAGGGGTGTGTCAAATCACCTGTATAAAGATTGTGGAAAACACAGAGACTTTAGAGAGAGGAGAAGCAGAGAAAGAGGAGAGAAAGAAAGGAAAGGAATTGAGAGACGTCAGAATGCTCTGGGGTCTGCTCTGCTCTTTCTCGGCTTTATTATGGAGAATAAAGTCTATATTCTGATATTCAAAACCTCCGGTCTGATCATTTCTAATTGATAAGAAGTCGGCAATTCTGACAAATGACACCCAAGATGGGTCAGAATACAACAGCAGCAGGCAACATTGAAAGTGGTTTTAATCAAAAAGATTTAAATGAAAGTATAAAAATAAGAGTTTTTCAATAGTTTTATTACAACTTCAAATGTTGACGACTACTGCACTGCAAGAAATGCTTATATTTGTGTCTTGTTTTTAGTCGAAATATCTAAAAAATTCTTAAATTAAGACGCATTTTCTTGATAATTTAACTTGTTTAAGGAAAAACTCACTTAATTGTGAGGTATTATTTCTGAAAACAAGACAAGCTCTTTTTGCTTTTCTAGAAGATGCTTCTTGATTTAAGAATTGTCAGATATTTGGGCTAGAAACAAGACAGAAACTCAGTAAAAAAGATTTTTGTTTTTGTAGTATAATTATATCAAAAAACATTTACATTCATGGACAGTTTGTTTTGTTTGATTCGCAGACACCCTTTTATAAAAGCAGACATTAAATATGAATGATCTGAATATATCACTAAATGAGTACGATGAACTGTTTGTTTGTGTCCCTCAGCATTAAAGAGGAGCTGACGTTGGAGAAGCTCCAGGGAGTGAAGTTGTGGATCACCGCAGGTCCTCGAGAGAAGTTCACTGCTGCTGAGGTGAAGATAGTTCTTAGATAGTTCACAAAAAATTAACCATTTACCCACTATGTACTCTCCCTAAAGTAATTCCAAAAGCCTTTAACTCTGTTAAACACACAAAAGAAGATATTTTGAAGAATGCTGAAAACCTGACAGCCATAGTAGAGAAAACTAATACTATGGAAGTCAATGGTTACAGGTTTCCAGCTTTCATCAAAATGCCACCTTCTGTATGTAACAGAAGAAAGAAACTCAAGCAGGTTTGTGACAGGTAAAGGGGCGGGTAAATGGTGTCATATTTGCGTGAACTGCCCCTTTTAGATCCTAAGATGAAGTGAGTGTTTTTGTATTGTTGTGTGCTGCAGTTGGAGGTTCTTAAGCAGTATCTGGACAGTGGTGGAGCTCTTCTGGTGATGCTCGGAGAAGGAGGAGAACTGAAATATGACACCAACATCAACTTCCTCCTGGAAGAATTTGGCATTATGGTTAACAATGGTGAGTTTATATTTGGAAGGGCGTCCGCTGTGTAAATCATATGCCGGAATAGCTGGCGGTTCATTCCATTGTGGCGACCCCTGATAAATAAGAAACAAAGCAGAAGGAAACTGAACGAACATATGTCTCACAAAAATAAAGAAAACACACAAAATCTGAAAAGTTATATTGAAGGCGTTTCTGAAATGAATATTGTCTTTCCAGATGCAGTGATACGGAATGTCTATTACAAATATTTCCATCCTAAAGAAGCGCTTGTGTCCAACGGTGTTCTCAACAGGTTTGTGTGTTCAGTTGTGTTTCCCTGTGGAGGTTATGCTGAAACAGTCAGGATTTTCTAAATGTTGTTTTTCAGGGAGATCAGCCGTGCTGCTGGTAAAGTGGTCACAGGAGTGATTGATGAAGAAAACACAGGCAATAATTCACAGTAAGTCGTCATGAACATCCACAGATAATCTCTGGTAATAACTGTAAATGCAATGCTTAAGCTGTGACCATATCCAGATGCATGGGTTAACAGTTGAAAATCCACATTAAGCATGAGCTTTATGCTTCGGCTGGGATATTGTTTTGTTGCAAGTAATTACTGAAGCTTTTATCACGATATTGAACTAAGCTGCAAAAAAAAGGGTTTAACAGGTATAATAACTATAATATGCTAAGTGTATTGCTTTATTGTATATATATGTTCAGACTAAAACAATATTTGTAACAAATTAAATTTGATGACGAAGTACAACAGGTAACACTTAATAAAATCTCATTAGTAAATGTAAGTTAATGCATTAAAATCAACAGTGAGAAATAGCCATATTATAGTTAAATGTTAAAGTTAATTAAAGAAATACAACAGAATTTTATTAGTTATTAACTTATTATTAACATTTAATAAAATTATTACAGCTTTTGATTTTAATGTATTATTAGTAGTATTGGACGTAGATTGGCATCCAAAATAAAATATTGTTTTGATTTTAAATATACATATATGTGTGTGTGTGTGTGTGTGTGTGTGTGTGTTTATTGTGTATATGTGATACACACACATGCATAATAACAAAAGTATACCAAGTAAAGTTGGACTTTTTTTTATATCAATTAATTTCAATTTTAATATACATGCATGATATTCATATACAAATGAAGTCATAATTATTAGCCCCAATTATTCGCCCCCCTGTTAATTTTTTCAGTACATTTCTAAAGATAATAGTGTTAATAACTCATCTCTAATAGCTAATTTATTTTCTTTTTGCCATGATTACAGTAAATAATATTAGACTAGATATTTTTCAAGACACTTCTATACAGCCTAAAGTAACTTTTAAAGGCTTAACTGGGTTAATTAGGTTAACCAGGCAGGTTAGGGTAATTAGGCAAGTCATAGTATTACGATGGCTTGTTTTGTAGATTATCGGAAGAAAAATAGTTTAAAGGGGCTAATAATATTGACCTGAAAATGGTTTTAAAAAATGAATAACTGCTTTTATTTTAGCTGAAATAAAACAAATAAGACTTTATCAAGAAGAAAAAATATTATCAGACATACTGTGAACATTTCCTTGCTCTGTTCAACATAACTTGGGAAATATTTAAAAAATAAATAAAAATTCAACGGGGGTGAATAATTCTGACTGTATGTTTTATATATAAATAAAATAAAATTCTAATATATGTGAGCATGTGTATATATATATATATATATATATATATATATATAAAGTATATAAGTATATAAAACACTAAAACAAACTTTTATTTTGAATTTGATTATCAATCGGGATTTATCTTTGCCTATCACCAACGTTTAACAAATGCTTTTGTGTTTGTCAGTACTCTGATTTTAGTTCATTGAAGCATTTTCAATGTTGTAGACCAGATAAACATGTTAAAATGTCCATGTTTGACAATAAATAGACTATTAAATCTTCAAGTATTTAATGCTGTGATAAACACCACTGCAAACACAATACTCTGAATATTCGTCAAAGAATAAATAAGTATTCACTGTATATTGAAGTGCCCACAATATCACGATATACAGAATTATTGAATATTTTCAGATGTCTAATGTGCTTTAATTGAACCAAACAGGGCACTTACGTTCGTCTACCCCTATGGGGCCACGCTAAATGTGATGAAGCCTGCAGTGGCCATTCTCTCCACTGGATCTGTGTGTTTTCCACTCAACAGGCCTGTTCTGGCCTTCCACCACTCAAAGGTGTGTGTGCAGTCGCTGATGTTCAGCTGTTGTTCAGTCTGACCTGTGAAAAACTTCATCCTCTGCTTTTCTTTTCTCTGTTTGCATCCAGAACGCTGGCAAACTGGCAGTCCTGGGCTCCTGCCACATGTTCAGTGACCAGTACCTGGACAAGGAGGAGAACAGCAGGATAATGGTGAGATAATGATGAGTTATTACAGTTATTTCCAAACATGCACTAAACAAACCACTGAACCAGATTTAAGTTGTGTGGGTTTATTTTTGGTTGTACAAAAAATACTTTAAATGGGTCATTAATTTTTATCAAAGCCATTAATTTTTGCTTTATGGGAAAAATCATCTTATTAAGTGAAGATCATGTTCCATAAAGACACTTAGCAAGTTTACTACTGTGAATATATAACAAACTATATAAATACCACACTGTAAAAACACTTGTGTTCGGGTAACATGAAGGAATTAAGTTTACTTATGAACGAACATAAAACAATCGAGTAATAATTTGGGTTGTTTCAGCTCGTTTTAAACTAGTACTTTGAACAGACGCCATTTTCTGAGTGTTTTTGTTTGCATGTTCTCCCTGCATTCGCGTGGGTTTCCTCTGGGTGCTCCGGTTTCCCTCACAGTCCAAAGACATGCGGTACAGGAGAATTGGGTAGGCTAAATTGTCTGTAGTGTGTGAATGTGTGTGTGGATGTTTCCCAGAGATGGGTTGCGGCTGGAAAGGCATCCGCTGCGTAAAAACGTGCTGGATAAGTTGGCGGTTCATTCCGCTGTGGCGACCCTGGATTAATAAAGGGACTAAGCCGACAAGAAAATGAAATGAATGGATGATGCTTGATTTTAAATATAGTGTTTTCAAGGTTAGAAAAGTGCTTGGATTTTAGACAGTGCTTGAACCTGCTTGAATTTGAAACTGCAGGGCTCGAAGTTGCGACCGTTTTGGTTTTGCGGCTGAAGTTTGATCTATGCAAGCTCAAAATATATTTGGGGAAATTTGTGTGAGTGCATAAAATTGTTGCTGTGCGACCAGTTTTTAGGAGAAGTTTACGCAGAATGCATATTTGCACTTAATAAACACCAAACGCAGTGCTCAGGAATAGTTTAACCCCTAAACTGTCACCATTTGACTAGTGGGACATTTGCATGCAGTTGCAATATCACTAAAGTAATATTGACAGTATTAACAAGTCATTTTGATGAAAGCTTACAATCTAGGGTTTGCATATTTGGTGACTGATTTTCAAAACAGTTAACATAGGAAGAGTTCATCATTTTGCAGCATGATAATTCTCAGACCCCTAAGGATTTCATTTCTTACATGAATTCTGAATAGCAATGCACATGAAATATCATCAACGGCTGCTAATGAAAGTTTGGTACTAAACCCAAGCACAATCTGACTGTAAGCTCAGTTTTTTGAGATGTCAACTTTAGGTTGAAAGAGACCAAACTTAAAAAGACACTTCATCCAACAACTGAACTCTTATTATTATTTTTGGGTGAATATCCCGATAAATCTATGCTCCAAAGTATTCAACTATTTAAGTTGAAATGTCATGATGTGTTTTCTTAAAATAGCACAATGGATTTAAAAGAGTACATCCAGCTCATATAAACGTAATTTACCCTGGTTTTTAGGTGACAGAAAAGCATTAAATTGCACCATGAAAGTGCTTAAAATAGCTGGAATTTGAAGCTAGAAAAGGTGTAAGAACCCTTTATATATAAAAAAGCTTCACATTTTTAAGTGCACAAACCTGTAACCTAGTTTGCTCTTCTGCTAACACCCAGACTGATTGTGTTATGAACAAAATGTCATTGCAGGTTGGAATAGGCTACACATTTGTATAGAGTAAAGTGAAGGCAGTTTGATTGGATTGAAAGGTTGTATTCAAATTCAAATTTCATGTTATATTTTTGTTCTAGATCAAAAATGTAGGGCAAGGCAAGTTTATTTATATAGCACATTTCATACACAGTGGCAATTCAAAGTGCTTTACATAAACAGGAATAAAAAAGTTTAGGACATAAAATGCAGACAATAAAAATGATTAAAAACAGATAAAAACAAATTAAAATGTGTTGAAACAGGTTATAAAAGAATGAAAAAGAGAACGAAAAACATAATAGTGCGATCTGTCGGACGCAGCACAGTGCTCATTCAGTAAAGGCACAGCTAAACAGATGTGTGTTCAGTCTTGATTTGAACATGCCAAATGTTGGAGCACATCTGATCATTTCTGGAAGCTGATTCCAGCAGAGGGGGGCGCTGTTAGTGGCTGAAGGCAGATTCACCCTGCTCTGACTGAACTCTTGGAATTTCTAGTTTATAAGATCCTAATGATCTGAGTGATCTGTTAGGTTTGTATTCAGTGAGCATATCTGTAATGTATTGAGCTCCTAGGCCATTTAGTGATTTATAGACCAGTAATAATACTTTAAAATCTATTCTGAATGTAACTGGGAGCCAGTGTAGAGACCTGAGGACAGGTGTGATGTGCTCTGATTTCCTGCTTCAGGTCAGAATAGATCATAGATCAGTTTGGCTGGAATAAAATAAACACCTTTTAAAACTGGTCAATATTAAAAGCCCCCCTTAAGATGTTTTTTTTTTATTTAAGATTTGCTATAGAGACAAACCCCTGTTGTCTAGACTTGCCTAATTAACCTAGATAGCCGAGTAACACTAGTATCATGCAAAATATTTTATTAAAAAAAAAAAATACGATGCGTATGTTTCAGGATGTTGTTTTCCAGTGGCTTACAACTGATAGCATTCATCTGAACCAGATCGATGCAGAGGACCCAGAGGTGAGCTCATACACCCACATCCGCCTTCATATTAGTGTTGTATTCTAAATAAAGTAAGAAATTGGGGTCAGGAGTTTCTTTTGTTCAACAGAAATACAGTTAAACTATATTAATATCAAATATTAGTACAATTTAAATTGACTGACTTCTTTATGAATGTGTGGTAAAATGCAATTCGACTGGAAGCATTTTCAGTGTCACGCGATCCTTCAGAAATCAATCTAATATGTTGATGATTGATGATGATGTGAACAGTTAAACACCTGGACAAATAATACATTATATGAAATTCATCCTTAGATTTTTTTTATAACAACTGTCTGTACAGCAGTGAAGTGTCATTGTTTCTCAGTGTTTACCTGCTCCTCATGTCTCCAGATCACTGACTACATGATGCTGCCGGACACCGGGAGTCTGTCTGAACGCCTGAGAGTGTGTCTGCAGGAGGGAGACGAGAACCCGCGAGATTTCACATCTCTCTTCGACATGTCCTTGCTAAAGCTGCACACAAACACTCTTCCTTCTGTCCTGGAGTGAGAACTGCACTTTACATTAACATTTCTGAAAGAGGCGACTTTCTGCTGTTCTCACATGTAGCACACACAGACATGCATTCAGCGTGAACAGTCAAACTTTCAGCTTTAAACTAGTGCTGGCCAAAAATAAATCGCATTCAAAATAAAAAATAGATTTGGCGATATATATGTGTGTGTATGCATATTTATTTTGAGTGCATATATCTCACAGATTTCTAATTAATTAATATTTTCTTATTAATATTTTCTATAGGAAGCTTTACAATATTATATTGTGTATAAACATCAGATTAATCAGTACTGAAGCCAAATCTGGAGCTTATCTAACACAATAACTTATGATAAGTTAAAAAATGTGTAGTCCAGATGTATATGTTAGAGAAAAATATTAAATAAAAATTAAAAAATTGGAAAAATCAAGAGAGATTTTTAATTATTTGCATTATTTTGCATGAATTTAAATGTAATATGTTTTTTATTACTAAAGATGTGACTAAAAATATATTTTAATAAATATAATATATGTTTAATAAATCTGTTTTGTTCAATTGCACCAAAATAAAATGAATAGAAATTGATAAAAATGTTTATTTACAAGACGGGGTGTTTTCATTTATGCTGAGCACTGTATAAATACACACATGCATTACATATACTTAATAAATATATCTAATAAACACACATCTTATGTCAAAAACCTTTATTTTGGCTGCAATTCGTCTTTTCCCAGCGCTACTTTAAACTTGAGTTTGTAAACAAAGGCCCGGTTTCACAATCTGAGCTTAGTTTAAGCTTGGACTAGGCCCTATTTAAAGGTTAGTTCACCCAAAAAATTTAATTCTGTTATGAATTATTTACCCTCATGTCATTTGAGACCTTAGTTTGTCCTCGTAACACAAATTAAGATCATATAGATGACATCTGGGAGCTCTCTCATCCTTCATAAACAGCAAGCTTTAAGCTTCCAGAAAAATCTCTAAAACATCCTCGAAACAGACCATACGCTTTCAGGCATATTTTTAAGCTACATGAATAATTTTGTGCATAAATAAATCAAAAATAAAGACTTTTTTACCTCAGTGTCATTATATTGCACATGTCAACAACAGAAATGTAATGTTTTGGGTGAACTAACACTTTATATTAGGGTGTTTTAACTGCTTTAATAAAAAAATGAATTAAAAAGCATCTTAAGACAGTGACACTGTATTGTAAGACATCTCACTGCTAGTTATTACAAGTCAAGACACCTCAAACATGCAGTTTAGTCTTAAAGGTTCATCAAAATATTTAGATTTACTCATACTCAAGTAGCTGCAAACATTCATGAGTTTCTTTCTTCAGATGAACACAAAAGCAGATATTTTGAAGAATGCTGACAGCATGTAGCCATTCACTTCCATAGTAGAAAAATCAAATACTGTGAAGGTTTCCATCTTAATACAGAAAAAAGAAACTCTTAAAGGTTTGAAACCAGTAAAGGTTGAGTAAATGATGACAGAATGTTCATTGTTAGGTGAATTATCCCTTTAAGTTTTGTCTTTGAAATGGGAATAAATGCAAGGTTTGTGTGCTTGGCTAATAAGACTAGCATGAAAATAATTCATCTCTAATGTCGCGTCTTTGTTTCAGTGCTTACAAGCAGCTGAATGTTAAACATGAGGCTCTCCAGCTGATCACACCGCAGTTTGAAACCCCTCTGCCTCCTCTGCAGCCTGCCGTGAGTCTACAAAAAGTGCAACCAAATGCATTAACCATATGCAAGAAATGCATCTCCACACTGTTAAAGTACACTTATCGGCCACTTTATTAGGTATACCTTACTAGTGCCGGGTTGGACCCACTTTTGCCTTCAGAACTGCCTTAATGCACATCCATGATGTGAATCTCCCCTTCCACCACTTCCCAAAGCTGCTCTATTGGATTGAGATCTGGGGACTGTGGAGGCCATTTGAGTACAGTGAACTCATTGTCATGTTTAAGAAACCAGTCTGAGATGACTGAGCTTTATGACATGGTGCGTTATCCTGCTGGAAGTAGCCATCAGAAGATGGAGACACTGTGCTCATAAAGGGATGGACATGGTCAGCAGCAATACTCAGGTAGGCTGTGGCGTTGATGCTCAATTGGTACTAATGGACCCAAAGAAAATCTCCCCCACACCATTACACCACCACCACCAGCCTGAACCGCTGATACAAGGCAGGATGGATCCATGTTTTCATGCTGTTGTTGCTAAATTCTGACCCGAGCATCTGAATGTGTCAGCAGAAATGGAGACTCATCAGAGCAGGCAACGTTTCTCCAATCTTCTATTGTCCAGTTTTGGTGAGTCTGTGTGAATTGTAGCCTCAGTTTCCTGTTCTTAGCTGACAGGAGCGGCACCCGGTGTGCTCTTCTGCTGCTGTAGCCCATCTGCCTCAAGGTTGGACGTGTTGTGTGTTCAGAGATGCTCTTCTGCAGACCTCGGTTGTAGCGAGTGCTTATTTGAGTTACTGTTGCCTTTCTATCAGCTGGAACCAGTCTGGCCATTCTCCTCTGACCTCTGGCATCAACAAGGCATTTGCGCCCACAGAACTGCCACTCACTGGATATTTCCTCTTTGACGGACCATTCTCTGTAAACCCTAGAGATGGTTGTGCATGAAAATCCCAGTAGATCAGCAGTTTCTGAAATACTCAGTGTAGCCCGTCTGGCACCAACAACCACGTTCAAAGTAATTAGAAATTTGAATTTACCAGCAGTTGGACAGGTGTACCTAATAAAGTGGCCAGTGAGTGTATACTGTATGTTAAAGAAATCTTGTATCCATAAATCTGTATAAACATATCCGTCAAACTAACAGACTGATACTAACATCTAAAAAACTTTAATTTAATTTCACAAGATCTTTAACCTCGATCCAGACCAAAGGGAACGCTCTACCGTTGTGAACGCACCCCTAAAACTAGAATCTTTCTGTAATGCACACCCAGATGATTGTGTGTTTGTGGGTGTTTGTCTTGTGTTCAGGTTTTTCAGCCGGCCTTTAGAGACCTTCCTCCACCAATGCTGGACCTGTTTGACCTGGACGAGACCTTCTCCTCTGAGAAAGTCCGACTTGCTCAGCTCTCCAATAAATGTGAGCCTTTAACACTGTCATTAACATCATTCATTCATTCATTCATTTTCTTTTCATCTTAGTCCCTTTATTCATCAGGGGTCACCACAGTTGAACGAACCGCCAACATATGTATTACCCAGTGGATGCCCTTCCAGCCACAACCGAGTACTGGGAAACACCCATACACATTCACACGCACACTCATACACTACGGCCAATTTCATTCATTCATTCATTCTTATTTTCGGCTTAGTCCCTTTATTAATCAGGGATCTCCACAGTGGCATGAACCGCCAACTATTCCAGCATATGTTTTATGCAGCGGATGCCCTTGAATGCCCAGAATGATGTTGTAGTCTGTGTCCATGTACTTATTGTTTGTGGTCTTCAGTCATCGGTCTGTTTTCTTCCTCAAGGTACCGATGATGATCTTGAGTTTTACGTTCGTAAATGTGGAGACATCTTAGGAGTGACGGGGAATTTGGACAAAGACAAACGAGATGCCAAGCACATACTGGAGCACGTCTTCTTCCAAGTGGTGGAGTTCAAGAAACTCAATGAAGTAAGTTGAACGTGTGTTGAACACATTTATATTTTATTTTATAGAGAAAGTTAATGAAAATGGACACCAAGCTCAGACATAACCAATAAACGGTTTTAATTTTAGACTCACAGACCATTAAAAGACTTGTGGAAAGACAACAAAATGTCAACAATAAATTAAGAGTGTAACATACAAGCTTTAGTGACTAGTTTATTTATTTGTAAAAGAAAAAAAGTAGCTTAAACATTCTGTTTAAAGTAGGTGTTGTGTTTGTGATCCAAGACAAAAATTATATATGAAAGCAAACAACACTAGAATGAATATATAAATGTACATTACAGTCTATTCTGCCAAAACAACCATCCTGGATGTACTTTATCATGCTTATTACACGACTATTTGCTACAAAATATTTAAATCAGACACAAAACATTATTCTCAGCCCGTAATCGTTTATTAATTCTTTAATGAAATGCAAAGCTGACAGAACCAAAAACAGCTGATGGAGTATACACTAACCTGTGCATTATTCAGACACTAGATAAGGACAGTCAAAAACAGCTGATGGAGTATACACTAACCTGTGCATTATTCAGACACTAGATAAGGACAAACAGTCAAAAACAGCTGATGGAGTATACACTAACCTGCACATTATTCAGACACTAGATGAAGACAGTCAAAAACAGCTGATGGAGTATACACTAACCTGCACATTATTCAGACACTAGATGAAGACAGTCAAAAACAGCTGATGGAGTATACACTAACCTGCGCATTATTCAGACACTAGATGAAGACAGTCAAAAACAGCTGATGGAGTATACACTAACCTGCGCATTATTCAGACACTAAATGAAGACAGTCAAAAACAGCTGATGGAGTATACACTAACCTGCGCATTATTCAGACACTAGATGAAGACAGTCAAAAACAGCTGATGGAGTATACACTAACCTGCGCATTATTCAGACACTAGATGAAGACAGTCAAAAACAGCTGATGGAGTATACACTAACCTGCGCATTATTCAGACACTAGATGAAGACAGTCAAAAACAGCTGATGGAGTATACACTAACCTGCGCATTATTCAGACACTAGATGAAGACAGTCAAAAACAGCTGATGGAGTATACACTAACCTGCGCATTATTCAGACACTAGATGAAGACAGTCAAAAACAGCTGATGGAGTATACACTAACCTGCGCATTATTCAGACACTAGATGAAGACAGTCAAAAACAGCTGATGGAGTATACACTAACCTGCGCATTATTCAGACACTAGATGAAGACAGTCAAAAACAGCTGATGGAGTATACACTAACCTGTGCATTATTCAGACACTAGATGAAGACAGTCAAAAACAGCTGATGGAGTATACACTAACCTGCGCATTATTCAGACACTAGATGAAGACAGTCAAAAACAGCTGATGGAGTATACACTAACCTGCGCATTATTCAGACACTAGATGAAGACAGTCAAAAACAGCTGATGGAGTATACACTAACCTGCGCATTATTCAGACACTAGATGAAGACAGTCAAAAACAGCTGATGGAGTATACACTAACCTGTGCATTATTCAGACACTAGATGAAGACAGTCAAAAACAGCTGATGGAGTATACACTAACCTGCACATTATTCAGACACTAGATGCCGCCAAACACTCATAATTATTTGCCCTCCTGTGAATTTTTTTTCATTTTCAAATATTTCCTAAATGATGTTGAACAGATACAGGAGTTTTTCACAGTATCTCCTATAATATTTGTTCTTCTAGAGAAAGTCTTATTTGTTTTATTTCGGCTAGAATAAAAGCAGTTCTTAATTATTTTAAAGTCATTTTAAGGTCAATTTTATTAGCCCCCTTAAGCTATATTTGTTTTGGATTGTTTCCAGAACAAACCACTGTTATACAATGACTTGCCTAATTAACCTAACTTTACCCTAATTAACCTAGTTAAGCCTTTAAATGTCACTTTAAGCTGAATACTAGTAAACATCTAGTCCAATATTATGTGCTGTCATCATGACAAAGATAAAAGAAACCCGTTATTAGAAACAAGTTATTAAAACCGTTATGATTAGAAATGTGTTGAACAAAATCTCCTTTCCTTTAAACAGAAATTGGGGGAAAAATATACAGGGGGGTGAATAATTCTGACTTCATCAGTACCTTTTAATGTGATAATTGACCAATCAGAATCGAGTGTTCCACAGAGGCATGTAATAAATAATGTTAACATGTTTGTGTGGTTTTATTCCTGTAACGCTGCTGTTCTTCTCTTTCCTCAAGGAGCACGATGTGGACACAGCAGAAGCGAGGTTCAGCATGTACTGAAGCAGGAGCTCAGGAGGGTTTATTTAGGAGATTTGTGTGTACATTATAGAGACTCAATCTGCAGTGGAGCTGTGAACACATCACTACCGGTGCAAGATAATGATCAGGTGTGGTTTATCAGATCTATAATTATGAACTTTTCAAGCCTATGCTTTAAAGAATGAACCTTTCTTGTAAGAGTTTTGTCAATAAATATGAGCTTTTGTATATCCACACACTGCTGTCCAAATTGCTATTTGGGATTCTGCTCTACAAATGCATTTTATGTATATTTAACTTAAGTTTATCTGGGATGATTTCATATTGCAGAGAGCTAGCCGGAAGCTAGCTCTCCGCAACTCTCACATGGTTGCCTGCTGAAGCTAACCCGGGCTGCGCCTGATCAGTACCTGGATGGGAGACCACATGGGAAAGCTAAGTTGCTGCCGGAAGTGGTGTTAGTGAGGCCAGCAGGGGGTGCTCAACCTGTGTTCTTTGTGGATCCTAACGCCCCAGTATAGTGAAGGGGACTGTCTCCTCTCCACCAATCAGCTGGTGTGTGGTGTGCGGCCTGGCGCAATATGGCTGCAGTCGTGTCATACAGGTGGATGCTGCACACTGGTGGTTAATGATAAGATTCACCCCAATGTGTAAAGCGCTTTGGGTGTCCAGAGAAGCGCTGTATAAATGTAAGGAATTATTATTATTATTTTAAATCACTACATTTACGTCAAACTGAATACTATAATACGATGTGGTGTCAGTGGTAAATTAGTAAATAACTCAATACATGGTGGCTCAGTGGTTAGCACTGTCACCTCACAGCAAGAAGGTCGCTGGTGCGAGTCCTGGCCGGGCCAGTTAGCATTTCTATGTGGAGTTTGCATGTTCCCCCGTGTTGGAGAACCGGGTGCTCCGGTTTCCTACACAGTCCAAGCACATGCGCTATAGGGGAATTGATGAACTAAATTGGCAGCAGTGTGTTTGTGTGTGTGTGAATGTGAGAGTGTATGGGAGTTTCCCAGTACTGGGTTGCAGATGGAAGGGAATCCATTGCACAAAACGTGCCAGATTAGTTGGTGGTTCATTCCACTGTGGCAGTAAATGCTTTATAGCATGCATAAGTTATAGTGCACACTTTTCCCCATTGCGCATGTTTCATAGTATCTCCTTTCAAACCAAAGCAGCATTAGAGCAACTTTGAAAACAAAATCTACTTTAATTCATGAAAACCTTTGCAAATAAATGCACATGTAATAAACATACATTTACAAATTTGTGAGTGCATTAGTGTTAGGTATCAACGGCTGCTTTTACTTATTTTTTTCCTGTTAATGAAGATCACATTTATCACCAATTTGGAGAAAATGCTTTGTAGGATGCATCATCTATGTTTTAGTGCACACACTCTCCCTCAGTGCATGTCCCGTTTGATCTCCTTGCACACTGAAGAAGCATTAATGCAACTTAAAAATATTTATTTTCATTAATGGAAAACATTTGCATGTAAATACACTTGTAATAAACATACACTTACAAATTCATGAGTGCAATTAATTAGCATATTAAAAGAGACAGTTCACCCAAAAATACAAATCCTCAATTTTTACTCCTGCACTTCAAAACCGGTTAAGGTTTCTTCTATTAAGCTCAAATAACCATGACATACTGGGGGGAAAGCCATTGATCTCCAAAGTGATTTTGTTCCTATTATGGATGTCAAAGACGGTTTTAATCTACATTCTTCAAAATATCTTGTTTTCTATTTAATACCATAGAACAGGGATGTCAAACTCAATTCCTGGAGGGCCGCTGCTCTGCACAGTTTAGTTCCAACCCTAATTAAAACACAGATGATCAAACTAATTGAGTCCTTCAGGCTTGTTTGAAACCTACAGGTAAGCGTGTTGAAGCAGGGTTGGAACTAAACTGTGCAGGGCTGCAGCCCTCCAGGAATTGAGTTTGACATCCCCGCCATAGAAGGATATACTGGAAAACAGCAATTGATCTCCATAGTGTATTTGTTGTGTTTCCTAATGTGTTTGCCAATATTTTTCAGAACATCTTGGTGTGTGTTCGACAGTAGGCGCTTGAGTGAGTAAATGCTGAGAAATGTTCATTTTTGGGTGAACTATCCCTTTAAAAAGAACATTATAAATTCTTCAATGAAAGTGTTGCATTAAACACACACATAAAACAGCACATTCATCAAATGGCCAGATCAGATTCACTCCATTTCTCCCTGAGCTCCGGCATCACTGCAGACTGACCGATCATCTCCCTCCAGGACTTCTGCAGATCCTCTGAAACTCCTCCCGACCACACATTCGAGGCTTCAGGAGCCGCAGACTGGTTTATGGGGCTCCATGTTGACTCCAAACAGGACTTTGGGCTCTCCACTATGGCCTTCACCAGAGACACCTCCCAGCAAGGGTGCGAGGCGGTCAGATCCACACAGGAGAGGTCCAGCGAGTTCCCCAGGACTGGTTTCTGGAAGCGCATTCTCTCATAGGGCGTGGAGGATTTACCTTCCACCGGGCTCTTCAGCGCAGCGTTCAGCACGTTTCCTGGAGAAAGAGCTTTACTGAGGGCCACCAGTGGAGATAGGAGACCCGTGGAGAAGTTTAATGACGGAGGGACTACAGGATTGGGCTCGGAATACTCCAGAACGATGCCTTTGTTTGGCTTCAGGAGCCCGTCGGAGGAAGCTGTCGAAATGGAGAGACTCTGGTCTGTGCAAAAACCTCGGTCAAAGTCAGACCACGACGGGCCCTCATAGCTTCTGGCCAGCTCTGTCGAAATCAACAGGGTTTATACATTTTATGACATTTTATATGATATTTTAAGTCAAAATGAGGCATTTTTCTTAATTACACTTTACATTTTCCAGAATTGTACATTTTAAAGTCAAATTTAAAGGGACAGTTCACCTAGAAAGCAGACCTAATGCAGTGCAATCTGTGCTGCATCCAATGCTATTTAATGTGCTCACCTAACCCCACCCCTCACAGTGACATCACTAGCTTAAGTGTATTGTGTCTGACGTTGCATCACTGAGAGATGCAGTCTCAGCTTGCATCATAAAGGCTGCATCCAGGTAATATTGCCTTTAATAGGTGTCAAACCATTGTGTCTTCTGTTTAACACAGAGGATATTTTGAAGAATGTTGGAAACCTGCAAACATTGACTTTCCAGCTTTCTTCAGAATAAGTTTAGTGTTAAGGTAATGGAATCACTTGAGGAAGTACATTTTGTAATTTTGGGGTGAACTAAGCACTTTCCAATTGCACGTTCTAAATTTAAAACCTTTGAGTTTCTTCCGGTACATATTCATAATTTTAACAACACTCTTTGTTATTTAAGACATTTTTTTACTTAATGTCATACTTTAAACCTTTGATGAAAGTCAATGGTTACCGGTTTTCAGCATTCTTCAAAATATCTTATTTTGTGTTCAAATGAAACTCGAAGGTTTGGAACCACTTGAGGGAGAGTAAATGAGTCAAGTTGACTTTTTGGGTGAACTATTTCTTTAAATGTTTTTTCCAAGCACATTCAAGATGAATTTGAGAACTACACAAGTGAATATTACACTATTTACCTGCATATTCATACTTCATGCTATAGTATTCTAGTATTATAGTATACAGCATGTGTTTTGATCTAAAGCTAACCTAAACATGCCATCATCTACTCCATTAAATCATTTACTTGCATATTAAAATGTATATTTATTTTAATTCCATGCATTTTTCACCATTTTGTAAAACAAATCACAATCTGAACGAATCTTCCGGTACATGTTCATAATTGTAACATAACTCTTTAAGACATTTTATACTTTAATGTCATATACTTTAAACCTTCAAGTTTAATTATGACATATCAAATCATGTTTTATAACAAATTAAATTGACTTTTAGTAATGTTTTAAAACGGTTTCAGAAATACTACATTTTCCCAAAACTTTACCCTTTCAATGTCACATTTAAAAGGGTAGGTAAAAAAAAATTAAAATAAAATAAAATAAATAAATAAATAAATGTGTATATATATATATATATATATATATATATATATATATATATATATATATATATATATATATATATATGAACATTGTCATTTACTCGGTTTCAAATCTTTGAGTTTCTTCTGTTGAACACAAAAGACGACATTTTGAAGAATGCTGAAAACCTGCAACCACTGACTTCCATAGTATTTGCCTTTCCTACTATGGAAGTCAATGGTTACCGGTTTTCAGCATTCTTCAAAATATCTTCTTTTGTGTTCAACAGAAGAAACTCAAAAGTTTGTAACCACTTGAGGGAAAGTAAATGAGTCAAGTTGAATATTTGGGTGAACCATTTCTTTTAAGTGCATTCATGGTGAATTTGAGAAGTCACAAGTGTACATTACACAATTTCCTTACATATTCATACTTCACTTTACATCAGATGCTATAGTATTCGCTAAGGACAGTTTTTTTGATGGCATGTTTGCCCTAGACTAACCAAAACATGCTGTAATGTACTCTATTAAATCATTTATTTGGATCTTAAATGAAAATTAATTTTAATTTCATGCATTTTTCCCACTCAAAGCAGTAATCCCCCATGGTCTTCTCCCAATGTATAGGCAAAGAGTGCAAATAAAAAGATAAATAAAATTGTTAAGAAAAAAAAAAAGTGGACATCATAAGTGCATTCGCAGACCCCAGAGTTTCCACTTTATGCAAGAACAAATATTTAATTATCCATTTAGTAACATTTTACGATTATCAAGCAAATAATCAGATTTATCCCAAATCTCAGCACAATTCAAACCTTTCAAGCATTTTTAAAGCAACACCTGCACCAGTAAGAGCTCTGGTAAATGTGTTTGCAGCTTATTATATTAAATATTATTACTAAAACTTCAACATTATTCATATAAGTGTGTGTTTTACCAGGTCTGCCCCGTCCTGCGTCCATTAGGAATGTGTGGAGGTAATTAGACTCAGCTTGTATTTATGGCTGAGCATGATTAGCTCATTAGCTCTTCAGGCTTTTGGGAAAAGGGGATCTTTTTAGTGGATAAATACTCTAAACACGTCTATAATCACAATGCTTGATCATATCTATATTTCAATGCAGATGAAGAACCAAATAATAAGATTTGGGTTTAGTAATTAATTACTAGCTATGAGTTTTATCGCCATTTTTAAAAACAAAAATCGCTATCTGAATGAATCTTCCGGTACATATTCATAATTTTACCAACACTCATTTTATACTTTAATGTCATACTTTAAACGTTTAATGTTTAATTATGACAAGTCAAATCGTGTTTTTACGCCTTTTAGTTGTTAAGTTTTTTTAAACGGAATGTCAGAAATACGAGTAAAGGACTATTGAATGGGCAGTTCACGCAAAATCATCGTTTATCTCCCTTAAACTGGATCCAAGTTTCTTCTGTCGAACACAAACGCAGAAAACCTGTAACAAGTGACTCATATAGTATTTGTTTATCCTATATGGAAGTCAGAATATCTTATTTTGTGTTCAACAAAACTCATAAAAGGTTATAAACCATCTGAGGTTGAGTACATTTTCATTTTGGGGTGAACTAGCCTACATCCTCAAGGCTAACTTCTATATTAGCCTCAAGGCTCACAATACTCGTTATATTGTTAACTTTGGGGCTAATATATAAGTTAGTCTTAAGGATGTGGGCTATTAAAGGGATAAATCTATAAAACATAAAAATACATTTACTTGGGTATATTTTGACCAAATGCGCGTCCGTGTGTGTTTCGCGCGCGCACGCACCCATTTGCGCATGACGTTCAGCCTGTGTTGGCTTTACGTCACTCGCGGGAATGGACGAGAAAAAGAAGCGCGAGATAGAAACTTGGGCGCGCAGCAGTGGATGTTTAGCTGCGAGCTCCTGTGCGCTTTTCAATGAAACTCTTTAGTTAATTTGATCGACTGTCTAATTAGCATCACACATGAGTTTATGCGTGTGTTCTAGACTCAGAGTGTCCTCATAAAGGTCTGTATTATTGCCGTATTTTGATCAAACATCAGGGAAATGTCTTGGTGGGCGCGCGGGTAAGTACACTAAGTTTATTATTCGTACATGTTTATTGTTCATCTGTAATGGAGATTCACTTTAGGGCTAAAAATGAGACTTAGAAATGTATTCTGCCTGTGCATG
This sequence comes from Danio rerio, assembly GCF_052040795.2. Lineage (NCBI taxonomy): Eukaryota > Metazoa > Chordata > Actinopteri > Cypriniformes > Danionidae > Danio > Danio rerio. The sequence goes on from NC_141031.1 coordinate 1,613,835, forward strand.
TGGTGATTGTTGACAATAAGTTTGTGAACGATCCATTGAACCCCGCCTAATAGCACAAAGAGAGCTGATAAACGCGGAACTACTATAATATTAGCATAATAAAGATTTGCACAAAGTCAGATTTACAATGTTAGTCAGCATCACACACTATTATAAGTTGTACATTTAGCTTTAAGACAGAGAAAAGTGCTTTATTCTTTGATGACAAGTGTTGTTAATGTTAGCTGAGCTGCTAATAGCTCGAGATATTAGCTCTGAATGTGTATTGTATTTTATTTAATTCTACAAAGCACATTTAAGGGGGTTAAAGTATAATTTTCTTTACTTTTCTGCAGTAAAAGTGTTGTTTTTTTCCCCTTTGGTGTTAATAGACATTGTTTAGCAAATACAAGGCCCTGATAAATGGTGTCAGACAGTGTTTGCTGATCTGCGGTCAGTGTTGTTTAACGTGTATGTGTGTGTGTTACAGTGAGGATGAGGAGGAGGCCTTATGCCAGGACACAGACTCTGATGTAGCTGACCAGAGAGATTGTGGGAAGGTGAAAGTCAAGTGGACACAAGAGGAGGTAAACACATTTCTCTAATTGCAGAATCTAAACAATATTGGGGTGAAGTTATTTTTGAGGTTTTATATTCACACATTCGTATAGAGGTAAAGTTGGTTTAATATTCGGATATTCTGACGTTCTCCTTAATAATATCATTTCAGAAAAGTGTTCTTTGCAAATTATAAATAGGAAAATCATATTAGCAGCCAATGCTTATCATAGTTTACAGTCAGTTAAATAGTGCTAATGTTGTTTTGAACTCATACTTGCATGCTAATTCTGACAGAATATTTAAAAAAAAGCGTAGTAAACAATATAGAGACAGTTAAATTAACGAATGTGCGATTATAAAACCAACTTTACCTCAATTACTTTCCTTTAGTGATAGCTTGTGACATGCTTCCTATAAGTTCCCATGGTACTTTGAATATTCAGCCTGAAATCAGATGTAAATGTGACTTCAAAATAACATTAGCTCTATTTATTTGACTTTTAATAATGTTGGACTTTGATAGTCACTCGCTGCTTATAAGATTTGTATCATTTAGAATTAGCAAAGAACACTTTTCTGAAATTATATTAATAAGGAGAAAGTCAAAATTTGTGAATATAAGCCATCTTTACCTCAGCAGCAAATGACTATCAAAGTACAACATTGTTTACAGTCAAATAAATAGTGCTAATGTTGTTTTAAAGTCATGTTTACATCTGATTTCAGACTGAATATCCAAAGTACCATGATGAACCACATAGGGAGCATGTCATAAGTTGTCACTGAAAAAATGAGCAACTATATATAAAGCCAACTTTACCTCACTTAAAACAGTCACTTAATAGTATCTTTAATGTTTTTCACATCAATAAATAGTGTGTTTTTGTTGTTGTTTTTTTCTTAAATTGTGACTTATTGTTACAGTCTTAAAGATGGTCAGTCAAGGGGAAGGAGAGTAACATTAATTTTGGGTGAAACACGAGCAAACTCACAATATTTACAAGTGAGGGACAAAATGCCAAGACTAACTAAATGCAATAAAGTGAGTTCATTTACAAATATAGTGATAATAATAAATGCAAAATTATGGATATAGAAACAATAATAAATATTTACAAAAATATATTCACAATTGCAGTCAACAAATGTTTGAACCGATAGATGAGAGAATTGGAGAGATGAGACGTGGGTGGCGTCCAAACAGTAGAAATAAATAAAACAAAACAATACTTTCTACTGGCCCAACCTCTACCCTAACTATCCCCCCCAAAAAATATATCAGTTATTGAAAAGAAAATCCTTTACGCAGCGTATACACATCATGTCACATCATGTTCATGTCTGGATAGACACTCGTACACTTCGGCCAATGTAGTTCATCAATTCCTCTATAGTGCATGTGTTTGGACCGTAGGGGAAACCGGAGCACCTGGAGGAAACCCACACTAACATGGGGAGAACATGCAAACTCCACACAGAAACACCTACTGACCCATCCGGGACTCATACTTTTATTAATTAGACTAAATGATTGTATGAGACTCTTTTCAGTGTTGATGTTTTTTGTACAATGAATGTTTATTAAGAAACTGATATGATTGCATGTTATATATTGTATTTTTAGTTTAGGTTTTGTCATGAATGCTGTTGATATGGCATTAAAACATGAATAAATATTGCATATCTCTAATTTCATGTTCATTGGCATATCCCAGGATGATAAGCTGCGTAAACTGGTGCTGAACGTTGGATCAAATGACTGGAAATACATCGCTGGATTTTTACCTGTAAGTGTGTTCATCATGCATTCAGAAAACGCACATCAGATGTTATTTATGCTTTGATCTATTGAACATTTGAGTGTCTGATTAAAGTTGAAATGCTGTAAGAGTGTGTTTGTTGTTGAAGAATCGATCGGAGCATCAGTGTCAGCATCGCTGGTTCAAAGTTTTGGATCCTGATCTTGTCAAAGGACCCTGGACCAAGGAGGAGGACGAGAAGGTAAAATGTAGAGACTGCAGTGGAGTTAATGGATTATATCACTACAGTTAAGGTTAAGTCATTATTTTTGTAGTATATATTTTATTCTGTTCTATTAAATAAATTAAAGTTTGTGGCCTGATATATGAATATAGGACATTTATGATGTACACGTTGTAGATAAACAATTATTTACTTACTACTAATTAAGTAATACATTTTTACTAATTTATTTTCTAATTATTTTACATTTTTACAGACACTTTTACAGACTTCATCATCATCATAGTAATAATAATAATACTAATACATTTTATTTATAATGCACTTTTCAAAAACCCAAAGCGCTACAACTGAGAAATCAAACATGCATTGAAATACAAGGATTCAACATAGAAAAAGTATACAATATATACAGTTAAAGTCAGAATTATTCAACCCCCTTTGAATTTTTGTTGCTTTTTAAAATATTTCCTATATTATATTTAAAAGAGCAAGGAAATGTTCACAGCGTATCTGATAATGTTTTTTCTTCTGGAGAAAGTCTTATTTGTTTTATTTAGGCTAAAATTAAAGCAGTTATTAATTTTTTAAACACCATTTTAAATGCTTAATTACCCTAACCTGCCTAGTTAACCTAATTACCCTTGTGAAGCCTTTAAAAGTCACTTTAAGCTGTATAGAAGTGTCTTGAAAAATATCTAGTAAAATATTATTTACGTTCATCATGACAAAGATAAAACAAATCAGTTATTAGAGATGAGTTATTAAAACTATTATGTTTAAGAAAGTGTTGAAAAAAAATGTGTTGAAGAAATCTGCTCTCCATTAAACAGAAATAGGGGAAAAAATAAACGGGTTCTAATAATTCAGGGGGGGCTGATAATTCTGACGTCAACTGTACATATTAAAGTGATCAAGAATTTAAAAATGCAGTCTTAAAAACATGAGTTTATCATTATTATTATTATATATTCTTATCCAGTTTTTTGCAGTCCTACTTTATTATTTTCAAGTTTGACCAATTTATTTTTCACGTTTATGTTAATGGTTAAATACTTTAATACTTTAGATATTTAAAGTATAATATTTACTTTTTTAAGAGATAAAGTATATGTATGACCTGAAAGTGACCAAATTGGTTAAACTTGAAATAATAAATCAAAAGTATGACTAAAAATCTGGATAAGAATATAATAATAATAATAATGATAATAATAATGATAATAATAATCAGCAAAGTGCTAGGGTTTGTAAATATTAAAGCCCAATATAATTGCTGTTTAAATAATTTTTAATGAGTATTTTTTTTTTTTTTAAATGAGTTTTTACTATTAAAATTTTTGGGCAAAAACATTTTGCCCAAATGGGCCCAAATTTTGCCCCACTAAGGACAATTCACCCAAAAATGAAAATTTACTCATTATTTACTCTCCCTCAAGTGGTTCCAAAAAAGAGGGAGTGAAATAGAAATGTATTTTTATGTAATTTATTATATACATATAATAAACAAACTGCAGTCAAAAATAAACACAATGGAGCAAATATTAATGGGAAATAAACTGCTTTATGGTTTTCTAGGAGGAGTCTGACAGTATTCGGGTACCGAAATTAAATAATCAAATGTAAAATAACATTGCGTCATTCAAATATTCCAACATAATTGATCATTAATAAACTATGCACTATTAAAATGTTCATGTAGTCACAGGCCTTAAAAACACATACAGATAATAAACTTTCACTCGGTTACGCTTCAGTTCTGCAGCCTCCACACATCTCGTGTGTTTGGTTTGATTTCTGGTCAACTATAATTTGAACTCAACACCAAGATGTGACTTTTGTTAATGCACAGATTGCCATCTCAATGCTGAAACAATATATTGTGCAGCCATAAAATGTAATAGAAAATATATATAAAACTTTGGGGGAAAGAAAAAATTGAGCCTGAATTGAGGAATCCTCTCAGTAATTCAATAAGCAGCGATCCCGACCGTCTGAGTATCTGTGTACATGTTGTTTGTGTGTGCAGGTGATCGAGCTGGTGAAGAAGTACGGCAACAAGCAGTGGGCGATGGTGGCCAAACACCTGAAGGGGCGTCTGGGGAAGCAGTGCAGAGAACGCTGGCACAACCACCTCAATCCTGACGTCAAGAAGTCTTCCTGGACCCCGGATGAAGATCTGATCATCTACAAGGCCCACCGCGTGCTGGGAAACCGCTGGGCGGAGATCGCAAAACTGCTGCCTGGAAGGTGAAACACACTGCAGACTTCAGCCAAATGCCAAATTATCTGAATAGTTGAATGTGGGTTAGTTGTCTTCTTTTCTGTCCTTAGCCAAACACATGGTCTTGCATTATTAGGGCTGTGTAAGGTTTATCTAAATCAGTTTTACACAGATATAAAAAATGCATTCAAACTAAATAGATTGTTGCTTTTTATGTGATGCTGTAATAAATTTGAACATGCATTGTTTTTTTTGTTTTTGTTATTTACCACGTATACGTAAACATTACATCAAATATTAGGTCAGCAAGTTTTACTTCAGAGTTCTAGAAAAGTAAAGATAATAAAAATGTGTGTGAACCCTGATATAATCATAATATTGTACATCTCTAATCTGAAAATGGATATCTGTACCTCTAGTAAGTATTTTTTTATATTGTGTGTTGTTTTTTCTGTTTTCTGCAGAACGGACAATGCTGTGAAAAACCACTGGAACTCCACCATCAAGCGTAAAGTAGAGACGGGGTTTTACTCTGGTGTGGACACTACACTGCACGTGCTCCAGCAGACGGACCCTGAAGAGCTGCTTTCTGAAGAGGTCAGACAACACCACTTTATCCCCGATAGGCCTGTCATAGGTCATTTTGTTGTGTGATATATCTGAAATTAATTTGATAAGTGATATTATTAAAGACCAATTTATTCCTGTTAATATAATAACTGATTATACAACAGCATATGAATATGCAGATTCTAAACCATCAGGATAATTTGTTAGTAGGAATTGTTTATAATAGAGTTTCTTGCTGACCCCTTTATTTGAGATGAGATGTTCATTTTCATGTTTGGGTCACCAAACTTGTTCCTGGAGGGCCGGTGTCCTGCAGATTTTAGCTCCAACCTTAAAGGGCCATGAAACCCCCTCGTTTCAGCAGGGTGTTTTCACACCTCTACTTTGGAAAAAGTCAGAAAAGTGGGCGTGTCCAGCTCTGTTTAGGGGGGAGTGTCGGAGGAACTAAAGTGGGATGGTGTGGGAGTGTCTATTTGGGCACGCGCGAGTTTCAGAGTCAAAATACACACAGGAGAAAGTGATGGTGTTTAACCTACATGGACATCTGTAGTCAAATTATTTGCCAAATTATTAAATGTTGGCAGTTTGGCTCTTTCATTCAGGGAATTCATTCATGTCCCTTGCGACAAACGAGATATTTGATTCGGGGATCTGCTCTAAGCGTGTATTTTTCCGGCAATGTTTGATGCCGCACGGCGAATGAGAGAAAAAAAACTCAGCATTTCCCGGAAACTTAGATGCACTCAGCAGGTAGCATCAGAAAGCCGTGTGTGTTATTCCGGTCACTAAATGCGGTGAAAATCCTACACGAGGTTAAAGTTTGGTTGTGGTGCTAACATGTTTACACTCGGTGCAATTTAGTTCGATACGAACAAACTGAATAAACAAAGAGCACTGGTCGCTCACTTACCAAATCTGTAGAGACAGGACAATCACCAGCAGCTAGAGCCACGTCTGTATTAAGAGGAGACTAAAGCGAATCCGGATCTCAGCGTTTGCAGATGAGAACAGCTCTCAGGTAAACAATAATCCTCCTTAGACACGTAAGTTATTGTTGTGGAGCGCCGCGTACACTGTTAATCCACACGTGACTCCAGCTGAGCTCTCACAGAGAGAAAATGAAAACAAAACTTCACTGCAGCAAACTATAAAAGCAACACTTCACGCTTGTTTTGCCAACACAACGTGGCGTCTCTGTCGTCTAAACACTGTGACAGTAATGAATATTAATGAAGTTGCACAATAGAGCGCGCTGATTGGTTTGAACCAAGCTTTACTCATGCATTAATGCAGCACACTGTAAGACGTAATAAGACACACTCTGGCACAGACGTCCAGTCTGCACGCTGGAATACACGCTATTATCTCATGACCGTGACGCAGCTTCAAAAATTCATTTCAAACCGGAAGTACGAATTTGCTTGAAATAACGCAAAAACAACCAATTTACACTTTTTAGTGAAATATAGGTGTCCTAATAGTGTTTTTAGCAGTGTGGGACACATATACCACTGTCAACAGTTCAACACATGTGTTCTGGTGTTTCCTGACCCTTTAATCAAGCACACCTGAATAAGCTAATCAAGGTCTTAGGTATACTCGAAACACCCAGGCAAGTGTGTTGAGGCAAGTTGGCGCTAAACCCTGCAGGGCACCGGACCTCCAGGAATGAGATTGGTGACCCCTGATCTAGGTCGTGTCCATGTATTGTACAATAAGTCGATATATTGATAATTGTGACAGGCCTAATGACTAACGTTATTACCCAATGGGAAGGCTTGGGTTTCACTGCTGGTTTGTGTTTTGCAGGTGGAGATTTCCTGTGATGGAGCCAGTGAGGAACTGCCTGTCGAATGCTCAAAGCGGGTATGAGGAGGATCTTTTCTGTTTTTTGGAGCACAAAATCAGTCTTAAGTATTGTGTTCAAACTTTATTGTCCATTCTGCTCGGCACAGAAAGGAAATTAGTATTTAACACTGATAACGTAAATACAACCATACAACAATCACAGAATAGCAACACTCAGCAAGACAACTATATTAGCCCCATACATATTACCCCGCCCCATCTTGCACAGGTGTATTTGTGGGAATAGCCAGAAATGCAGTGTATGAGTCAAAATTATTAATTATTTTTCTTTTATGGCACAACTTATTTGATCATTAAGTGTTCCATGAAGACCTTTAGTAAAATGTCTTAGTGTATATATATCAAAACTTAATTTTGTTTATTGGTATGCATTGCTATAAAGCTTAATTTAGACTTTTTTCATGGTGATTTTCAGAGTATTTAGATTTTTTTTAAGTGAAGTTTATTCATAAACTAATTTCGAGAGGATCATGTGCTTATGATTGACACGGCTGGCCCCGAGTCAAGCTAATGTACGAACCACCAATCAGACGATTCCTAACCAAGTATTAATAACCAAGCATCTTACCTTTAGTTATCTTCGTCTTGAAGAATCCCCCCCTTCCACCCCTTCTCCTCTTTTCTACGGCCTCACAGCAAAAAATGTCTCTGACATTTCGGGTATCCACCCAACCGGACAGCATTTTCGTGTGGAGTTCATGTTCTCCCCGTGCTTGCGTGGGTTTTCCCCGGGTCCTCCGGTTTCCTCCCACACTCCCAAAAACAAGAGACTTAAGTAAATCGACTTAAGGGGGGGTTCTCGAGATCTACCTGAGCTCAAACTCCCCTCTTGCCCTGCAAGGGGAGGGAGCTCCGGGCTCGAGGATCTTTTGAGCTCGGGGCTCTATCCTAGGACAGCATGCCAAACTAGCTTATTACTAATCATCAGCTAAGTGTGAACTCTTGAACTGTTTGTAGATTTTCAATTATTTGTATCTCTGTAAAATATTGTCCTACCAAACCATAATTAAGTGGAAAGCAGATTTATTCAGCTTTCAGATTGTAATCTATTTTTTGTTAGGTTTATTAAGTAAAGTGAGTACGGAAAGTATTCAGAGCTCTGACATTCTTTACTTTGTTATATTGCAGCCATTTGGTAAAATCATTTAAGCTCATCGTTTTCCTCATTAATGTACACACAGCACCCCATATTAACATGGGAAACACTGAATTGTTGACAGTTTTGTAGATTTAATAAAAAAGAAAAGCTGAAATATCACATGGTCTTGAGTATTCAGACCCTTTGCTCAGTATTTAGCAGAAACCCCCTTTTGATCTAATAAGCTGTGAGTCTCTTTGGGAAAGATGCAACAAGTTTCTCACAGCTGGATTTGGGAGTCTTCTGCCATTCCTCCTTGCAGATCCTCCCTAGTTCAGTCAGGTTGGATGGTAAACGTTGGTGGTGGTTTTTTTTAGGTTTCTCCAGAGATGCTCAATTGGGTTTAAGTCAGGGTTCTGGCTGGGCTGTTTAAGAATGTGTTTTTCTGTCAGTATGGGGTGCTGTGTGTACAATAATCAGGGAAGAAGTGAAATAAAAGGGAAATAAGAAACTTTCCGTACCCACTTTATGTTACTTGTCAAATAAAAGTCGTTGAATATTGATTAGGGAAAATTAAATGGCATCATTGAAGGTGATCATATTGTGTTTTTTATGTTTTTTTTATCTTGTATCTCTTAAAAGGTTGGAAAGTTAAATGGATCCAATCCTTGTTCAGGAAAACTACAGTAATCAAGAGACAAGAATGGGTGGTGTTCAATAATTTTAGGCTATTTTTCTTCAACTTTTTAATCTAATTCAAATGTCGACTCCTATACTTTAGTGAAGAGAACTGTATGTAATTGACAGATATTGGTATCAGAACTGGAGAGACATTTATTTTCTTTTATTAAATCTGTATTGGTATCAGCCCAAATATTTTACTTTTGGTTCATCCTAAATCGATTTATATACCCTCATTTGTTGACAGGAACCTGAAGAGAAAGCCACTGCTCCTCCACAAAAAGCTTCATCTCCCAAAACCCCCAAAGCTTCAACGAGCCCCAAAAGTGAAGGCGGAGACTCCAACGTGTCCACGTGGGTGATGGACAGCTCTGGGTTTCTGTCTCCGTCAGCGGCTCCCACACTGAAGGAGGTGATGGAGCTGATGGACGGGGTGAGTCAAGCCTGATTTAGATCAGAAAATCACTATTAGAATTACAGCCGGTTGCAAAATGTGCATGTAATGTAGTCACAATAAGTAATATTAAATGATTGTGATGGGTGATGTTATGAAGCCACGTATTCGTATTTCTCAGTGACCGAAGTCGTCATAGTTGGTAAACTCAGAGCACAGTCAATGGGAGAGTACAACAAATCATTATTTTACAATTCTATTTGCTGAATTACTGAAATAAAAACTCCACGATGGTGTTATCAAGACGTTCAGAAAGAGGAAAACAATAGTGTGAGACTGATAACGGCAGCCAAAAGAGAGAATCATGTTGAATGTTGTTACTGTCCTGCCGCTATAGATTCTGCATTACCCCTACTGCTCATGCGAGGGATGCGTGTCACGATTTCGATTTTTAATCGAAATTGATTGAAATTTATGCTCAATTTCGATTATCGAATCAAAAAATAGAATCGTCGATGCTGCCACGCCCCCATGTCACGTCAGCTTGGCTTGCCAAGCGGAAAATAACAGGCTTGTTGAAGTGCTTGTTAAACTGCAGAAGCAGGAGACCCGTCGACAGAGCTTAAACCCTCTCCTCTTTCAATGAAGTCGCCGGTGTTTAAGCATTTTGGATTTCCAGTGAGTTATGTTGACAACGTTCGTGTTGTCGACAAAAAAAAACACAGTTTTGCAAGCTCTGCTATGTACGTATTAGGGTTCGTCCGATAGACAACACCGGCATCGCGATCCTCTGCCCGCCCCCGTTGCAAATCCGCTGGCGAAAAGTGCACACTCAGGCCCTGTTTACACTGTCTTTGTTTTTAAATGGCATTTTAGAACGACAACGATTTGACATCCACAGTGGCGTGTAGCATTTCTGAGCAGCCCTCCTTCCTCTCTACCTCTGAAAATGCACATCACGTGACCACACAGACACAGACGCACACACAGCCATGCGCTCGAGACAGCAGGTCCAGGCAGTCAGAGGACTGCTTCAATCTTTCACTCACTTGTACTTAGTCATTTTAGCGAACACCTCAGATACTGTTGGCTGGTTCCTGTAGGTTGTGCGTCTTTTTTACCGACGCCATTATAACGACACAGATCACTGCCTATTCACGAGTCCCGCAGAAAAAGTGATTGACAGGTGGTAATTATGTGTGTATCTTGCCTTTATTCATTTACTGTATGATTTGTTTATGGGTAAAACAAAGACCATGCAGGTCAGGTAGTTTAAACGGTAGGGTACAAATAATTGATTGGTCATTAATTAATTATTCATAATCGAGAATCGAATCGTGACTTTAGAATCGAAAATGTAATCGAATCGAGGATTTGGAGGATCGTGACACCCTTAATGAGCTGTAATTAGTTTTTTGCAATTGAATACAAAGATGATACTATACATATAAATGTTCCCGTTTAAAAAAAAAAAAAGTAAAAACTTTCAAGGATTTAGGATGCCGATGAGCGTCTTGTGAAAAGGGTCTAATGCAAGTGCACACACTGCAAAATCGATGCGTAAATGATATATTGTGCAGCCCTACTTCATGGGACTATTAAGTGTGTGTTGGACTGATCAGAGTGTGTGTGTGTGCAGGATCTGGAGGGCTGGTGTACCATGTCGGACTTCGACCTGCCGGAGGAGAGCCAGAGCTCGGAGCTGCTGCAGTTTCGTCTGGAGGGCAGTGCACTGCAGGAGCTCAGCAAGGGCAGTAAAGGAGAGCTGATCCCCATCTCGCCCGGCGGAGCCACTCCTCCATCCATCCTGAGTCGCCGCAGCCGTCGACGCATCGCCCTCTCGCCAGACCCCAATGACTCTATGACCCCAAAGAGCACGCCGGTCAAGATCCTGCCCTTTTCCCCCTCACAGGTGGGAAAACGCAACACAACACTAGCCATGTTTCCATCCAAAGATGCAAATTAAATGTATGCGCAAAACTGGAGTATGGCATAAAAGATTTGAGAATAAAGCAGCGTTTCCATCCAACGAGTCTAAGATAACAAAATCATCACTTCCTCATAAACTGCCGCCAAATATCAAAAGAAAAACAGAAGTTACAGTGTTGGGCTTTTTTTTCAGGGTTCCCACTGGTCCTTAATAAGTCTTAAAATGTCTTAAATTAAAATCCGGGAAATTAAGGTCTTAAACTTTCTTTTTCGTTAGGGACCATATGGCTCAAAGTCGTCGAGTTGCACATGAAAGGAGGAAAGCAGCAGCGGGACGTTGCAGCAGCTAGTCATAGCAGGTCCAGGTTAATCCCTGCATTGTTTGCAGCTCGACCTAACAAAGTTACTAGTTACTAATGTTAGGCCTATAGCCAATGTTATGAATAAGTAATGTTAACCCATATAAACGACTCATTCATGAAAAAAGACAAAAGAGCTGTGTGCCTGTGCACATTTGGATAATGTCGGACTCCAAACAGGTTTGGGCTTTTAAAAAGCTGTCAATCAAAATGTACCTGTCGGGTTCGGGCTCTATCGGGCCTAACTTTTATATCATGATTACAGCTCTAGTTTAGACGCCCCCTCACAGTCAGCTATAACAGTTTCATTTCACCACCAGACACCCAAAAGGCTGGTACTGCGGGTTATCCATACTGTGACGAGGCACAATTAATTTACATCTAACGAGAACATTAAAATGAGTAGCTTATTCCAAAGAGATTATACAATTTTTGGGTCTTATATTATATTTGTTGAGGTCTTTAAAAATGTCTTAAAAAGCATTAAATTGTACTTTTAAAATGGTGCAGGAACCCTGTTTTTGTATATAATAATTTACTTCCGTCTTAGAACACGTAGACGAAACCCACTGAGCGCAGTAATGTTATCTTGCTTTTGGAGGCAGGATATCATCTCTGGATATCATCTTTATCATCACTGCTTTTTCTTATTTAACATTTAAAACCTTTCGGAGCTCATCATCCACCTAAACATACATGCCACTTTCCGCCATTTTTATCATCACATGATCTGTTGAAACAAAATCACATGAATTTTTTTTGTGTGCTGGAATTTATTCGTTTCCATTGTAGTTAATGCAGATTTTTTTATATCAGATAAAGTTTATCCTTCTCGGTTGTGTGCAGAATCTTTTTATGCGATGTATGCACATCTTGGCTTTTTCATTCAGTTTTTTTTTTTTTGCGATTAATCCAAAGATTGCATTAAAAATAGGTGGATGGACACACAGTGGCGCCCCCTGAGAAACTTTTCTAAGGGGTGGCCAAGTAAGACCACACCAAATCTTGGGGTGGCTCACAAAAAAATAATGAGTTGTGTATGTACTGTGAATGAGTAATGTTATATTTTTGTTTCTGGTAAATTTAAATAATGAAGTTTTAAGTAATTCCATTAAATACTCTTGTAACATTGTAATTTATTCATGTAAAATGAAATAATTTTCATGATTTTATTAATGAAATAATTAATAAAACAAACCAGCAAAATAATGGAGCTGCTAAATAAACTAAATATTTATTTAATTAACTAAATAAACTAGATTTTTTTTAAATTTCTGGTTTTCAATCGGATAAAACTTATGCATTTCAATAATAATAATTTCTTAATAAAAAGTGTGCAATATCAGTGAATCAGCTACGCTGATCAATCCACAATATTTAGTGGCTGCATTTTATTTATTTATTGAAATATTGTGAATTTGCGTACATATATTTAAATTAATAATATCAACAACTAAATCATATTGGGTGGTCAAATATTAATGTTGCATCACTGCTTAATATGGCTGTCAGATCATTCAAACTGTAATCTTTTATTTATTTTTTTGACACTATGTAATTTTGAAGAAGGTAATGATTCGCACTCAATTGCTTCGTACTGTTTTTATTTGTACTCTTTCTTATATTTTATGGATGATAACAGACGTTTCGGCACAAAGCCTTCCTCAGTGTGTGACGCAATTCTCTAACTCCACCCTTTTATTCCACAGTCAATCACAATGTGCAATTAGTTGACAATAAACAATCTTCCCATTTCCGACCTCACTCTACAGAGATAAAGTGTATAAACTATTATCATTAATCAGGTGTACATCAATACAATAAAATTCTAACAGTTGACATTAAAAGTTTTCTACATTTGACAATTACCCAAAGATTAAAAATCACATCCTGTATAATTGGTTATATGGGTAGAGGTGAAGGTAAGACTTGTGATTTTTAATCTTTGGGTAATTGTCAAATGTAGAAAACTTTTAATGTTAACTGTTAGAATTTTATTGTATTGATGTTCACCTGATTATAGAGAATTGTGTCACACACTGAGGAAGGCTTTGTGCCGAAACCTCTGTTTGTCTGTTATCACCCGTAAAATGTAAGAAAAGGTACAAATAAAAACAGTGCGAAGCAATTGAGTGCGAATCACTACCTTCTTTTGAATAATAGTAACGATAAGATTAACGCACCAAACCAAAGACGTAACTGAAAAAAAACGCAAGCGCCCAGGACAAACTTCAGTAACTCTGCACTATGTAATTTTGGCCACAAGAGGGCGTGTATTTTAATGACAGCATGACTGAGCGTGGAATCATGGGAGTTGTGGTCTTTTCTACTTGTTATCTCTTAAAGTTAAAATAGCTTATTTCACAGGATCTGAGTGTTCTTTTAAACATTTGAGATAATGTTAGTACATAAGCAGAGTGGCCACAGATCCCTAAAGTCTTGCATTTCATAGTGTAAAAATAAGGTCTTAATTAGTTTTCATGTCTTAAATGCATGTTTCAAAGATCTTTAAAATATCTCTATTTGATCACTTTTTTTTTAACAGTCAGGCTTCATTGCATAAATATTATAAGGGGTAAAAGATCTTTAAGTCCTCTAAATGCTCAATGTTCATTTATAGTCATTACCATCTGCTGGCTGCAGCAAGTGTGGCACATATAAATGGCTGCATGGTTCTCCTGTATTTACCTGCTAAAAGGCTACCACAATATACAAATTAAAGCTGTAAGTGGCAATGAAATGACTCTTGTGTCTTTAATTTGTACTTTTTTTTACCTTATCTTTGTGTTTTGTTTTCTTTTTCTCTTTAACTTCTTGTAAAGAATTGAAAGAATCTAACTTTTAAAGGTGCAATATATGATAGTTCTTGTATTATAAGTGTATTACAGATATGATTCTCTGATTTGATAGTTAAGTGTTTAATTCATTGACTGTCTTGTAATGTCTGTCATTTTGCATACCTAATTGCTATAGCAAACACTTTCCTGTCAGACTTTAGGAAACATTTGACTGCTTCTGTTATCATTCAAAGCCTTTAATATTATATTTGTGTTCTCAAAGTTCCTCAACATGTGGACGAAGCAGGACACGCTGGACCTGGAGAACCCGTCCCTCACCTCCACTCCCGTGTGCAGTCAGAAAGCCGTGGTCACCACACCGCTGCACCGAGACAAAACCCCGCTCACACAGAAAGAAAACTCCCTGTACGTCTCTGCGTTCACACACACAGCGATTCAGCTCTGATGTGACTGCTGAACTTGTGTATGTTTCCTCCTTTGTAGGTTTATAACACCAAATCACAAGTCTGATCTGGACACGATGCCTCGTACGCCCACTCCGTTCAAAAACGCCATGGAGAAATACGGCCCTTTGCGGCCACTGGTGAGAGCATTTACTGAAAACTCTGTTCAGCCTGCATTAATGCATTCAGTATAAGCTGCATGATTAATCAGTAAAGATCTGGATTTCAACACCCACGCAACATACATTATAAATGCTTCGAATCGCTGCATTCAAATCTGTGTCCGAAAAACGCAACAATCAGGAGATTCAGTCTTTAGTGTTTTGAGATCGTTATGAAGTTACAGACATGCAAATAACACGGCTATACTGAAACAACAGGTTATAGTTTAGATAAAACCACTTATGTTTATGCTAAAGATTAAAATCACCGTCATTTTCATTTAACTTGACGCTTAAATTAATATTGAAGGCAGCAGTTACATTAGCCCCTTTCACACATACACACCTTTCCGGAAAATTACCAGGCAATTTTCCGGGAAGGTGTGTATGTGTGAACAGGCCCTTTTTGAAAATACCGGTAAATTCGTTCTGGCTATTTTCCGGAAAGAGAAGTTGTAACATTGCCGGTAATTTGCCGGAATGCTGCGCTGTAGGAAGATTGCCGTTAAGAGCGCGTCCACGTCTAGAACGTGCTGACATGAGACGTCTACTTTAGCCAATCAGAACAGTCAGACGCATTCACGTCTGCACAGTTTATGAGAATAAAAGCCTTTGAATATTTTTCCAGACACATTTAGCTGCTAGATGTTAGTCGGATAACGTTTATATGTTCATCTTAATGCTAACTGTGTAAATAATCATCGACAAAATGTTTATGATAATCCGTTGTTTGTTTACCTTCAAGCTTTGCGTGTGCCCGTGAGCGCCCATAGCGCCAGCACACACATATCATGAACATCTCGACATGCGAAAGTGATCCTCCAGATGTTTTCATTGGAGTTGTACTCAATACTGATCCATCCAAAGAGTTTGTAATGTAGTCAAATGTTTACAAACACAAGCTGTGTGAACGCTTTTTTCCGGAAAACTTCCGTAACGTCCTCGCCTGAGTGAACAGCGCTTTTTTGAATTTACCGATAAAGTCGTTCTGGATATTTACTGGTATCACTGTGTGAAAGGAGCTACTGTTTAACCAATAGGTGGCGACAACCAGCCGTCAAAAATGCGCAACTGAATAATTCTTCAGAAATGATCATCTAGCAATGAAACATGAAGTTTAATGAGTGAATAACTCAATCATTTATTGAGGATGAGGCTAAAAAATAAATATGGGTTGTACAAATTAAATTAGATTTCTACATTTAGGGTTATCAGCAGCAGTAGGAGTAACGGTGAATTTGTCTACTGAATATTTTACCATTTTTTTTTATTCAGCTGATTATTTCTTCGTGTTATTTTTATTTAAATGACAGGTGTTAAGTACTGCTTGTTAAAACCAAAAGTGTCTTGCAGTGCTGATTTTATAGTATTTGGAAAGCAAATTACATTTTTTGTCTCCCCCCTCTTCTGAAAAATGGTCCGAGCCGTGACTAATAAACCATAATGTGATCTGAACAGTGAGATTTGTGATCTGTTACACCTCGAATGTTAACTCGGAACTCATTGAAATATACCTGCAGTGCTACAGAATCCTGTGTATTTGTTTCTTTTGCTAGTCCAGATATAATTGATGTATTATGGCTACAAATGAGACCAACATAGTGATATCTTACATTTAATTCATGATCACCTTAAAAAGTCTTCAGTTTGACTGTATGAAACCTGCAGAAAGTCTTACTATAAACCTCTGTGGTGTTAAAACAAAATAGTTTAGTCCTTTTTGTGTCGTAAAAAGATGCTTAAATCCTGGATGTTTTTCTCCCACCATTGTGTTTCACAAAATATTGTTTCTGTCTTTGCTTTGGGCTATTTTCTTCAGCCTCCAACCCCAAATCTGGAGGAGGATCTTAAAGAAGTGCTGCGCAGTGAAGCAGGAATCGAGCTGATCGTAGAAGATGAAGCTCCTGCTGAGAAGAAACGCAAACAAGTGGTGAGAGATCTGACAGGGAAAAGGATTAGCTCCGTTTCCAGTCATAGTGGATCATTAATACGTCTATTACTGATGGAGGTTAAGACCAGGAATTCTGATAACTTCTTTTGTTTTTAAAAGTTATTCATTTGTCTTTACCTAATAAAAAGTGCAGCTTTTAACTCCAGTCTTGTGAAGAAACAAATTAGGACACTGTATAAAAGCCTGAGGGTTAAGGTGTCCAAATTTTTCCTTGCATTTTTGTAGAATTACCAGGGTTTCTGCAGAGTCTTAATGTCTTAAATCTCAAAATCTAAATTTTAGGCCTTAAAAAGTCTTAAAATTACTGAAATATTGTGTTGTAGGTCCTAAATCTTTTTTAAACGGGTCTTAATTTTCCTTTGTTCATGCATTGTTACCAAATCTGGTCAAAACCCATACAGTAATCAACAATCATCTCAATAAAACTTTAAACCTTTTAAACTTTATAAAAAAGGTCATTTTAAACTTTATGTATCATACTGGTTTAATTATATTCCTTACAATAACATTTGATTAAAAGTTCTCCATGTTTTTACTGCGGAGGACACTGGACAGATTGTTGTGCATGAATTTAGTTAATTCTAGTTTTTAAAACATTTGTTCATTTTTATTTTATTTTAAAGGGAGTTTATGTTGTAAAAAAAAGTGTATGGATACGACTAGAGCTTGCTTGTTTTTACACAATATTTAAAATATTTTGCTAAAAATTTCAATTTAAAACATTATTATTATTGTATTATTAAATTTATTAAATTATAATATTTTTTGATCTGGCAAATAACAATCTTTTCCATCTGGGCCATGTAGAAAATTATTTAACCTTCAGCCATTTATGGGCTAAAATTCCATTCATAATGGTCCTAAAATGTCTTAAAGTCTTAAATTTAACTCTGTGTAACCTACTGAAACCCAGAATTACATTAACAGAAGATCTTAAAGTCTGATTAAACTATCTGATTAACTGAAGATCTTTAGTTTTAATTGTTTAGTTATATTACCTTAACATGTCTGCATTTTTACAATTGAGATTAAATAAATAAAATAAACCTTAAAATACTTTTCCCCAAAAAAAATTAATTAATGCACCCATTTAATATTAAAATCATTTTTAATAAAAAAAAAACATATTAGCATATGCAAAATATGAGTTTACATATGTACTGAGAGTATGAGGAAAATGGGTCTAAATGATATGCAATTTGGTGCAGATTCTGGTATTTTACATGCACTAAAGGTTCTCATATTGCTTGTAAATCAACAATATCTTTATAACTTTGTAGCCGACTAATAGAAATGAACAAATATATCTTCCCAAGCCTCTAAACATCTCTAATCATTTGAGGAAGATGATCAAAGCGCTGAGGAACAGAGAAGGTAAAGGTTCTGGAAAAAACTTATCATGTGATACTCATGATATTGCTGAACTTTCAAAGTTGTCTAAAGTGTTTCTTAAGTATTATATATTAATAATTCAGTAAGCCTCTGTTGCTTTAGTCTTTATATATTATTATTTTTCGGGGTTTTTACCTTTATTCGATAGAACAGTAGAGAGTATTAACAGGAAAGCATAGGGAGCAAAGAAAGGGGAAGGATCTGCATAGGACCACGAGGATAAATTGAACTCGGGTCGCCGTGAGCACCGGAGTGCATGTGTCGATGCACTAACCACTACACCACTGGCGCCGACATCTTGAATTATTTTCATCAAAATCAGAGCAATTATTGAGATTACTTTATAAAAATCAGTAAAGATCTGACAGCAAAGAGACATTTAAACCCTGATCTGCATGCATCAGATTATGTGTCCGGTTTAACCTTTGATTACATTCATATCAAGTGCAGCCTTAAGTGATTAAATGTTGATGTATTCAATGATTATCCTATTTCATTTTGTAACTGGATTTGCAGTAAAAGCAATCTGAGCTGCTGATATGGAGTAAACCTGATAAATTCTCGTTTTGTTGCTGGTTTGCTGTTATATTGAATGATCTGTGTCTTCAACAGTATCGGCCTCCCATGAAGAAAGTGCGTAAGTCTTTGGCTCTGGATGTCATCGACTGCAGTGAAAGTGTTGCTGCACGAAAGCAGCAGATTAAAGCCACAGTCAAACCCAGTCAGAAGGTACAGAAAACCACACTGGTGTTGCGTTTATCCTGGCCCTCTCTTCAGATGTAAAGTGTTATTGAAAGAGTTTCTGTATTCACAGCCTCAGACGGTGCAGCCGGAGCCTCCGGTGTCCTCATGTGCTGTGAAGGAGGAGAATGTTCTGGATCAAGGCTTTATTCTGGGTCCTAATGAAAGTGGACCTGCCTCTAAACCAGTGCTGGCAACACCCAAAACTATCTCTCCACTGCCTGTAAGTAGCTGTAGATCACACTCTGCTCATGTTACGCATACAGGACATCATTTCAGGCATGTGCTGATCTCAAACATGCACACCGGCTCTGATCAAGGAGGTGTACGTTTGTTTGGAAAAGGGTAGTTACACGGCTCCACCTCGTGTACTGGGTTATTTCTGCTTGAAAACGTTGTCCAATGTCAGATATTTCTGAGTATTTTAGATGATATGAGGTACTCCTAAAAGACTTAACATAGCTCATTTAATTGTTTTGTTTTCTGCTGGTTTATAACATCAGAAACTGAAATTAGTTGTTGTTTTTTTTCTAACTGGATTATTTATATTACTATGGTTGTTGTCACCAAATACAGAATAAGCTCAACATATTCTAATCAATTAATTAAGAAATTAGGCAATTAATTTATCTTGTAATGCCTACTTTTGTATTTTTTGTAAAACTTTTCCATTTTTATGTGTATTTTTCTATATATATATTATAGAAAAATAGGGTGGAATTTGAAAATGCACATGGGAAATTTGTCATTAAATAAAACCAATGTGTTAATTGAGCTCATGTTAATAAACTTTAATTGGAAAAACATTTTACTAAGTAAAATCTGAAAAATGAATGTGCTTATTAGGTTTTCAGATGCGTTTTCTTCAGTCCAATTGTAAGTAAAAAAATAATGCATTTAAGTTAAAGGTGCCTTTCTTGGCTCTTCAGGTCTCCGTACATCATGTCAATAGATATAAATAATAAAAAGCACTGTAGAAAGAGACTTGAAAAGGCAGCTATGAGGAAAATCATTTTTTGTAAGCCTTTTAGACAGAACTGTGTGCAGGTATAGTGTTTCCACAGTCAAACTGGAGTGATGTAAAGACAATAAGTCTTACTCTTTTAACTTCCTAATGTTATAATAGCATCCAAATCCTGCAAGTTTGAGGCCGACTGCAACATGACATAGCACTGCGGTTTCCCCCACCCATGAATTGATTGACAGCTGCATATCATATAATCATATCCATATAAGAGGATGTGCGCAAAACAACTGGGATTAAAAGATCTGTTCTGCTCTTTTATGACAATTTGCACCTCGAGAATGAGTTTTACAAGTTTAAAATGCTTTTAAAATCGTGCATGTTTGTAATAAAGTAAAGACTGTGTTTCGCTGTAATTCATCGTCATAGCCGCATGTCTGTACATTTGTAAAAGAAGACGTTTCAGTCCCGGTTTGTGGACTTAAATCAGGTTTATTTTGTACATCAACAGTGGATATTAATGTATATCCTGTCACATTTATTGTGAAAGCTGTGCGTGCGTGTACGTTTGTGTGTGTGACTCATCATTGCAGAAAGGCTTTAATAAACTCCACAACAAATGCCTCCAATAACCATTAGAAAAGTTCTTACTGTAGTAAGGCAGATCTGCTTCATTTGTGTCTGTCACTGTGCTGTTTATCTACATGAGACGCAGCAGGTGAAGGCTACATCCATCAGAGCAATACAGAGAGATCTCTGGCTCTGACACATGTGGGAACAGTGGGCGGGGAGAACCAGCTCATTTGCATTAAAGGCACGGGCAACAAAAACAGCTAAAGTGTCCTAACAGCTCAAATTTCCCAGATTCAGAAAGCTATAATAAATAAACTGATGGGTGTTTTAAGCTAAAACTTTACAGACACATTCTAGAGACACGAAAGACTTTAATTAAATCTTGAAAAGGGGGTAAAGTAGGTGCCTTTGCCAAAAACTGCTAATGTTTTCTTGTAAATTAATTAAATGTGCTGTTTTGTCTGCAGCAGAAAATAGTTGAGAATATTTTCATTAAAACTAAAAGAAAAGCAACTTAAAAAAAATTTATAGAACAAAAACAAGTCTTAATTATCTAATAATTTTCTCTTCTGACAGATGTCTGCGGCGTGGGAAACTGTTGTCTGCGGACGGACGAAAGATCAGCTCTTCATGACGGAGAAAGCCAGACGATACCTTCGCTCTTTAAAATCTCACACCCCAAACCGAGCCCTCATCCTGTCCTGAGCCACGTTTTATTCACAAAACATAATGAGTGTATGGAGGAGGAAAACCAATTGTAAATGTTGTGTAGAATATGAACCCAATTACTGTTCCAGAATAGACACTTTACTGCTGATGATGCTCTCGTCCTGTTTCCTGTGGCGCATCAGCGCATTCAAACACCCTGTATAGAGAAGTGCTGAGATTTTCTCTTATTTATCTACTGTCTACAAGCTCCTGACATGCCAGCAAACATGTATTCTGCTCAAGAGTTCGTAATCAGGTTTCTGTTTTTATAATTGAACTCGGATTGTGTAAGACTCAGCATGGGATGTAAACAGGAAAAGGCTGACTGTTTTCCTGGCCTTTGTAAACCTGGTCATGCTCTTCTGCAAATATTAGAGTTTGTAAAACAGCCTGTTGGGCCTCACATGGGATGTTTTGAGGACTTAAAAGGACAGTTCACCCCAAAGAAATGAAAATGTAGTCATCATCGACTTGTTTCAAACTTGTTTAAGCATCTTTGTTCTGTTAAACACTAAATATTATAAATGTTTTAAATGTTGGAAACCTGTAACCATTGACTTCCATTGTATTTGTATTATTCCTTCTATGAAAGTCAATGGTTACCGGTTTTCAGCATGCATCAAACACATATTAGTGTTTAAGAGAATAAAGACACTCATAAATATGAATCTGGTAAATGATTTGTATTTTTAGAGATGACGTTTCTCTTTAATTGATGTTGTACAGAAGCTGTTACTTTAATTTCTTTAAGTAGAAATGCTATAAAAGATGGATAGATGTCTGTTGTCTTAATGGCAACACTGGAAATGAGCACATTACCTTATAGCAGGGCTGTCCAAACTCAGTCCTGGAGGGCCGGTGTCCTGCTGAGTATAGCTCCAACTTGCTTTAACACACCTGTTAGGAAGTTTCTAGTACAGGGATGTCAAACTCCATTCCTGGAGCGCTGCAGCCCTGCACAGTTTTGGTTCCAACCCTAATTAAACACACCTGATCAAACTAATTGAGTCCTTCAGAGTTGTTTGAAACCTACAGGTAAGTGTGTTGGAGCAGGGTTGGAACTAAACTGTGGAACTGAGTTTGACATCCCTGTTCTAGTATATCAAGTAAGACGGGTGTCCAAAGTTGGTCCTGTAGGGCCAGTGTCCTGCTGACTTTATCTCCAACTTGCTTCAACACACCTGCCTGGAAGTTTCTAGTATACCTAGTAAGAGCTTGATGAGCTGCTTCAGGTGTGTTTGACTATGGTTGGAGCTAAACTCTCCAGGACACCAGCCCTCCAGGACTGAGTTTGGACACCCTTGCCTTATAGCCCTGCTGAAAAAATCAGCTTAAACTAACCTAGGCTGGCTTTAGTTGTTCGACCAGCCTGATTTTAGAGGGGTTCCAGCTATTTCCAGCCTGCTTTTAGCGCGTCAGGCTGGGAGATGACCAGCTTAAACCAGCTTGACCAGCCTAGACACGCTGGAAGCCCAGCCAAAATCAGCTACGTCCAGCTTAAAGCATGCTGATCAAGCTGGTTTTAGCTGGTGATTTTACAGCCTGACCTGCTAAGCCCAGGGTGAAAATGACCATACCCCCTCTAAAACCAGGCTGGACTAGTTTAAGCTGTTTGTTTCAGCACGTGTAAATCACAGAGACGTCTACTTGTTGTGTGTTTACATCTGGAAGACGTCTCCTTTAGACATTGAATAGATGTGTAGAGAATGTCTTTAAGATGTTGATGATTCATAATGTTTGTTAAATAGACCTTTTAATGACCTTTACCAGATATTTGTACACATCAGATGATCCACACAGACTAAACAATCTTTAAAATATGACTTGCAGTTGAATATGTGCTATCTGGCTCAAACTAATGTCCAAATATCAGGAAAGAAAATAGCTGATGAACTTCGAAAACAGAAATGGGAACAGCTGTATGTAGTTTTCATAATATAACTGTTCAGAGATCAGTCAGGATCAGTGCTCAACATGTTTTCACCATGCTTGTGTACATTTCCGTGCTAACAGATTTGCTCCTGTTGTATTATCATTGTTCAGCTTGGGAATACTTCATTAAGATTCATGTTTTGTTCTTTGTGCTTTGTCTGTTTGCTTATTCTGACATTTCTACTGTCCACCAGTGGAGAATCACTGCTGTAAAATAAACCCTGGTTATCATTCACACGTCTCCACACTAGAGCCAGCTCATGAGTCAGACGTTAAAGGGGTTAGTTCACCCAAAAATTGTAAGACATTTGTGCTGCCCATTTCATTACAAACCACAGGAGAGGGACAATTCTCCAGCAGGATAGCGCTCCTCATACTTCAGCCTCCACATTAAAGCTCCTGAAAGCAGAGAAGGTTAAGCTGCTCCATTATTGGCCAGCCCAGTCACCAGATATGAACATTATTAAGCATGTCTGGGGTAAAATGAAGGAGGAGATGTTGAAGATGAACACAAAGAGTCTTGATGAACTCTGGGAGTCCTGCAAGAAGGCTTTCTTTGCCATTCCAGATGACTTCATTAATCAGTCATGTCAGAGATGTATGGATGCAGTCCTTCAAGCTCATGATGGAGTCAGACACAATATTCATTCTGTCTCCACTGCAGCAGGACTTTATATTCTATACTGGACATTATTTCTGTTCAGTGATGAGACTTTAGTCTGAGCAGAGTCAGACCTTACTGTCCTAATCAAATCATTAATAATCAATGCATGATCAGATTTTATTGTGATCAATTAAGCAAATCTAGAGGCCTTTGCCTTTCATATAAGCCACTTCTGATACCAAATGATCAACTAAAAGTCAAGTTATTATGTGTTGTTCCTAAAACTTAGATAGGCGACAACACTTTTGTCAGGTAGGCTAGTTTTTAAAATCAACTTCACATAGCCTATCATGTTACAGGAGGGGTTTTCATAACATTACCTGGCAACCCAAAGTGCTAAGAACTCGCCCAGGCTAGTTTTTAGGCGTCTTAAAGCCTGAAACTACGATTAGGATTGTTTACTAATATTTTAATTCATAATAGTGTATGATAGATGGCTTTTGACACAATAATTCACATTTATTTATAATCTGTCGATGTGTGCGTGTTAAAATCCACAGTTCCCTCATGAAAACAGAGATTAGCTTTCATTTTCGCTTCAGTGTCAGTTTCTCAGGTAAAACACTGACAGCTCGCATTTATCGGTGAGTAAAATTAACAAGTAGCCTAGTTTTGTCCTTCTGACAGTAATATTATTTCTTTTTTCAGTAATATTGTGATGTTATGTGTGTGTCGACTGACAGCTCCAACACTGTTTAAAAAGGGCTTCACTTGAACGTCGACAGACATTGACGCCTGCAGTGAGTAAAACACAATTAATAATCATAATAAATGTTCAGTGTAATATGAAATGACTTGTCTAAATGTTTTCCCACATCATTATACGACGCTAAAACTAAACCAAACGAGTTGAACGCTACTACTACAACAGCAATGGCTTTAATTTATGGATTTTATTGTTTGTTTGCTTCATTTCTATGTACTGAAGGCCAAAGTTTTCTCACAGTTGTGTTTGTTGCTCAGTCTCAGACATGGCAGAGGGATTCAGGTCAATGGAGATTGGCGAATATGTGAGTAATTTTCAACACAACACGTTTGTTTTTGTGAATTGTGGGGACATTACATTGTTTTTTTACTGTACGAACTGTATTTCACATCAACTATATCCTACTATATTTGACTATCTTCTTTTAATACCCATGTCATACAGATTTGTGTCCTGATGTCACAAAACAGACCCTTGAATCATGATTCTTCCGATGTCATGTAAATCAAAAATGTATTTGTCAATTGGTTTATTGTATTATTTCATCAGAAAAATAAGATAAAAGAGTTTCCAATTGATTGATCATGTAGTTTTTACCCAAACAGAAAATACTAGTATAGTATTGGCTATAGTGTTTTTGAAATATTATGTATATTCACAACACACACTGTTAGTTAATGATACAGCATACTGTGGTAAACTTTAGTTTTTACTATAGTAAACTGGTGTATTGTTGTATACTTACAGAAATCTACTAATTTGTTTATCTTATTTTATATATATATATATATATATATATATATATATATATATATATATATATATCATAGTAATTGCATCACATGACTTAAGCAATCCATCTGAAAACACTGTAGTTTCACATGTACAGTATATGCTACATTCAAAAGTGTAAGTAAAACTAAATTTTTTTAGAATATAATTGAAATTGTTTATAAATCTGTTTATTTTATTATTGTTTCCCTAAATTGCAGGACTTATATACAGCAGGTGATGAAGACTCGAGGTCCAGTTTGTCAGACTGGAAGCATCTAAACCTTATTATGGATCGGCCAAGCTTACTGCTAGAGGAGGTATGAGCTGAAGAGTGTAAATAAGCCACACATTTAATATCAGTCATACAAACAGAAGCCAAAAAAATGTTTATTTCCATTTTAACTTTATTTACAAGTTTTATAGCGTGCATCTAACTGCTATTCACAATATATTGCATTTTTCCCTTGAAAGTGAGCAGGGATTCTTTTGGATACGCAATATACACAGTTATGCATACATTATAATGCAGTAAGAATATTATTGTTGATAATAAAAAGGATTATTTATTTTGTTAAACAACATAAGGGTCATTAACAGGAGACGATGCAGGCATCGATATGTAGTTTTGGCCACTAGAGGGTGTGTGTTCACAACAAACAAAGGCATGGTTTGATGTATTGGTTTACTTGCGAGGGCGGAGACTTAGTGGTTAGCACTGTGGCCTCACAGCAAGTAGGTCACTGATTCGAGTATCGAGTTTGCACGTGCTCCCTGTGTTGGCGTGGGTTTCCTCCGGGTGCTCCGGTTTCCCCCACAGTCCAAACACATGTGCTATAAGGGAATTAATTGAACTATATTGGCCGTAGTGTGTGTGTGTGTGGGAATTAGAGAGGATATGGGTGTTTTCCAGTACTGGGTTGCAGCTGGAAAGGCATCCGCTGTGTAAAACATATGCTGGAATAGTTGGCGGTTCATTCCGCCGTGGCGATAAGGTAATAATGCTTACTTACATCAACACTTTTCCCACAACAGGATCTTTATACTGCTGGTAATGAAAGACCCAAACCTTCAGCACCACTGGATATCGGTAAATTAAGGATTAAAGTGGACTGGACTGAAGCATTTCCAGACAGATGGAGAGCAAGATTACAGATCGCCCTTCAGACGTGGTTGTCAAAACTAGAAGAAAATGCTACGGTCCACAGTATTAAGCTCATGGATGATCCGTCATTTGCAGAAGTGCAGATAACTCCATCAACAGGTGACGGTGATTCACTTGCATTTCACAAATACACAGTACAGTGTTCACTGTTCATCTGTGCTTCATCTAAAACTCCACATCTATAATGCTCTGAGTCTATGCTGACATTATCTTCAGCAGCTCAAACACTCTAATGGCTGATGGACAGACGGCTGCTTCTCACTCAGGGCTGCTGTTTATGCTAATGAGGGAGAGATGGGCACTAGTGGGCGGGGCTTTCCCCCTCTGATGACATCATACAAAGGGAGAATGTCAATCAAAGTGTTTCTGCAGACTGCTCTGATCAAGTCTGATTATAAACAATAGATTTAATTCATGTTTACCATTAGAAGCTGGATATATTCACACACTGCTCACTCACAGCTGTGTTTAAACCTCTTATACAAGTGTTTTTTGCAAAATAGCTCCCCTTTAAACAAACTGCACTTGGTTTCATCTTGTTTAGACATTGGAAATTGTATTTT
The DNA here is from genome assembly GCF_052040795.2 of Danio rerio. NCBI lineage: Eukaryota > Metazoa > Chordata > Actinopteri > Cypriniformes > Danionidae > Danio > Danio rerio. The sequence continues at coordinate 1,640,994 of NC_141031.1, forward strand.
GTTTCTTGCTTCAGTTGTTTACATGTATTAATGTGCTCTCCATTACATAACCTCTCTATACTTCTCTACAGCTCTAGAAGCTTTAAAGAAGCTGAAGTTTATAACTTTGAGGTTTAAAAATGAAAACAGGGAAGTGACTGCGTGGATCTGTCCGGATGGAGCAACTTATGTGAATGTACCACACAAGTCCTTGCTGGAGGGGAACAGAGCTACCTTACTTGAGGTATCATGTTAATTTTGTGAGTAATTATGACAAAGTGCATATTAATTTAGTTAATTAAATTCATTAAATTAAAGTTGGACAGCAGGCGATGCGGTTGCACAGTGGTTGGATATTCACCTCTCAGCAAGAAGGTTGCTGGTTCGAGCCTCGGCTGGGTACACAAGTCTAAAGACATGCGGTACAGGTGAATTGGGTAGGCTAAATTGTCCGTAGTGTATGAGTGTAAATGAGTGTGTGTGGATGTTTCCCAGTGAGGGGTTGCAGCTGGAAGGGCATCCGCTGTGTAAAACGTGCTGGATAAGTTGGCGGTTCATTCAGCTGTGGCGACTTTGGGTTATAAAGGGACTAAGCCGAAAAGAAAATGAATGAATGATTGAGTTTGACAGCATGGTAGCTCAGTGGTTAGCACTGAGGCCTCACAGCAAGAAGGTCGCTGGTTCGAGTCCCGGCTGGGTCAGTTGGCATTTCTGTGTGGAGTTTGCATGTTCTCCCCGTGTTGGCGTGGGTTTCCTCTCGGTGCTCCGGTTTCCTCCACAGTCCAAACACATGCACGATAGGGGAATTGATGAACTATATTGGTCATGGTGGATGAGTGTATATAGGTGTTTCCCAGTACTGGGTTGCAGCTGGAAGGGCATTCACTGTGTAAAACATATGCTGGAATAGTTGGCGGTTCATTCCACTGTGGCAACTTCTGAAATAGAGAAGGAATTGCCGAGGGAATTGATGAATGAATGAGTTTGACAGCAAAGCCTGTTCATAACCAAATAAAGCTCCTGAACTACTACAATAGCAATGAAATTAGGGAAAATAAACTAGAACTAGATGTACACAAGAGTAAAAGAGAGCCTAAACAAACACCGGTGAACAGTATAGGATCAAGCAGAGCCTGATATGCAACTTCAGCCTAATTTGGATGGTAATTGTGCCTCATGGGGACATCTGCAAAAGAAAAGTCGACACATTCTCAGTAACAGTTTTATTTATTCACTTATAAAGTTTGCATTTATAACTATATTTCCTAATGCAGGACATTTATACAGCTGGTGATGAAAAACCTCCAGCATCACTAGATTTTGGTAGATTTAAAATCAAAGTGGACTGAAGCCACAAATATTAGAGGGTCCATTAAATGTCACAACATATTTACAGATGATAAATTTTCGGTGGCCGAAAATGTGGTACATCTAATATAAACACACTTCTACATTCCCATTGCTGAATTCCCATTGTGCTGTGTGATTGACTCTTAGATTTAGGGTGCTTTCACACCTGTGAATCGATTCAGTTGTTCTGAAACAGAGATTACAATTGTTACATTGTTGCTCTTTGCTCTTGGAGCGGTTCGCTTTCACACTGCACAGTTTCTAATCGGACCAAAAGAGCTAAAACAAGTCACGTGCGAGTAAACTCTCCTCACATTGGTCAGAGTGTCAGGGTTTATTTTGCAGCGTCCCGCTCAGCTGTCAGGAGAGGTGCTGGTTTGGTGGTGATTGACAGGGTGCGCGCGGGTGACGGGTCTGAGCAGAGACGCGGTGGGGAGGGGTGAGAAGGGTGCACGACGATGCCTATTTGAGGACCGGGAGGGAGATGCGAGATTACCGGGAGATCATCACTCGTTTGCGGGCATCGGGGGACTCGCGAAACTTCCCGCCATACTCATAATTCTCTCTTCATATAGCCGTAAGCCTATTACATATCCATAAAACACTGTGATATAACCGCGCTCGGATCGGATCGCTTTCTCACTGCAATCAAACCGCTCCAGGGTTCGTTTCAATCGAGCCGAGACCACCTCATTCAAGCGATCTCAGATCGATTACTTTGGCGCGGAACAGAGCGCGATTGCCCTGTTCACATATGCCAAACGAACCGCGCTAACTGGGCAAACGAGACACGTTCCCAAACAAAAGTGTAGGTGTGAAAGCAGCCTAATATAGAGTAAAAGAGCTGATCGTTGTTGTTGACATCAATTTTAATGCGATTCGATATAATATCGGCCCAGCCCTATTTGTACACAAATCAAAACATCCACTACAAGCTGCCACTGTTGTTAACTTTGCTTAATGATGGACAGAATTTACTGTACTGAAACTACTTTTTATTCATTACTGTATTCAACTTAAGATTCTTAAAGAGACAGTTCCCCCCAAAATGAAAATTAACTCACAGTTTACTCACACTCATGTGGTTTCATACTTTTCAAGTTTCTTTATTCTGCTGAACACAGAAGATGATATTTTATAAAATGTTAGAAACCTTTAATCACTGACTTCCATAGTATGAAAACAAAATACTCAATGGAAGTCAATGGTTAAAGGTTTTTTCAGTAAAGTTTGAGTAAATGATGATGGTACTTTCAGTTTTGTGAGAACTAATCCTTTTAAAACTTTACATTTTAACTATTTGTAGTTACTGAACTGCCATCTGCTTTATTTCTACTACTAGAGTGAGTTTGGTGAACCCTCATAAATCTTTGGTGATGCCTATTTTGGTAACCACTGGCTTATAGCACTGTGGGTTTTAAATATCTAAATCAGACTTTTATTTCTAGGTGAACAAGGCCACGTCTGGGACATCTGAAGAAGCAAATAATGTTGAGAATATCACTGCATGTATTAAATCTCAAAGTGAAACTGAGACTAATAAAACTGCTAAGGTGGCCCCTGAGACATCAATTCCATTGATTCTCCCACTCCATCTGTCCTGGTACATGCATAATGCTTATAGAAAGGACTTGGAAACAATTGGGAAACGGCATGGAGTCTTTATTTGTCCAGAAGTATCGATCGCAATCAAACCTACAGAGAACTCAAGACTTGATTCTGTTTCTAAAGCCACTGAGGACTACCAGAAACTTCTTCAGAGATGTGCGGATGGTTTTAGTGATGCAATCATTGATCATAATGACATGGATTCAGATATAGTGAAAAATGCCATTGATTCCATCAAGTCACAGAAGACAAAGCTGATGTTCACTCTGACTGACAGTGATGGCCTGTTTTTAGGACCAAAGAAATTCACAGACATGATTAAAGAAGAAACAACTAGAGAAGAAAGACATTCCAATAGTAGATCAATCCCAATGGACGTAGATGCTTACCCAATAGATGTAGACAGCAATTTTCTCCCTCAAAGCAGACCTTCACTGCTCATGAGCACACGAGACCTTCCAACTCAACTTGAGATGGACGAGGTTTATTGGGATCTGATGAAGCTTTCCTATAAGAAACATTTATCAGAGCTTGAAGCCAAATATGGGGTGTCATTTACTGCAGATCTTCAGAAGAATGTAGTTAAGATTCAGGCTCGATCTAAAGGTGATCAGCATGTGAATCTCGAAGGTCACGCGGTCAGAGCTTTAACAAATCTCTACCAGAAACTGGCGTCAGCAGCCGTGAGCTGTGAACTCAGAAAGCCTGCAGATCAAACTGACGTGAGATCAGTGATGGAGAAGCTTCAGCAGCGTTATTGTGTTGTAGCAGCAGAGAGATTGAGCCGCTGGAGACTTACTGGACTGCCAGAACACCTCGGTCCTGCTATTGCTGAAACTGAGAAGATCCTTCAGAGGAAAGTGTTTGATGACAAGATGAAGACATCGATTGGTTACTCAGAGGACATTCCTTATGCTAGAAGAATCAAGATCGATTGATGCATGATCAGAGCAGCAACGTTTCTCCAATCTTCTATTGTCCAGTTTTGGTGAGCCTGTGTGAATTGTAGCCTCAGTTTCCTGTTCTTAGCTGACAGGAGCGGCACCCGGTGTGCTCTTCTGCTGCTTTCCCAGTACTGGGTTGTAGGTGGATTTTTTGGCTGCTTGTTCAAACTACTTATTTAAAATGAGCTGAAACATGATATTTTATTTGATTTATGTTTAATCAACTCAAATTTGTTGTTAACTTAAATGATTTGTATTGGAACAACATAAATAAATTGTGTGAAACCCTGCATTTATTTATTTGTGTTTGTGTGTGTGTGTGTGAGTGCGTGCGTGCGTGTGTGTGTGTGTGTGTGCATATAGTGCAACAGATTGGATAAAGCACAAATACACATTGTATCTTTAGTAGTATCTTTGCACCTGTGAAATACAGCTTAAATTCAGCTTATTTCCACAGTCATCTTTGGCTATATAAGTTACTGTGAGATCTATTATTGCTGGGTTTTACAGCAGCTCAGTGTGATAACAGCAGTTGAACTGTCCAAAGATCACTCTTCAGTTCAGGTCTGCTGTAGGCAGGAGTGTACAGTCATTCTGAGCTCTGTTTAGACCTTTTTCCCCTAATAAAAGCATCTAACTGCTTGTATTGACCCAGTTTATTCTCTAAATTCACATTTTAAACAGGTTTAAAAATAATATATTTAATTAACTAGGTTAATTAGAGTAAAGTTAGGGTAATAAGGCAAGTCATTGTATAGTTGGTTGTATAGTAAGATAGTTTGTTGTGTAGACAATCCAAAACTAATATAGCTTAAGGGGGCTAGCAATATTGACCTTAAAATGGCTTAAAAAATTTTAAAACTGCTTTTAATCTAGCCGAAATAAAACAAATAAGACTTTCTCCAGAAGAAAAAAAACATTATAGGAAATACTGTGAAAAACTCCTGAATCTGTTCAACATCATTTGGAGAAATTTAAAAAAAAAGTCTAATTTCTAATAATTTTGACTTCAACTGTATGCAGTATAAGATTATTTACTTTGGTTCAAAAATACTTGCAATACTAGTATTTTGCAGAATAACATTTAGATTTTTTATTTAGTTTAATATAAGATAAATACGCTAGAGATGTGTTTGCACAGGTGTAAAATTCAGATCATCATCTTGTTGTCATGTGCTGCTTCTTTCGCTTTCGCTCTTGAGTGTTAAACCAGTTGATCAGGCGGATTCCTGCAGTCCAGAGGTTGACAGATCCTTACACAGCACACAGATTTCGGTAAGTACGAGATTAATACACACATTTACAGCTTTATTTGTTCTTTAGCTAATGCGTCGATAGTTCAGTCGGCGACGAGCTGTGGTCAAATCTGAGGCTGTGCTGTAAAATTAATACCTGAGTACACCGTCATCGACTAGCGCGGGTGTTTGAAGTCTAAAAGAATATAATACTAATCTCTTAACGTGCGAAAACAAACAATTAAAACCACCGAAAGGGAAATATATAGTTGAAAATGTCTATTTTTACAGTTGTAGGCTAACGTTAGGCTAATTCACAAAAACGAAAGCGAAACTTAAGGCACACTTCGAGAAGAAAAAACATTGCTTTACCTAAATGAAATCATACTGTCAAATGAAGCATTTAAGAACAATTTAATCACGAACAACAGTTTAACTGGTGTTTGATGAGTTTACCTGATGATGTCCGCCATTGTTTTTTTACTGTTGGAGTGTCTTGTTTACATGGTCTGACATGTTTAAAGTAAACGCCAGACTGTCGTTTGTCATGTGTTTTTGTAGATTAATATTAATCAAAGACAAAATCTGCTTTCAGTTTTTGCCAGGATGTCAGGAAAAGACCCAGACGATCATGCTGTGAGTATTAATTTACTATTCATCACTACATGAAGTGATATACATGATGACATACAGTAAATGGGATTTATAGGCCTATTTTATATATATTCGTAAGTTATGTAGGTTTTAATGTGCTTTTATTTCCACAGAAATGTTATTAAAACATTTAAATTTATATGGTGACTGTTAATGATGAGTTGTAAAACGGCAGCAGTGATTTTAAATGCTATAATTATAACCATTAATGCAGTATCATAGTACTCCTGCTGTATTAAGGGGGTTAATGCAATTTTTTGGGGGGTTCTCTATATATAGATAGCCTAAACAATACTCTCCAGATATGTCATATTCACTGATATTTACAGTGAAGAACTGGCATATATTGACACACAGTTGAACTGTGAAATTTTTTATCATTTTCTAATATTTCTCAAGTGACTTTAGAGAGAAGTTTTTTTTCCCAATGCAATCTTAAACATTCATTCATTCATTTTCTTTTCGGCTTAGTCCCTTTATTAATCAGGGGTCGCCACAGCGGAATGAACCGCCAACTTATCCAGCATATGTTTTACGCAGCGGATGCCCTTCCAGCTGCAACCCATCTTAAACATGATAGTTTTAATAACTCATTTCTAATAACTGTGATCAAGAATGTAATTTTTATTTTTTACAAACATGGCAAAAAATAGGAAGCTATTCGAACTGTTCAGTCTACTATCAGACTAATGACAACAATGAATATTAATATATTATTTCCTACACATTCAATTAATTTATCTACACACTGGGATTGTGATTTCTTTTTTTGGCAATTTGCTTGCACTTTCAGTAGACAATTTGTAATTAAAGGTTATATTAATATTCTTGATTTTCGATTTGATATTGATGAAGTGCTATTTAATGGAGAGAAGATTTTATACAACATGTTTTTCAATGTAATTTCTTAAAGATATATATATTTTTGTCTTTGCCATGATTAGATTACATAATATTTTACTATTTTTTCAACATACTAGTATTCATCTTAAAGTTAAATTTAAAGACTTAACTAGGCTAATTAGGTTAAATATACAAGTTAGCGTAATTAGGAAAAGCAATGAACTACAGTGGTTTGTTCTGTAGCCAGTCGAATACAATAATAATGAATTAATTGTAATAATTTCTTTATTTAGCTAATAAGATTGACCTTAGCAGTCTATAAAATGTATAAAATATTTAGTTCAGTTTAGCTAGAATAAAAAAGACAGCAGAAGAAAAATATAGTAGCACTGTGAAAAACGAGCTTGCTCTGTAAAACAGCACTTTTAAAATACTTTAACTTAATTCAGCAGGGTCCATCTTCACATGCTGCACGCGATACATGGCTAAAACATCTGACACCTGATGATCCGGTGAGCACCAGACACATATTCAACTGATATATACAGTTCATGCCTGGAAACAATCCATGTCATGTATAAGAGGGAACTTTATTGAAATTAAATTATGTGCACTTTTACTATCACAAACTGAGTTGCATTCTTGCTCTTCCAGATTTATCAAAATGTGATCCAAACACAACCGACCAGCATTAAAAATTCTCCTATTCAGGTAAATTTTTTAAATGTTGCTAGAGTAAAATAGTTATGAGAAATAATAACCTTGATTAATAAATAAATAATATATAGTTGAAGGCAATATAATTAGCTCTTTGTGAAATTTTAATTCTTTTTTATATATTTATCAAGTTAAGTTTAATGTAAATCAAAGGCGGCAACACCAAGGCTCCAAAAATACAAATTTATTAAATTAAAAAGGCTGACATAGAGTGTGTAACGTTTCGAGCCGCCGGCTCTTCATCAGACAATGTTTATCACAATCAAGTGCTTCTTTTTATACACTTCCGGATCACATGATCTCCTCTCGCATATATGCCAACATATACATACATGCATATGTATACATACACAGTTGTTCATATATACATATACATACACATGAATACGTATACACATTCACATATAGTCTATAGCTTTGATATTATAAATCAAATTACAAAAAATATATATAAATGCATAAATAAACTATAATATTGCATCACAAATTATAATAAAGAAAAACAAATAAATAAAAAAAAAATTATATATATATATTTATATATATATATATATATATATATATGATACACCAGACTATACAACAAAATATAGCCAAAAAACCTTTAAACCAAACCCCTATTAAACCTTCATTCATTAATCATTCATTCATTGTCTTTTCAACTTAGTCTCTTTATTAGTCGGGGCTACCACAGCAGAATAAACCGCCAACTCATCCCACACACTTCCTCGCAGCGGACGTCCCTCCAGCGGCAACTCCTCTCTGGGACACTATTACATAATAAAGACTTATTCAAAAATTATTACAGAAAAGGACGAATGTCAAACTCCTCATTTAAACCTTTTGGAGACAATGTGTCTAAAGTGAAAATCCAGAAAGCTTCGCGTTGCAACAGCAATTTATTAAGATCACCGCCCCGACGTGGACACGTCAAAACTTCAATCCCTATATATTGTAGAGTAGAGACAGAATGTCTCATAACTGAAAAGTGTTGCGCAACCGGACTTCTGGGATCATGGTGTCGAATAGCGCATCGATGTTGAGAAATGTGAATTTTTAAAGGTCTACTCAAGTTAAGTTTAACAAAGCAAGGCATATTCACAGATTGTTTTTTCTCTCTGAAGAAAGTCTTATTTCTCATAGTTTGGCTAAAAATGAAAATATTTTTTTTAAATGTTAAAAATTGCAAAGGTGAATACTATTATTCCCCTTAAGAGATTTTTTTTAGATTGTCTACAGAATAAACCAATGTTGTCCAATGATTTTCCTAATTACCCTAACTTGCCTAATTAACCTAGTTAAGCCTTTAAAAGTCTTTAAGCTGAATACTAGTATCTTGCCAACAAAAAAAAGTAAAACATCTACTGTTACCATGGCAAAGACAAAATAGTAATAGAAATTAGTTATTAAAACCATTGTGTTCAGTGTTGCCAGATTGGGCAGTTTCCCACCCAATTGGGCAGTTTTGAATTTTATTGTGCAGGTAAAAAATGGCATTGGCAGGTTTGACAAAATTTGGGAGGTTATGGAACATACATTTTATATGCAATTTATTTGAAATTAAATTAATATTAATCTAATATTCTGTGCACTTTTTCGTTTGTGCTGGTTTTGGACAGCTTTTTGCCTGGAAAAAGTCAGCTATATCTGGTAACACAGATTGTGTTTTAAAATATGTTGGAGAGGGGCGGCGCGGTGTCTCAGTGGTTAGCACTGTGGCCTCACAGCAAGAAGGTCGCTGGTTCAAGTCCCGGTTATGCCAGTTGGCATTTCTGTGTGGAGTTTGCATGTTCTCCCCGTGTTGGCATGGGTTTCCTCCGGGTGCTCCGATTTCCCCCACAGGCCAATCACATGTGCTATAGGGGAATTGATGAACTAAATTGGCTGTAGTGTATGAGTGTGGATGGGTGTATGGGTGTTTCCTAGTACTGGGTTGCAGCTGGAAGGACATCTCTGTGTAAAACATATGCTGGATAAGTTTGCGGTTCATTCCACTGTGGTGACCCCTGATGAATAAAGGGACTAAGCCGAAGGGAAAATAAATGAATTTGTATTTTAATAATTTTGTTAACAAAATTAAATAAGTCAACAATTAATATTAATACAGTATGTCGTTTACAGGTAATGAGTTAATATGTGTACTGTGATTGTGATTTCTCATCAGTTTGCAGTTTACCTGTACTTTGAGTAGACAGTTTGTGATTGTATGTTAAAAGCTATATTGGCATTGTTCAATCTGCAGGCCTCATCTCCAGCCAGCAGTGATGGGCAAAAGATTAGTCTGGTTTTGAAATGTCGAGTAAGTACCAGTCACAATCTGAAACGTATCCTATAGCAGGGGTTTTCAAACTGGGGGCCGATGGTGCTAGGGGGGCCGCAAAAATGTTTAGATAAGGGGTAATCAATGGGCCCACATGGATGAATTTTGTGTCCCGCATCATTCTGAAGGTTAATATATTTTTTATAATAATTTGAGCTCAAAAGTACTGCAAAAATGAAGCTTTATGCTTATGTCATTTAAATGCAGTTGACACTTTCGTGAAACAGGAAAAGAAGCGCAGCGGCCCGCCTCTGTGCAAGGGGACTTTTATTGAATAAGCGCTTCTGGCCAGGCACTTCCTGTGATTTTTGGCGCTTGTCTGCTGCACCTGACGGCGTTTACCTTTCATTTACGCTTACCTCTTTTACGCTAAACAACTAAATGAATGCTCAGGTTTGACTGACTATATTTCAGTTAAAATACATGATCAATAAGAACATTATCGGAGGCTGAAAGCACTTCCCTGTTCATGGCTTGCGTTCCTAAGTAATCGATCAGCTGGGTGCTGCGGAGTGCGCGCCTCTCTGCGCAGGCTTCACTCATGAGGAACAAATAGCATTTTAAAGACACGGCACAACATTGCACCTCGTCCACAGTGCGATAGGCTTTACACTTTGCATTGTACAAATATCAGACGGTCCTCTTTGCAGCATGGCAAACAAACATATTAAAATTGTAAAGCAAAAAGTGCTGCAATAACAATGAATGGAGCTGTCATCACATCAGCGAGTGCTCAGTTTCACTCCTGTTAAACTAATGACAGCTGGATGAGCTCTGCAGTGGACCTCTTACTCACATTGGTTCATAACTGGATGATTAAAAAAACTAAATTGTATACACCCTGAATAAAACCACTATAGCCTTTAAAAATTATAATGTATCTGTTTGTGTTATGTTATAGGGCTAATAATTATTTAATATTAAAATGTATTAGTGCTCTGTATTTAATGGAGCTCAACATACCTGATCAAATTTTAATACTCTGAATATAAATGCATTTTTTTCAAGATGTTCCACTTTTTTTCCATATTTATTTGTGTAACTTAATTGTAATTTAAATGTAATGTTCAGTATTATTATTAGCAGAACAAACTGGTATGAACATTTTAAAGTCGGCAAAGCTTTTAAAATTAAGCAAAGTAAAACTTGTGGCTCTTTGAACTTGAATACCCAATTCTAGATTGCATTTAGGAAATTATTTTTTATCAGTGTAAGTCAGGATTGTCGACCTGAGTAAATTATGATGTGCACAAAAAAAAAGGAATAAAAATAAACAAAACACACTGAACCACTACAGCCTCTATTGTAGTATTGCTAGTTACAACAGTACAGTTAACTGTTAACAGGCTGATGAATGACAAAACTTTAAAGCTTTAAATCTTTAGATACATTTAGAGTCTCAGCTATAAGGGTAAATACAGAAGAGTCTAGCTGTGCATAGGCTGAAAAAAAGCATAAAAATGGCATAAAAAACTGTGTAAACGTGATGACTCGAACACAAAATATGGCTTGATGGAATCCAGTAAAAGAAGACCACAATGAACACTGCGCATGAAGATTTGATCAATAGATTGAAGCACTGAAACCATGTCAACTCAACTGACATCTTACAAAAATGAATCCAGATAATGAATAATATAAATTTATTGAATAATATATAATAATATAAATGTATTGAATAATACAATTTTAAAAAATTAAGTACAGTTGGTAATTTGAGGGGGTGGCGTGATATTTATTTTTTGGGGGTCCCCGAAAGAATTCACCCTACACAAAGGGGCCCTCAGCTGAAAAAGTTTGAAAACCCCTGTCCTATAGAAATACTTAAATCTGATGCTATCATCTAAAAAGCTTTAAGGGGCCTTCAATAATGGATCATTAAATGTTGAACTATGATTAATAAACACTATACAAGATTATTATCCACATTGTAATCCTGTAGTGCAACGTGTTTCCTTTTTTAATGCCGTCTTTTTTTGCAAATTTTTTTTTGGTCATTTGTGACAAACTGTCAGGCTGATGTCCTGTTTTTGTCTTTAGTTCATCCCACTGTTTCTGTGTCCTAATATCTTGAGGTTTATTCCCTGTTTTCTTGATGCAGTTTGTTTTTTACTGAACACTGTGGTAGAAACAGCGGTAGCACTTTAATTTAGGTCACAAATCATGCTAATAACTACTACTGGCTTATTACCTGCTTATTATGTTTATTAGTAGTTATAAAGTATGATCTTATTCTGCATTCCTAACCCCCCCCCCTCCCCCTAGCTTCTACCTTACTAACTATTAATAAGCAGCTAATTAGTAATTAGTAGTTTATTAAGGGTGTTTGCGTGGTCTTAAAAAGTATTAGAAATTGATAAATCAGTTTATAGAAATTTAAGGCCCTTGAAAAGTCTTAAATGCTATTTTATAAGGTATTAAATTTGGTATCGGTATGCTGAAGTTTACCTGAATTTAATCTTTAAATATCGGGATGCTGTGTAGTTTACGAAATCAAAACCAATCCTGCTAGATTTGACATCACGCTGCTTTGTTTACTGCAGAAACACTGGTATTCCTGCTGCTGTAAAGGCGCCACCTGCTGGATTTACATTTTTGTTCAGTATATAAATACAGTTTAGTTTAGGATTCATTTCTTGCAATCAGTATTTAGTAAATATACTGCAAGTTAAAATGTCGGCAATGTTACTGGTTGAAACCTGAAGTGGCGATGAGGTCTTAAAATGTAGGCAAGGAGACTTAACAAAGGTCTTCAGATGTATTGAATTTCAATCTCTGATTCTTGTAAATACTCTTATTAGGCCAGTAGTGTTAGTTAATGATTTGTTAATACCGTGAATATTACCCTAAAGTGTTACGGAAACAGTTGAAAACATCATTGTGTATTCTAAAATAGTTAATTTGTAGTTAATGATGATAATTTGCTCGCAGAAAGCAGTCTTTGATAGTATTATTGATATTAACGTGTGCATTTTGTCTTCATTTCATAGACCTCATCGTCATCAAGCAGAGATGATGATGATAAAGATAATGTTTCAAATGGTCAGGTGAGTACTATTCACACACACACACACACAAACACACACACAAACACACATGTAATTGGGATCCTAAATTTAGCTCCCACTGTGACACAATTCCCTAAAAGTCTGTATGCATTTAAGTCCCCACCAGGTTATTAAAACAAGTACACACACACTTTTTTTGTTGTTGTTTATGGTGACTCTCCATAGATTATTTATCACGGTGACACAGTGGCGCAGTAGGTAGTGCTGTCGCCTCACAGCAAGAAGGTCACTGGTTTGAGCCTCGGCTGGGTCAGTTGGCGTTTCTTTGTGGAGTTTGCATGTTCTCCCTGTGTTCACGTGGGTTTCCTTTAGGTGGTCCGGTTTCCCCCACAGTCCAAACACATCCAGTACAGGTGAATTGGGTAAGCTAAATTGGCCGTAGTGTATGTGTGTGAATGAGTGTGTGTCTATGTTTCCCAGAGATGGGTTGCAGCTGGAAGGGCATCCGCTGCATAAAACATATGCTGGTTGATGGTTCATTCCGCTGTGGCAACCCCAGATTAATAAAGGGACTAAGCTGAAAAGAAAATGAACTAATTGATTTTTTATCACCTTTATGTCTTCTGATTTATGAGCACAATTGAAATGTCCTCATAATCCACATTCACAATGCTTACGTCATTATAATTACGTCCTCATAAATCATGTAAACCGGTCTCGCATCACCTGAATGAAAGCATATTGCACACTGCTTTGAAACGCTAAATGTGAATATTCTCAAGATGGTGTCTTTCTGAATGATAGGACTCGCATACAGCAGACACTGATACTCGAGACACTGGATTGAAACTAACGGCCAATCCAGACTCAACAGGGCCAGCGAAGGTACTGTGACTGAAGAGTGGAAAGAAGAAATAATAAATGACTGACTGCATTGAAATAAAGCAGGGAACTTTCTTCTTGATTCTGCAGGACTCGTCTTCATCATCCAGTGACGATCAGCAAAATAATCACACTTCCAGAGATCAAGTGAGTGCCAGAAACATACAGCTTAGCACATCCAATGCTTATTTCGCTTATAAATATTTAATTTAATTGCAGATGTGTAGTTTATTCTACATGCTTTCTAAGATTTTGTTTTGATAATAATGAAAAATACTAGTTAAAAAATAGGGTTTATTTTGAGATTCTTTTGGACTTTGTGTTAACTACACTAGTAACTTTACTACTTGTACATGTCAGATAATTCTTTGTTAGAGTATTAGTGAAATAGTAGTAGACTGTTAGGTTAGGGCTAATAGAATAAATTAACATATTTGCCACATTACTTATACCCTGGGGTTAAATTGGGATTTGCTTTGTGGTTTCAGGCTTTAGAGGTGAATTAAATATTACTTTTTAAAATTCTGTTCTTTGTGTCGGCGCTAGTGGTGTAGTGGTTAGTGCGTCGACACATGCACTCCGGTGCTCGCGGTGACCCAGGTTCGATTCCGCCTCGCGGTCTTATGCCTATCCTTCCCCTCTCTCTGCTTTCCTGTCAATTATCTATACTGTCCTAACAAAAATAAAGGTGAAAACCCCGAAAAAATTATTTATAAAAAAAATAATAATAAATAAATTCTGTTCTTTGTTACAACCAAATTATTTTAAATGTATTTACTAATTATTACATTTTACATGACTGAAAAAATTTAAATTATACTTTAAAAATGCACTTTTTACTGGATAATATATTCAATTGATTCATTCCAAGCTACCGACTCATCCAGGCATGGTGTTTGTGTCTGTTTTATGAATTTGGATCATTAATTCATAGAAAAACACTGATTTTTTTCATCAACAAAACATTGCTGTGATTGCAAGGAGATGCACAGCGGCTTGTATATAACAGAATCGCTAATTGCTAAGTCAAATCTGCAAAAAAGGCTTTTCTTACTTTGAGATTTTGCCTAGATATTAAAAATATCTCAAATCAAGAAGCATTTTGTAGACAAGTAAAAATGATTGTCTTGTCTTAGACAGAGCTCATATTTCTGCATTAAAAACAACAGTACAAACAGCAGGGTTATTGGCGTAAATGTGTGTGAATGCAAGAGACAGTTTCATCCAAAGCTCATTTTTCATTAAAGACACATTTATTTATTTTTTTGTGCATAATTTTAATAGTTCATTAATAAACTTTGAAATGAACAAAACAATCATTAAAAGTTGATTTGAAGGTTTTCTTTTGGGCAATACGAGTTAAAAACATCTTTCAAATACATACATTTATGATTAAATAGATGTTTTAAAGGTCTCAAGATGGGTTTTTTCCACAATGTTAGGACTCAGGAGATCCATCAGATGCTGAAAGCAAAGACTCTAGACCAGATCTGAATCCCAAATCAGACTCACAGTTAAAGAAGGTAACTATCTTATTAAGGAAAATCAAAAACACTGCAGCTCACAAACGCATACACTTAAGATTTTACATGTAATACAAAGAGATTCACCGTGAGAACCACTGGAAAAGTTTAAACTTTCAAACTGAGGGACCTTTTTGTAAAACCTGCATGGCTGATTTGATCGAGAGGGATTTATTTGCGTGTTTTGAGTGTTTTTTTTTTATTATCTTAGGACTCAGGAGATCCAAAAGGCGCTAGAGATAAAGACTCTGGACCACCTAGGAATGAATTGGGTCAAAGACGCGCTTCAGACTCAGAGGTAAAGAAGGAAATGACTAGACTAGAGCTTGTGCCATAGATTTTCTCACAGGAGTCCATTACATGCAAATCATTCTGCAGGCTTTGAGGAACAGTACTGGTTAGCTCTGCATTAAATGAGCCCAACATTGGGTTTGGCCATATTCAATTCAATTTTTAATTCACCTTTATTTCTATTTTGCGCTTTTACAATGTAGATTGTGTCAAAGCAGCTTGACATAGAATATTATAGGAAATTAAAACAGTTCAGTTCAGTTTTCAGAGTTTAAGTTCAGTTCAGCTCAGTGCAGTGTGGTTTAATAATCACTACTGAGAGTCCAAACACTGAAGAGCAAATCAATCCATGAGCAGCTCTACAGGTCCCGAACAATGCAAGCCAGTGGCGAGGAAAAAACTCGCCATATATGACCCAACATTGAGTTAATACAACCCAACATTTCTTAGAGTGCAGTAATTCCAAATATTCAAAATTAAAGATGACAAATCACAATTGCACCCAATTAATATTTTGCACATGATACTGCTCATAGAGAAACCAGTGCATGAGTTTACTGTCTAAATCAGGGTGTCCAAACTCGGTCCTGGAGGGCCGGTGTCTTGCAGAATTTTGCTCCAACTTGCCTCAACACACCTGCACGGATGTTTCTAGAAAGCCTAGTAAAAGCTTGATTAGCTAGCCCAGGTGGGTCTGATTGGGGTTGGAGCTAAAATCTGCAGGACACCGGCCCTCCAGGACCCAGTTTGGGCATCTAAGTGAATCAAACCGCTTGACCAATTTCAGACCTTTATGTAAATCTGTTTGATTATTTTAAGCTAATTTGCATGTTTTTTCCACCTCAATGTTAGGACTCAGGGCATCCCTCAGACTCTAAGGATAAATACTCTGGACCCCCGGATAACACTTCAAAATCACAGTCCACGCAGGTACTGACTGAAGAGTGAATTGATTTTAAGATGATCCTGTTGGGTGTTTTTTTTTCTCCATGTCATGCATTAAAATTGTTTCAAGAGTTCACACTTAGATATTGCTTGACAACTGTAAGCAGGTTTGGCATGCTGTCCCGGGAGAGAACCCTGAGCTCGGAGATAGTTGAGCCCAGGGCTCCCGCCAGGTCCATAGAGCATGTGAGGGGAGTACGAGATCAGGTGGTTCTCGAGAGCTCCCCTTTATTTTTTTAGGAGGAAAGGAGGAGAAAGGGGGTGGATGGGGGGTTTCTTCGGAAAACGAAGGTAAGGGAGTAATATCTAGCTAGGTTATTTATAGTAAGTAGGGATAGATCTGATTGGCTAACTAATGAGTGTAGATAGGCGGCCAGCTGCAGTCAATTATATCACGTGCTCCTCTCGAAATTAGTTTTAAAACTTCACTTAATGCACAGCTAGGTGTGGATTATCCCTTAATTAACCCTTTAACCACCCCACCAAGAAAAAAAAAGGTTGGATTGCGTAACTCCTAATGCCGCTAGTTTACACACTCAATGCATTTTTTTCAACACGTCCCATAATTTATAAAATATCAGCCTCTGCCAAATGGTTGATATGTCGTTTTAAGGTAAAAGTACCCAAATTAATACATATACTATGAAAAAATCTGGAAATATGAAGTTTAAGACCAATTTATTTTAAAAGATATTCAAAATAAAAAAAATTTCATGACTGAATAATCTTTAAAGTATGCCATAAAATATTTAATTCAACATGCTTTCTAGTTTTTTTTACAATAAAATCAAAATAAAGTGTAATAGTGCAACAGTTTGATTTGATTAGGTTGTTTCATTTATTAAAATTTTTTTTTGTAAACCAACAATGCTGTGTGTGTAAACAATTATTTAAATCAGTCATTATTTAAAACAGTAAAAACTTGGTCAATTGATTGTCAGAGGGGCAGTCAAAGGGTTTAGGAAAACCAAAAATACTGGCATTCACAATTGCATACAGTTAATATTTTTACACAACAATACTGAGAGAAACCACTCTGATAGTTAAAATGAGGCAAACTCAGTAGACCTTTTTGCAAAACATGCTTGATTGATTTGATCGAGAGTGATTTATTTGCATGTTTTGGGTGTTTTTTTACCGAATTGTAGGACTTGGGAGATCCAAAAGGCGCTAGAGGTCAAGATTCCGGACCTCCTACGAATGAAATGGGTAAAAGACGCGGTAGAGCAGACTCACAGGTAAAGAAGGCAACGACTGAAGAATAAAACGTGTGCCAATCTGCTGACAGCAGTTCATTACATGTGTATCATTCTGCAGGCTGAGCATTGATGAATAATCATGATTAGCTGTGTGTTAAATGAGCTGAATTACAATGTTTAATGTACAGCTAGCTGTGGATTATTAAGTCATACACTTAAACTGCTGGCTTTTATAAAATCCAACAGTTGGGTTAAAAATTCTCATTTAAATTTAAAATAAACCTATTATGCTCCTTTTACATGATGTAAAGTAAGTCTCTGATGTCCCTAGAGTGTGTGTGTGTGTGAAGCTTCAGCTTAAAATACCACACAGATAATGTTTTATAACTCTCTGAAGTTGACCCTTTGGATCCTAATTGTGTTGTTTTGGTGACGGTCGCTTTAAATTCAAATGAGATCGTGCTCTTTTCAGAAGAGGGCGGAGCTACGGATGCCTGTGTGTCAGCATAGTGGCAGATTTGCAAGTCACTAATGGGAGGGGCTTTCTCCCTCTGATGACACGTACAAAGGGAGAATGTCGATCAAAGTGTTTGTGCAGACTGTGTTTATCAAGTCTGATTATAAACAACACAATTAATAATTTTAAAAGCTGGAAATATTCACACACTGCTGACACACAACTGTGTTTAAATCCCTTTTAAAGTGCTTTTTTGCGTAATAGGTCCCCTTTAATGTAAACAATTAACAATTGGTTCAATACAATGCAGCATATCTTGGAGTGCTTAGTGTTAAATTAAGTACTCCAAACCACAACAACACACAATGAATAATTTGAATACACACCATGAACACTGCAATATTTTAAATCAACTGATCTGAGTGAACAATTTTTGATCTGTTTTACTGATACGATCAATAGTGAGTGATTCATTTGTATGTTTGGGTGTTTTTTGCTGAATAATAGGACTCTGACCCATCTCTGAATAACAAGAAGCAGCAAGGGTTTCAAAGACAGCGTTCAGACTCACAGGTAAAGAGACTGACTGTAGAATGTAGCTTGAGACAGAGATTTCCTAAACTTTTAAATTTCATTCATTCATTCATTCATTCATTCATTCATTCATCCATCCATCCATTTATTAATTCATCCATTCATTCATTCATTCATCCATCCATCCAGCCATCCATCCATCAATCCATCCATCCATTCATTCATTCATTCATTCATCCATTCATTCATTCATCCATCCATGCATTCATTCATTCATCCATCCATCCATTCATTTATTCATTCATCCATTCATTCATTCATTCATTCATTCATCCATTCATTCATTCATGTTTTGGTGTTCTTCATTCTAAAGGATGCGGCTTCATCAAGCAGTGATGGTCAGCAAGCGAATCATGTTTCTGATGATCACGTAAGTGCTCACATTGTGCGGTATACTCACTCTCCACATTTTTGTAAACTGTAGAGTAGAGCTGATCTGAAAAATGGATCAAGAAATTCGTTAAAAACTAGCCTAGAGCGCCATCTGGAACAACCAAGGAAACAGGAAACTTAGCAAGGTGAAGAAGAACAGAATAGAGAAAATGAACCCAAAACAAATGAAGGTCACAGCTTTTAATGGAACAGTTAACATAACTAGTATAATATTGGCAACTTTCTCTGTAAATTGTGCATGTTCTCATGACCATGGGTCAGGCCCGGATTAAGAACTCAGAGGCCCCTGGGCACAATGTCTTGTAGGCCCCCTACCTGGCACCACCCCTATAGTTGAATTAAAAAAAAAAAGAATCATATAACATTTGAAAAATAAATGTAATTTAAAATGTATTACCCGCATTTTTAAATAAATTATATACAGTACATATATTTGTAGTCTACACAGATTTAACTTATTTTTTAAAGCAATTAAAGCACACTTTGAAAAAAAAAATACTAATACAACTAGTGAAAATTAATGGATTTTAATATACGTGTTCAGGTTCACAGAAGCATTACTAAAATTTATATTTAATGCACATGATTTGAATATAACACCTTTCCAATCCAGTTCTATGAATCCGAGTCCTCCATAATATACTCACTTATTCATGATTCCTACTTGTCTTCCTCGTGATGAAGAATAGGCAAAATTTGATATGTAGTGGGGGAAAAAAGAACGTGTTCATCAGACGCTGGATTCGAATAGGGTTCATGATCAGTCGCGTCAAAACATGTTGCCATGCGCTTTACGAGCTACACCACTCACGCTGCTATTTGTCGCTCTCTTATGTTGTCTCTGTCAATCAAACGGTAACTCTACTAGCTTATTCCAACGAGGTGCGCTATTTGCTCTTAGACTAAATACATACTACAAAATCGGCCCTTGAAGGGACCCAAGTGTGCACGGGCCCCTGGACCTATGCCCATAATGCCCATTGGTTAATCCGGCCCTGGCATGGGTTTGTACTGGGTGCTCTGGTTTTCCCATAGGCCAAACTCTGGTGAATTAAGCTATAATCTAAATGTTTTTAGATTATACATATCCAACTGTTTATCATAAAGCTTTGCAAATATTTTTTTAAAAACATTTGAACTAATAAAATGAGACAATACCATTTTAGATATTGTTTACTCCCAATCTGGTGTTTATCCTGTAAATTTACAGCATTTACACCAGTTTGGTATTTTATAAGCTGGTAAGATTATGCTTTTCATGAATATTGCAGTCATTTGTCAAACTATATGTGACTGCACTATGTATACAAATAATATAAAATGTGAATATAAATATAAATAGAAAATATTCAGAATTAATGCTGTTTAATTGTTCTTGTCACTACAGTAGTTACTACTTGTCTACACAAACTAAGGAAAGTGCAAAAATCTTTCCACAGAGAAGCTCAGGTGTATGATTCTGCATTCATAACTATTGTGCCTATAACAGGATGCTGATGAACCTCCAGAAACACAGGATATTGGTGAATTTCAAATCGAAGTGGACTGGACAGAACCCATATTTCCAGAGAGATGGAGAGCAAAATTACAGAAAGCCATTCAGACATGGTTGGGTAGCCTGGATAATACATTCACTGCCCATAGTGTTGAACTCTTGGAAGATCAAAGCTGTGCAGAGGTGCAGATAACTCCATCATCAGGTGATATGATTTATGATGATTCACACACAGTACATTTTTCTATTTAACTCTTTTTGTGGATGCTAATATTTTTGATAGTTTAAATATGTACAGTATTTTCCTTTAATATTATTATAAAAAGGCAAATGCTAGTGTTGCGGAAACATTTTACTGTGGACAAATACAATAATTACCAGTATTCATTCATTCATTCATTTTCTTGTCGGCTTTATTGATCTGGGGTCACCAAAGCAGAATGAACCACCAACTTATCCAGCACATTTTTATGCAGAGGATGCCCTTTCAGCCGCAACCCATCTCTGGGAAACACCCACACACACTCATTCACAGTCATACACTATGGACAATTTAGCCTACCCAATTCACCTGTACTGCATGTGTTTGGACTGTGGGGGAAAGCGGAGCACCTGGAGGAAACCCACGCGAACGCAGGGAGAACATGCAAACTCCACACAGAAACGCCAACTGACCGAGCCAAGGCTCGAACCAGTGACCTTCTTGCTATGAGGCGACAGCACTACCTACTGCGCCACTGTCTCGCCACCAGTATACGTGTTTTTTTTGTTTGTTTGTTTTTGTTGTTTGAGGAAAGTAATTAAGAAAAGAAAAAGAAGTCATACCCATGCCATTATACAGCTGTGTGTCTCTGTAAACCATATATACCTGTACACAGGTATGTGATCTGTCATGTGTTTTTGTGTTACCAACTGAATGTAGTCATTGCCAAGAAAATTTCTGACATCCAGTTTGATTCGTTGCCCTTTTATATTTTTTAATAAATTAAAGATGCATTCATTCCACATAAATGTAGTATGTATGATTAAGTAATTAATCCCCAACACTGTCTGTTGCAGTTTTTTTTTTTTTAATAATTACAGTGAATTATTTAAAAAAAAAATTTTCTTACAGCTCTAGGAGTTTTAAAAAACCACCCAAAAGCATCTTTAAAGATTAAAGATATTAAGGATGGTAAAGATAAAAAAGACAAGGAAGTGACGGCAACGATTTGTCTGGATTGCCCAAAATCTAAGCCTGTTCCACAAAAGTCCACAATGAAGGAGAGCAGAGCTTCATCACCACAGGTATCATGTTTACTTTTCTAGAATCCTAATAAAGACACAGCCAGTACAGTAGTGGTAGACTTGATACTACTACTACAACCCCAAATCAGAAAAGGTTGAGACAGTATAAAGAAACACTAATAAAAAAAAGATAATACATTAAAACAAACATTATTTTTATGTTCCTCGTGATTTTTATAGTTTTTTTCTGAAATAAACACATTCCAATTTTAGTTCTTGCAACACATTTAAATAAAGTGAAGAAGTAATTCAGGTGTAATTTTGTCCCATTCTATCTGCAAACAAGTCGTAAAGTGGGGTTTTTGCATTTGCATTTTCCATACTGTCCCAATTTTTTCTAATTTTGGGTTGAAATAACCATGACTTGTATCAGTAATATGGTATAATACATTTAAAATCCAATACCATGTTATGTTTTAGGTGAACAACCCTATGTCCGTAACTTCTGCAGACACAGACACAACAAACAATGTTAAGAATGTTGCTCCATCTGATAAATCTCCATTGATTCTTCCACTCCATCTGTCCTGGTACATCTATAATGCTTACAAAAAAGAGTTGGAAACAATTGGGAAACGCCATGGAGTTATTTTTTCTGCACAAGTGTTAATCTCAGTTAATGCTACAGAGAACCCAAGACCTGATTCAGTGTCTAAAGCCACTGAAGAATTTGAGGAACTTGTTCAGGGATGTATGAGTAGTTTTAGTGATGCTACAGTTCACCATAATGACATGGATGCAGATATAGTGAAAAATGCCATTGATTCCATCAAGTCACAGAAGACAAAGCTGATGTTCACTCTGACTGACAGTGATGGCCTGTTTTTAGGACCAAAGAAATTTACAGACATGATTAAAGAAGAAACAAGAAGAGGAGAAGGTCAGTCCAATAGTAGATCAATCCCAATGAATATAGACAGCAATGCTTATCTAATGGATGTAGACAGCAGTTTTCCACCTCAAAGCAGACCTACACTGGACATGAACACACGAAATCTTCCCACTCAACTTGAGATGGACGAGGTTCACTGGGATCTGATGAAGCTTTCCTATGAGGAACAACTATCAGATCTTGAAGCCAAATATGGGGTGTCATTTACTGCAGATCTTCATCAGGGGAATGTAGTTAAGGTTCAGGCTCGATCTAAAGGTGATCAGCATGTGAATCTCGAAGGTCACGCGGTCAGAGCTTTAACACACCTCTACCAGAAACTGGCATCAGCAGCAGTGAGCTGTGAACTCAGAAAGCCTGCAGATCAAACTGACGTGAGATCAGCGGTGGAGAAGCTTCAGCAGCGTTATTGTGTTGTAGCAGCAGAGAGATTGAGCCGCTGGAGACTCACTGGACTGCCAGAACACCTCGGTCCTGCTATTGCTGAAACTGAGAAGATCCTTCAGAGGAAAGTGTTTGATGACAAGATGAAGAAACTGATTGGTTACTCAGAGGACATTCCTTATGCTAGAAGAATCAAACTCAATCAGATCCCTGATTATGGAGCAGGAGCGGCAGGAGGAGCAGATCTGGATGAGCGAGTGAACTTTAGATCGCAAATTAAAAGAGAAAGCAGTTTCAGTGAAGATTCAAAAGAAAATTCTGTACATGACAGTAAAGATGCTGCTGCTGAAGAGGACAAGTGTGTTATCTGCATGGACAGCTTCACTGATAAGGAAAAACTGAAGTGTGGTCATGAGTTCTGTCGGGACTGTTTAAAGCAGTCAGTGGAGAGTATGGGATCCATCTGTCCTGTGTGTAAAGAAGTGTTTGGGAAACTGGAGGGAAACCAACCAAAAGGAACAATGCAGGTCAACAAAAGCAGTTTGAGTCTCCCTGGATATCCACACTGTGGCTCTATTGAAATCTACTACAACATACCCAGCGGTACTCAAACGGTAAGAGTTTGTAACACCTAATTAAAACTATCTAATTAATGATAAATTACAGTATAAAATAATCAAAGCACTTTATTTGTGATTTCCTTCTAGCTCTTTAAAAAAAATACAGTTTTAAGTTAAGAGTGTGTGTGTGTTTCCCAGCACTGGGGTTGAGCCAGTGCACAGTAAACATATGCCAGAGATGTGATAAAGAAGAAAATAACCTATAGAAAATGAAGTGAGTCCTAATATTGTGGTACAGTAATGCATAATTTTAAAATGTATTTTTTAGAATAAGCATCCAAACCCAGGGAAGCCGTATCATGGGACAACTCGTCGTGCGTACTTACCAGACAACCATGAAGGAAAAGAAGTGCTTGCACTGCTGCAGAGAGCTTTTGACCAGAAGCTGATCTTTACAGTCGGGACCTCAACAACCTCCGGTTTGGAAAATACAGTTACCTGGAATGATATCCATCATAAGACCAGTCAATTTGGTGGAGCTCAAAGGTATGAGTTCATCTCTAAAATCTGATTGCATGCTTAACCAGAAATCAAGTGAACTTAAACTTGTATTCCTCATTTTTTCTATCCACAGTTATGGTTATCCAGACCCAGACTACCTGAAGAGAGTGAAAGATGAGTTAAAGGCCAAAGGCATTGAATAAACAATGTGGTAAAAATGCAACACCCCTGCACTGGAGCTCCATGTTTACACCACTGATATATAACATCAAATAACTAGTAGTTTCTTTCCTGGCAATGTAACTGTGTTCATTATACATGTAAGGTGTTTGGTATTGTATTAATACAACTACATCTAAAGAGCACACTACATTCATTGGATAAAAGGCCTGATTTGAGACACCACAAACTTTGGAAAACGTCAATCTGAAGCTTCAAGAGACAACAGAGAAGTATTAAACCGTTTGCATCTGTTGATTGTAAAATTGTGACTTCATTGTGAATTACATCACCTAGGTCAGGGGTGGCCAACCCTGTTCCTGGAGAGCCCCCTTTCTGCAGATTTCAGTTGCCACCCATATCAAACACATGATTTGGTTAGCAACTGAAATCTGCAGGAAGGTGGCTCTCCAGGAACAGGGTTGGCCACCCCTGACCTAGACACTGGAGAAATGGTTAATAGTCAACATTCGTAAAGGAACGCTCCACAGTTTTTAGAGAATTACAAAAATCACAGCTCCCCTAGAGTTAAATAGTTGAGTTTTACCACTTTTAGCTTAGCTTAGCATAAATCATTTAATCGGATTAGACCATTAGCATCTTGGTCAAGAATGACCAAAGAGTCTTTATAAGTTTTGATTCTTTAGTAGTTGTATTCCTTTACTTAGACAGTAAAGGAAAAGTTGTTATTTTTTAGGCCTATGTGATTAGGACTGTGGTTCTCAACCACATTCGTAGAAGACCACCAGCTCTGCAGATTTACGGTATCTCTTTAACCAAACACACCTGATTCAGATAATCAGCTCATTAGCAGAGACTGAAAGACCTGTAATAGGTGTGACAGACAAAGGAGACATCCAAAACATGCAGCGCTGGCAGCAATGCAAGAAGGTGGTTGAGAATCACTACCCTAATCACATAGACCTACAAATAACAACTTTACCTTGCATGTTGAAATGTGATGCGAAAGTGACCAAGTGTAAATGTGTGATGATTTGAGAGTGAGAATGTGCAATGCAAAAACAGCAGTGAATGGATAAACCAAAAGCAAATATCTTAAACCCGTTATACATTACCCAGACATTTTATAAGGATGCCTGCTGAGGATATGTGGTGCTGTTATGAAAGTTTAGTTCACAAGTGTGTCTCACAAGTGCCTCTAAACCAGAAGAATGGAAAACATATTATTTATATTCACAGTGCAAAGCTGATGAATGCTTACCAAACAACTGAGGCTAAATATTACAAATATGATGCCTTTTAAAAAAAATATGTTCTCTCATTCACTTACTTTAGATACATATGCAATAAAAAATGGTATAATGTATGCAATCTGCAATTAAAAGTGCAAGGAATAGTTTTCCATGGGGCTAAATACTTTTGCCAGGCACTTACAGTATATGTATGCTTTTAAATACGGTGATGGGCTTAAATTCTGGTAATAATAATTGTGTCGAAATGTTTAAGCCTACAGTGATTATATATTGCAAATGTGAGCAAATATAGTACATGTATGTACAAATAAGCAACTGTGGAACTATAAAAATCACATATTAGAGCTTGAAGATAAAGTTAAGGATATTTCTGATGTTTATTATTTTCAATCTGCCATTTTTGTCTTTTTTTTGTTATTTTCTGCAGTAAATCTCTTCATGCCTCTCCTTCTTCTTTTATTGCACTAATGATGTTCGATTTATAACTATTGGAGAGGATTTTTGTTGGAAATTGCAAACAAATTGCCACAAATAAATCAATATTTTAAGCATTTTTGTTTAAGAGTTTGGTAAATTTACAAGTAGACAATGCACCAATCACTTTTAGGACTGCATTTCCCAGCATTCCCCTCACCCACACCCAGTTCCTGATCAACACACCTGACATAATCTCATTACCTTCTACATAAAAGGACGATTAATTTCAGTTATAGTAACTGGCCGGTTCCTTAAGAACAACAACAAAAATAATAAAGGAAAAAGCGAAAAAGAAAGCAACCCAAAAGGAAATCACTGTATCTGACGAAGAGAGCTCTGAGGATGAGAGTAGTGATCCAAGAAACACAGATCTGTCTGAGTGGCAGTATGGCAGTAGGCTGATGTTCTAATCCCGGTGGGTCTGTGTTCTGAGTCCCAAGCTTTTCTATTTGGTTCTGATTGTCCTTTTCTCTGACTCCCATGCACTGTAGTTGGCTCTAAGGGTCCTGTGTTCTGACCCCTGGAGTTGGGATCTAATCTAACTGGTTCTGTCTGTCATTAGAATATAAATTCATAAGTTTGAATTAGATTGTTGGATTTAATTTTGCTCAGAGTATTTTCAAGTGTTTAGAAAAAACAATAGTGCTTAATTGATCAATCCCCAATCCATAATTGACAAGTCAGGCTGGGGTAAAGTGAGACGCAAGACATCATTTTAAAACAATTATCACTTTCTTTTATCCTAAATAAAGTCTGATAAATTCCATTACTAGGAAACATTCTGAATTAATTAGGTTAGAAATGTGTAAATTTTACTGATATAATTTTAGCCCACTTAGAGGGGAGCAAATGTAAAAAAAAAAAAATGTCTCACATTACCCCACTCTCCCTTATTATTATTATTTTAGAGTGTTTTTACACCTCAGACAAGATTATGAATGAGGAAAACTAAAACTTAAAATGAAAATAATAAAATTGCTATAGCGTTCATGCCTTCGCCTCTTGTAGTGCACTTTTTGCATGTTTGTGATGAAATGTAAACAGCTTTGTTGGCCATCTCATGAAACGAAAGAACAGAGCAAAGGTGGGAAACGAAACAAAAGCTTCAATGAGCTAGATGCTAACCCTTTAGCCTACAGGTAAACTCAGTGTTAACACGTAGGCTACTAACAAGTCAAACCAGACGACTGACCGCTCAGCTTTAGGTAAGTAATTGTCTAGCTATTTGTTTATTATTGTGTTATATTAATATTTAAATACTTATGTATAATCCTGGAAATACGGAGTCGACTGTCAGTATATGTAGCTACTTGAGGTAAAGTTGGTTCACGCATTCGTTCACGTTTGAAGTGACAAATTGACACAGTCTCTGTATATTAGGCTACAAAACTTTGAATATTCATTCTGAAGTGACATATCCAAACAACATAAGCACTAACTTACTGGACATGTACTTTGATGGTCATTGGCTGCTAATATGTTTTCATTATTTAGATTAACAAGGGATACTTTTATGAACAACCACCAGTTGCTTAAAAATAATAATAAAAAGCTTAATTTTAATATATGATATATGAAGACAAAAGTAATGACATCAAAAGATGATTTTTATGAAGTATTTATTTTTGTGCAAAACGAAAATGAAACTTAAAAACTCGTAAGTATTCTTTAATAAAACTTAGTTAGACTACTGCATAAAATCCAACCAGTAAGGAAATAAATTAATTAATTAATGACAATTGAACTATAATTTATTTTTGTTTTTAAAGTGGTTATGAATTTATTTTTCCAGATGTACATATTGAGTAACGAATGTGTGCTTGATCCAGTCATTAGGCTACCACCCACGAGTGTGAATTTGTGGGAATAATGGAGTCCAAATTACATCTTGTCCTTTAATGGCAAAAATGGTCAAATATCATATTCCATGAAGACATTTGGTAAATTCATTTCTGTAAATATATCAAAATGTTATTTCTGTCAACTTTAGCAGATTTTTTTCTTCCAGATTCCTGATGTTCAGTTTTATCTCACCTAAATATTGCCCTAATAAACCATACGTCAATTGAAAGATAATTAAGTAATCTTTCAAATTCCAAAAATCAAAATGTATATGACTGGTTTAGCGACCCAGGGCCACAAATGACAACTGGCCAAAAATGTGTATATACACACTGAGTTGAAATACACACTGTTGTTGTCATGAGGTTTTTATTCCTCCTGTTGTTCACATAGGGGTCAAAAATGACCTTGCCAAACCAATATTTTAGCAGCAGAAAAAATATCAAGCAATGTATTTTTTTATTTTTAAAGTTTGGGGAATTTTTAAAAAATGACTGATAGTTAGAAAAAATGAATATTTTTCTGTTTCCATATTTTCATGAAGGCTGCACACATTTAGGGTGCAACAGGCTTCTTTCAAGTAAAATTTTGACTGGCAATTTTTATACCACAAAAACTACTGGCACAGACATGCAAAATACAGCACACACACAATAAGAATATTCTGCTTCAACCTTTTCAAATACTGTTATCTGGATATTTTCTTTTTCAGACCATTCTCTGTAAACCCTAGAGATGGTTGTGCATGAAAATCCCAGTAGATCAGCAGTTTCTGAAACACTCAGATCAGCCCGTCTGGCAGCAACAACCATGCCACGTTCAAAGTCACTTAAATCCCCTTTCTTCCCCATTCTGATGCTCAGTTTGAACTGCAGCAGATCGTCTTGACCATGTCTACATGCCTAAATGCATTGAGTTGCTGCCATGTGATTGGCTGATTAGAAATTTGTGTTAACGAGCAGTTGGACAGGTGTACCTAATAAAATGGCCGGTGAGTGTACACCCTTTACGGTCATCAAAAACGAGATTGATGAAATACTGCACACTGATGAGGGAAAACCTGGACAATAAGAGTTTGTGATGAAGATGGGGTTGTTTCTTCAGGCAAAATAGATTTGAGGATTTAAATTTAGCTGCTTTTTTAGTTTAGTAAAGGCAGTTCATGTTGACCCAAAGGTTGACTAGTGTATTCAGAATTCTAGAACAACAGGAGGGTTAATAGATTATTATTTATTTATTCATTCATATTTAAAATATGTTTTAAAGAACTGTTTAAATCTCTTCTGAATATTAGGATTTAAATACAGGACTTAAGACCGACTTTGGATGACGTGAAGCATCTAAACATCACAATGAATCAGTCTGAGATACTACTGGAAGAGGTATGAGCTGAAGAGTAGAGCCTGAGACATGTTTTCTGAGGGGATTGCAAATAATATCATCAGTATTTATGAACTATTATTACAAAATAAAATGATCAGAACATACTATTACTAGAAACTAATTTAGTGTTTGGATTGCATTTGATTCCTTTACATAAAATTGGAAATAATGGACTACTTTCCCTATAGGAGGATCTTTATACGGCTGATAATGAAGAGCCCAAACCTTCAGCACCACTGGATATCGGTAAATTAATGATCAAAGTGGACTGGACTGAAGCATTTCCAGACAGATGGAGAGCAAGATTACAGATAGCCCTTCAGTCGTGGTTGTCAAAACTAGAAGAAAATGCAACGGTCCACAGTATTAAGCTCATGAACGATCCATCATTTGCAAAAGTGCAGATAACTCCATCAACAGGTGACGGTGATTCACTTACATTTCACAATACAATTGAAATGCATTTTCAGTTCTGTTAACTAAGGGTGTTCACTAGCTATTCCAGTAAAATTCACTAAACAAAACGGTTAACTGCTGCTAATATACACACCTACTTACAGTCTTAATGTGACAATATTTTAATGTTGCCATAGAATGCACTAATACAATATGTTAACTTGTTCTCTGATATCTAAATAGAGTGCATATTGCTTAGATGAATACACAAGTTCCCCAGAAACGATTTTACAGGTCCATTTCCAACCCTTGGAATTTTCCCATATATGATATGGTTCGTTTTGACCATATTTGGAAGGGTCGTGAATATTAATGAGCTCGTCCTGGCGCTCACGCATACAAACACAAAGCATGATGTACTCTGAAACGCACACATTAAAATCATTCAAATTAATTCAGGAGACTCGGTGGTTAGCACTGTGGCCTCACAGCAAGAAGGTCGCTCGTTTAAGTCCTGGCTGGGCCAGTTGGCATTTCTGTGTGGAGTTTGCATGTTCTCCCCGTCTTGGCGTGGGTTTCCTATGTATTGATGTTTCCCCGTACTGGGTTGCAGCTGGAAGGGCATCTGCAGCGTAAAACATATATTGGATAAGTTGGCGGTTCATTCCGCTGTGGCGACCCCTGATGAATAAAGGGACTAGGTTGAATGGAAATGAATAAATTAACTTAATTCATCAACAAATAACTTAATTAAACATAATTCTTCAACTGTAGAGAGGATTATTTTCGAAGGAGTGACCAAAGTGACCTACTTTGCTCTGTTTGGAGTTGTGTTTTGGATTAAATATATGCTAAATGAAAACTAATCTCAACAAAAGGGATAGACAGAGAGGTATTTAGAGTTGTATTTTGTGGTTTTAACATATAAAAGCACAGGCAGGAATTAATATCAACTTCTGCATTAACAGATGAGATTTATGATGTTTATTGGCATCTTTTCACACCAGAAAAATGACAGTAAGAGCGGAGCGATATGACACAATGCATAAATATGCACTTAACACGTGTTTGTTGCCTCATTACAAACATATATGGCAGATTTTACAAAATACATGTTAAACTAACAAAAAATACAGTTAAACAGACCTCATGCCTCTTTGGGGTGGTGTTGAATATATTTACAATCTGTATATTCTGCAATTTGCTTTCTGACAATGAGTTGTGATTAGATCACACTCACAGAACTGCTACTTTATTCTTCCTTAACCTCTTAAGGCCCAAGGTGTTTTTTTACATGCATTTTTGTATTTCTTTTTGCTTTTTGGGCTTATTGGAACCTAATTAGAATAAAAATCTAAGTATCATCTTTTGATATGATGTACTTTTAGAGAAAAATGATGTCCATATATGTGGACTTGTGGTCCGAATTTTCATAAAATACTTTTTCCTGACTGTTTTTTCACATGCATATTTGTTGAACATGTTTTGACTATCAGAGAGTAAATCAACATTCGTTTGTCCATTTTGAACAGTTAAAATAGTGTTTGGGACATTTTATACGCTGCAAAACAGTTGCAGGATGACACTGTATGTCTGTTACAAATATAAAACATTCAAAGTATTTTAAACAGCCAATAAGAGCTTAAATGTGCTGTCCACGTATGGGTTAAAGTCTTTCCAAAATAAGAGTCTAGTATATCTGGTATGTTTACCACAAGCTTAGATGAGCTGAAAAATAAGGGAACAATTATAAAATTATAATGTCATTAACAAATGTTGTGGCCAATCAAACACAACATGGGGGCGTGCATATTAATGATCCCATATAGATCATCTGAGTCTTTTGTTTTGTTTTAATTGGCCTGTTTTTCACCAAGCTTTTATACTCATGAGATTTACATTAGAACTAGGAAACAATGGTGTTTCAGGCTTACATTATGTTATTTCCATGTACTGAAATTTTATTATCCATTTATGCCTAGGTATATCCAGATTTTCATTATATAGCACCTTTAGCAACACTGGTGTTATAACAAACACATACACTGCAAATTGCACTGTTTTTACTTTATTTGTTTGCCATATTATTATTAATAATAATTGTTTTAGAGTTGTGCATTACCTACATTTCACTTCTCTACAGCTCTAGAAGCTTTAAAAAAGCTGAAGTTTATACCGTTGAGGTTTAAAAATGAAAATAAAGAAGTGACTGCATGGATCTGTCAGGATGGAGCGGATTATGTGAATATACCACAAAAGTCCTTGCAGGAGGAGAACAAGCCTCCGTCACCAGAGGTATCAAGTTTATTTTATGTATGGCAAAATACATAGTCATGCTGTTAATCAGTTTATTCATCATGTATTGATGTTTATATATTACCAAAGGATAAATTAACCATTTCTGACTCCAAATGCATTAGTTGTTGTGTTAGTAATAATTTTAATAATGATGCTATTAATTTATGACGTGTGTTTACTGTAATAGATGTTATTTCACTGTATGCATAAAATCCTTAAATAATATGGTTTATCATCTGGTTTTAGGTGATTACCTCATTACCTCAGACTTCTGCAGCAAGTAATGAAGGAAGTGCAGCATCTAATATTGCTCTAAATGACACTAATAATATCAAAACCACTGAAACGACCCCTGAGAGATCAGATGGACTCACTGTACCCCTATATGAGTTCTGGTACATGCATCATGCCTACAGAAAGGAGCTGGAGCAATTTGAGAAACAGCATGGAGTGTCTATTTGTGCAGAAGTGTCGGTCTCAATTAAACATACCCAAAGCTCGAGCTCTGATTCTGTGTCTAAAACCTCAGAGGATTTTCAGAAACTTGTTCAGGGATGTGTTGGTGGGTTTAGTCAGGCCGTCATTAGTCATGACATGGATTCAGATATTGTGAAGGAAACTCTGTATACTGTCCAATCAGAGGAGGAAAGGATGATGTTCACCATGACTGCCAGAGACTGCCTGCTGTTTGGACCAAAGAAATACACAGATTTGATTAAAAAAGAATCAACAAGAGTGGAACGACAGTTCAAAGACAAACTTAAGAAGAATGTGTTTAATGACAAGAAGACAAGACGGAAGAAACTGATGCCTGATTATGGAGCAGGAGCGGCGGGAGGAGCAGATCTGGATGAGCGAGTGAACTTTAGAGAGCAAATTAAAACAGACACAGGTTTCAGTGAAGATTCAAAAGAAAAATCTGGACATGACAGTAAAGATGCTGATGCTAAAGAGGATACGTGTGTTATCTGCATGGACAGCTTCACTGATAAACATAAACTGAAGTGTGGTCATGAGTTCTGTCGGGACTGTTTGAGGATGTCAGTGATGTTAGTGGGATCCATCTGTCCTGTGTGTAAAGAAGTGTTTGGGAAACTGGAGGGAAACCAGCCGAAAGGAACAATGCAGGTAACAAAGAGATTATTCAGTCTGCCTGGATATCCACACTGTGGCATGATTGAAATCCTCTACAACATACCCAGTGGTACTCAAACAGTAAGAATATGCTAAATTAATTAATGTAATTATGCACATCATAAAGTTTTAGACTACACAAGAACATAATACTGATTAAAGAAAGAGAGAAAAAGTGTATGTTTGTAGTGTTGATTAAAAAATATTATGTTAGTCACTGGTGATTAATGTGCACATTGCAAGAATTCACACATCTTTGTAATACCATTGGTTAGAAGTAAAGTCTAATTTATATTGATTACTTAGAGTCGTTTGTTGCCTATCAGCGAATGTATTTAATAAGCATGTTTCAACCGCAGGTACACAAAAATGTTGGGTTGTTTTAATCCAACATTACTTTCAAACACAGACAAACACAGCATTTGGTTAATTTATTTCAGTTTCATTTAAATGATTCTTTTGAAGCAAGCGGGTTGGTTTTGTCAATAATTAAAGCGTAATTAGAGCATAAATAGAGCGTGTTTGCTTTTTTCCTTGTCTAGAAAACCCAAAGATGCTATGTGAAGTTTATCTATAAACTAATTTCGGGAGGATCACATGATTATGATTGAATACGTAGTATGATGAAGTATGATCCACCAATCAGGCCTGTCCTAACCCACTATAAAGAGCCAGGGTTTCTCACTACAGTCACCTTCAGTTTGAAGAATCTCTCCTTTCACCCCTACTCCTCCTCCTTTCCCTTCATAGGGCGGCACGGTGGCCCAATGGTTAGCACTGTTGCCTCACAGCCAGAACGTCACCGGTTCATATCCTTTAAAAGGCCGGCTGTTGTTGTTTCTGCGCGTAGTTTGCATGTTCTTCCCGTGCTCGCATGGGTTTCCCCCGGGTTCTCTGGTTTCCTCCATCATTCCAAAAACATGCACAACAAGTGAATTGATCAATCTAAAGTTAGCACTTTAGTCATCAGCTCTTATCAAGGGAGGAGTTGTCGAGATCTACCTGAGCTCAAAGCTCTCCTCTTGCCCTACAAAAGGGAGGGAGCCCAGGGCTCAAGGACCTTTTGGGCTCAGGGCTCTCTCCTGGGACAGCATGCCAAACTTGCTTATAATCAATCATCAAAAGTGTGAACTCTTGAAATGTATAAATGTCTGATTTATTTATTTCCCTGAAATGTATAATCTCCTTCTGCATTCTTTACTATTACAATGTTTTGATCACGGTTATGGTAAAACATACATTTTTCTATAAATTTAGAAGAAGCATCCAAACCCAGGGAAGCCTTATTATGGGACAACTCGTCGTGCTTACTTACCAGACAACCATGAAGGAAGAGAAGTGCTTGCACTGCTGCAGAGAGCTTTTAATCAGAAGCTGATCTTTACAGTCGGGACCTCAACAACCACCGATGCGCAGAACGCTGTTACCTGGAATGATATCCATCATAAGACCAATACATCTGGTGGACCTGAACGGTATGAGTTCATTTAAAGTCTGCTAAATACTAACAACTCAAGTATTTAGTCTCAACTTTCCTTCCTAATCTGCAATTGCCTCTCTGGATATACCACTAACTGTTCTCAAAAAAAAAATAATAATAAAATAAAACTTACATTACTAATGTTTTCCTTCTTAGACTGTACACACCTGAAACTTGCCTACAGCACTTATTCATTGTTGCTCTTATAGTTGTGTAAATTGCTTCCTTGTCCTCATTTGTAAGTCGCTTTGGATAAAAGCTACTGCTAAATGACTAAATGTAAATGCAGTATGAGCTAACGAAATCACTACTGTTAGTTTTGTAATGTAAAATGTAAATTAGGAATTAAATGTGAAATATTTCTGTGTTTGAACTTTTTTTCACTCTCTGTCCACAGTAATGGTTATCCAGATCCTGCCTACCTGAAGAGAGTGAAATATGAGTTAAAGGTCAAAGGCATTGAAAGAGAGAAAAGAACACTGGAAAGCCCAATAAAGTATGAACTTCAGAAAGAAATGTTTGATGACAAGATGAAGAAGACTCGAGGAATCAATTTAATGTCTGATTATGGAGCAGGAGCAGCGGGAGGACCAGAACAAGATGAGCGAGTGAACTTTAAAGGGCAAATTAAAAAAGAAGTTTGTTTCAATAAAGATTCTAAAGGAAACTCTGGACACAACAGTAAAGATGAGACGTGTGTTATCTGCATGGACAGCTTCACTGATAAACATAAACTGAAGTGTGGTCATGAGTTCTGTCGGGACTGTTTGAGGATGTCAGTGATGTTAGTGGGATCCATCTGTCCTGTGTGTAAAGAAGTGTTTGGGAAACTGGAGGGAAACCAACCAGACGGAACAATGAGAGTTACAATGAGCAGGATCAGTCTCCCCGGATATCCACGCTGTGGCTCTATTGAAATCCTCTACAACATACCCAGTGGTACTCAAACAGTAAGAATATGTCAAACTAATTTATGTCATTATGCACATCATAAAGTTTTAGACTACACAAGAACATAATACTGATTAAAGAAAGAGAGAAAAAGTGTATGTTTGTAGTGTTGATTAAAAAATATTATGTTAGTCACTGGTGATTAATGTGCACATTGCAAGAATTCACACATCTTTGTAATACCATTGGTTAGAAGTAAAGTCTAATTTATATCGATTACTTAGAGTCGTTTGTTGCCTATCAGCGAATGTATTTAATAAGCATGTTTCAACCACAGGTACACAAAAATGTTGGGTTGTTTTAATCCATCGTTTGGTTCAAGTACAGACGAACACAACTTTGGTTAATTTATTTCAGATACATTTAAATGATGCTTTTTAACCAAATGGTTGGTTTTGTCAATAATTACCCTAAAATGAGGTTATAATGTGCAAACCCAGCCTTTTTAGAGTGTGTTTGCATTTCTTCTTGTCTAGAAAACCTAAAGACGCTATTGTAAGTGTAAATGTCTGATTTAGTGTCTGATTTATTTATTTCCCTGAAATGTATAATCTCCTTCTGCATTCTTTACTATTACAATGTTTTGATCATGGTTATGGTAAAACATACATTTTTCTATAATTTTAGACGAAGCATCCAAACCCAGGGAAGCCTTATTATGGGACAACTCGTCGTGCTTACTTACCAGACAACCATGAAGGAAGAGAAGTGCTTGCACTGCTGCAGAGAGCTTTTGATCAGAAGCTGATCTTTACAGTCAGGACCTCAACAACCAGTGTGCAGAACGCTGTTACCTGGAATGATATCCATCACAAGACCAATATATCTGGTGGACCTGAACGGTATGAGTTCATCTGAAGTCTGCTTCTATGCAGAACTACTCATTAAAAAGCAAATACTGTATTACTGTGTTTGATTTTATTTTTCACTTTCACAGTAATGGTTATCCAGACCCAGACTACCTGAAGAGAGTGAAAGATCAGTTAAAGGCCAAAGGCATTGAATTATAATTTGAGTTATCTGGAGAAAAACATCTGTAAAAATAAACATCATAGACACTCTATGAATTTTAACTGAAGCTGCAGACCGACATACTTATCTGTCACCGTCACGATCCAGCATCCAGAGATCTCTGGTAAAATTTACATGAACTACACACACACACACCACATAAACTACCATGACCAGAATTCATTGCACCAATCAATACCTGCTCCAGCTGAACGTCATCCAGACACTCTCTCTGTCACGCACACACATTTACAGCTGCGGCTCATTCGCTATGATCGCCAGGAATATTTATTTCAGTTTGTGTGTCCCTCTCGTTGTTTGAGTTGCTCCCATGATGTTCGTTTGGTCCTGGTTTGTTTTGCTTTATTTTAGTTTGTCTTGTTTTGTCATAGTTCTTTTATTAAATGGTTAAATGCTGCTTTTGGATCCGCTCTTTATGCTTTTCTTCTGAACATTACTCCGGATGGTAACACTAATCAGTCACCTGAACTGGTGTGATCAGTATGTCGGTCTGCAGCTTTAGTTGTGTGTGAATGCACTCATCACACAGCTAAACTGGAGTCAGAACTGAGTCCTGATTAAGAGAATGAACCTAAACACAGCTACAAATCTACAAAACAGATGAAGAAGAAAACATCAAGCTGTTTAATGAGTGCAGAACTCATCCCAACTGGAATGCAGAAACTCCTAAACTCCTCCACAATGATCTGAGAAAATGATGTCCAATAAATAATTAAATAAAAATCTGATTCTGATGATCCTTTGTTTGAAAACATTTGGAAATGATTTATTTTAATGATGCATCTGATTTGAGTCCTATTCATGATGCTTTAGCAGTACATAGCTGTTTTATAAATTGGTAAATAATCCTTTTGTTAGCCAGAACATCTCCAGCATCTAAATCAGGGATGCCCAAAACCAAACTTGATTGAGGGCCAAAGGTAAAAATATCAAGCTGTAATACAAAGTTACCATGAATAATTTCCTAGTTTATTTTAAAATAAATAAAAAACATAACTCTAATCATGTTAACTAATCCATTATATATATATATATATATATATATATATATATATATATATATATATATATATATATATATATATATATATATATATACACACAACAGTTCTGTCTGGTTCTCAAATCTGATTGGCTGAAAGCTGTGCTATATTCTACAATATCAGAACTCCTACAGGCTCTTTACCCTTTGTGTATTACTCCGCCCACATACAGCCAGCAAAAAGCAGACACTACAGATCTACAGTTTAAAGATGTTTTTAACTGTTTTAACAGCTGTTTAACTGTCAGCTTATGATTTGAATCCAATGCGGAAGAAAGTAGTTCCTCATACAAACCTATTGTTATTATTTTATAACAAACCTATTATAATGGAAACAAAAATTCAATGTATAACACTATGGAGTTTATTGCTGAATACACTGGTCAAGCAGCATTGGGCTCACAATCCACAGTCATTTACAAGTCATCAATCATCGCCCTAAAAATGACCCAATCACAATTTATACAGGCACTAAAACATTTTATAACATGCTTTTTATGCATATTAGAAAAAAGATGGTTGTTATATTGCCTTTGAAGCGAGATTGTGGCACTCGCGATCGGTGAGGCGTCTCGTCTCACTGACGTCATACACAGCGTCCGTTCACCTGATGGCCAAACACCGCGCTTTTATTTTGTTAATTCATTCATTTTCCTTATTAATCAGGGGTCGCCAGCTTTTCTATGACATATAATTATTTTATCTTCACTGTTCAGTATAACTTTGTTAAAACTATGATATTTGGTACTAATAAATCGATGATAATTTGGGTTTAATGTGTGCCCTGACATCATCACATTACACATGGGAGTGAAATGCAAGATTTACACATTCATCTCCACTCCGAAGAGGCATAAGGTATGTTATATCACATATTTTGTAAATTTATCATGTTTATTGTTAAATGTGAAGCGTATGTTGTTTCAACAAACAGACCCGCTGAATTGTGTCAATCACTGAGCTCAACCGTCATCTGTCGATATGGCGGTGTTTTCTTTGACTGTAGCTTTAAAATAAAACGCGATACATCTTTATCACTTTCTTTAGTCAAGTTTAATCATGAGTTTATATTTGTGAGGATATTTCCAGGCAAAAGCTACTGCTTTCACTTAGCATTTTTCTTAAATATCTGCAAATAAATGGTATAAATTTGTCTTAATATGGTAAGAAATATAGGTACGAGAGCTTTACCTTTTCAAACGCTTCACATTTGTACTGTACTGTAATGGTTCATATTTACCTCACAAACGTTTGAGTTCCTAAAGAGTTCAGAAGTGTACCTCTTGAATTTGTTTAAGTACAAATATGTACCATTGTTTTACTAAAAAATCATTACTGGAGCTATATCAAATTGGTTGATAACGAACCAAAGAAACACTTTGCGACATTAACTGCTGAAGAACCATTTGTGTGTTTATTATGATTTAATCTGGCTGTAATGTGTGCTTTACCTTGTTTGTCCACTGGGTGGCAGCGTCCTATAATCTACATGATCTCACAAAAAACACTACACCAGTTTACTTTTATTTATTTGCTAATTACAATAACAACATTTGCGACTCACTTTAAATGTAGTCTATCTATCTATCTATCTATCTATCTATCTATCTATCTATCTATCTATCTATCTATCTATCTATCTATCTATCTATCTATCTATCTATCTATCTATCTATCTATCTATCTACTCACCCACCCACCCAACTATCCATCCATCCATCCATCCCTCCATCCATATATCTTTTATTCTTGAGTTGCTTTTCATTAGGTGGAAATTCATAGATAGCGCAGTGCTTTGTCGACTGCCACAATGATGCTGATTTATTTATTTTATTAGCCCACGTGTTTTTTAAAGGGTCATTAACACTGAACCGACTTCAAAAGGCACTTCCTCACTTTCTGTTGCATCTCGTCGACCCGTTATCCTGTTTGGACAAGGACTCACAAAAGGTCAACTCAGGGAGACAGGTTGCACTTTCCAAAACCAACAACTCCAAGAGAGTTTAAAGTTGTTGAGACAAAGAGCGTGTTGTTCACTTCCCTATGCCTGAAACATCTCACGGTTTGTAGTCGAATCGGGGCGATGGAACATGTTGTACTCAAAACATGACATTTTTGCAGCGTGATTAAAAAAACACAACAAATGGCCAAAGTTCTGATGATTGCTGCTACACTGAAGAAAATGAATGGTTGCAAAGTATCTTTATGGTCTGAATTTAAGCAAACAAATTAAATTGATTAATGTTCAACTTAATAAGTTTGTTTAAATTCAGCCCATATAAATTGTTTACAACCATTTACCTTAAAAATAATGAGTAAATCCGATAAATCATCTTTGAATAATTTTTGTCAGTGTACATATAGCATCATTGGGGCGGCACAGTGGCTCAGTGGTTAGCACTGTGGCCTCACATCCTAGAGCAGGGGTTTTCAAACTTTTTTTTATCAAGTACCACCTCTAAAAAAATTATCTCCAAGTACCACCATAAAGAGCAGTATTGAAATACAGTAGCGTAGTAGACCAATTTAAGCTACAGCTCTTTACAGTTTAAAAACAAGGCAGATTAATTACTATTATTAAGAATATTAATTATTGTCAGCCACTTTAAACATTATAAATAGTCTGAACGGTAACACTGTACTGTGCTTATATGTAAAAAAACAAACAAACTAAAAACGTCAACATTTAAATTAAAAAGTGCTTTTAAAAGTAAAAAAATGAGGATAATGTTCTTAAAAAGTAAAAAGAAAAGTGCTGTACTTAAATGTAAAGTATTAACATATAGTAGAAAATTCATCAACACCTGGAAATGTTGCCTGGACCTCAGAAATATAGGCTGTATGTCATCATATTCATATACAAATCATCTTTGATCAGTTTTGAAATATATGTAGCGTGTACATATGACATATTTGATTCCTCTGCGTACCACTAGAAGGAACCACTAATGGTACACATACCACAGTTTGAGAACCACTGTCCTAGAGCACATTTGCACAGAGTTTTTTTTAAAGAATTAGCTATGTTAACTGTTAGTAATGGACTATGTTTTTTAAAACTGGGAATGGTACGTAAAATGATCAATAATAATGTGGTTCCTAGTTATTTGGTGAACAATTTTCAAATGGTGAAGCAACAGTATTCATACAGTACTAGGGGTTGGGATTTTAATATTTGTTTATTTAAATTTCGAAGTCTAGTGGGTATGTTAAAGGATCAAGGAAATAAAAGTATGAATGGACGGTATGATCAAGGAAATAAAAGACTGCAGGAGGTTTAAAAGATGGTTGTTTGACGAGGATAATTAGTTTGCATGGTGGATGAGGATGTTTTGTTTGATATGTTTATGTTACTTGATTGTGAATAGGGTTGCAGCTGGAAGGGTATCCGCTGCGTAAAATATATGCTGGATAAGATTCCGCTGTGGTGACCCCTAATTAATAGAGGGACTAAGCCGTAAAGAAAAACGAATGATTGTATTTGTGAATGATTTTGTTTAGGGCTGCACGATTATTCGAAAAAAGATCACGATCTTGATTTGACTCTACGCACAATCTTAATTTAGCTTTTTCTATGATTCAGCTAATTATATTTTCAAGGTCAGGAGAGAAGCAAGTCACTCGCACTGATCTCCACAGCAACATTGACACCTTCGAATGGCGTTAAAAGTGTCACATATTGTATTTATAAACTATAATTCACCCAAATATGTAATTTCTGTCTTCGTGTAATATGTATTCGCGGCCGAGAAATCACACGTGAGCTGACTGCCAGCTGTTTGTTTACTTCTGAGAACCAGTGTTGCAAGATGTAGCTGAATGGGAGGGGCTTAGGCCACAAGTAGGTTGTTAGATGTCCAAGTGGGAGGGACTTATACCACAAGAGACCTTCAGGTGGGAGTGGCTTATGACAAGTAGTTTGGGAGGTGTCCAAGTGGAAGGGCTGTATGATTGGCATGTGTCCAAGTGGTTGGGACTAATGCTTCAAGTAGGCTGTCAGATCTCCATGTGGGAGGGACTTAAGATGCAAATAGTTTGAGGTAAGGACTGAAGCTCCAAGAACACATTTGGCCACAAAAAAACTACTTTGTTCGCCAATGTCTTCTATTCCCGCCTCATGTCAGGGTGCACATTTACTACAGAATTAGATGAATTGGCTTTATGGGGCATCATTGTGTCATATCATCCATTGTAGGCACACACCCTGACTTGATGCGAAAGATAAAGGTTAACAAAGTTGAACCTCAGAAGTCACTTGTCATTTTTTGACAATGTTTTTTAATCTTTTTCTGGATCTTGTCTGGATGTCTTGGGACCCCTGCTGTCTATAGAGGATAAAGGAGCTCTTGGATTACATCTAAAATACCTTAATTTCTTTTCTGAAGATGAACGAAGGCCTCAGGGAATTGAAACAACACGAAGCTCTAGTAATTAATAACAGAATGTTTATTTTTGGGTGAGCTAACCCTTTAACAGGGTCATGTCCTACATAAATAGCTGCAGCATATACATAAAGAATAAATAGAGCTGGTCCAGCAGTAATGCCCCAGGAGAAATCCCAGCACTGGATCCACTTGTTGACTAAACCAGGATGTAAATAGACACCCCTTCAAAGAAATGAGCAGTCGGCCCGTCTCGTACAGGAGATCCTTGCATTCAGCATTATCAGGGCAAGTGCCCCATTCATGGCCGAAATCAGGTCAATAAAAAAAGAAGAGAGAGAGAGAGAGATATTGTCCTATCTAGAACAAATAAGTTATCACACTAAAGGAAAGCACACAGACTGGCCTTGAGCATCCATTCACAGGGACGATGGGGGAGACAGAACCAACCACAGGGGACTCGGTGTTGTGCTGGAAGCAAAGAAGTGCAGTCCACCTCTGCTGTGTCCAAATTCAGCCAAATTAGACTGACAACCCAGAGGTGCATCTTCCTCTTGCTGTACCTCACACTGTGCACCAAATGATAGGCTGGTCTACGGTTCAACCTACCTGGGAGATGAGAGGCTTATAGCAACAAAATCTTATTTTCTGTCCACAGCAGAATGACAGCAGGAGAATGAAGAACAGATCAGGCTTCGAAATCAGAGATTTTGGCAGGAAGATTTGATTAGTCTCATGGAAGTTGCCCAGGAAGTATTTTTTGTGCTTAAAAGATGTCTAATAGACATCTGATTATAGATGTCATTGCTAAAACAGGGCTATGTTTGGGTGAAAATCTAATAGACTCCTAGCAATAGTCCAAAAATAGTTCATTTTAGACGTCTTTTAAATTTTCACCCAAATTTAGCTCTGTTTAAACCAAGACGTCTATGCTTAGATGTATATTAGATGTCTATTAAACGTCTAATAGACATCTAAACACAGACATTTTGGCTAAAACAAGACTAAACTTGGGTTATTCATGTAAATATAATAGACATCTAACAAAAGCCCAAAAATAGACTAAAGTTATTAATGAATGTGAATTCTGTCTAATCGGTCTATTTTATGACTAGTCTATTTTTGGGCTATTGTTAGATGTCTATTAGATTAACCTAAATGTAGCCTTGTTTTAGACAAGATGTCTGTGTATAGATGTCTATAAGATGTCTTTTAAACATAAAGATGATTGGTGGGCTCAGCAAGCATTTTTGGTCTTTAAAAGACATCAATCAGACATCTAATAGACATCTAATGGACGTCTTGGGTAAACAGAACCAAATATGGGTGAAAATATAATAGACTTCTAACAATAGTCCAAAAATACTCCATTTTAGACATAATTAAACTATTAAATCTTCGCCCAAATTTAGCTCTGTTTAAACCAAGACGTTTATGCTTAGATGTTAATTA
The DNA here is from genome assembly GCF_052040795.2 of Danio rerio. Taxonomy (NCBI): domain Eukaryota; kingdom Metazoa; phylum Chordata; class Actinopteri; order Cypriniformes; family Danionidae; genus Danio; species Danio rerio. Next base: position 1,684,357 of record NC_141031.1, read on the forward strand.
GAGGTCTATTAAACATCTGATAGACATCTAAACACAGACATCTTGGCTAAAACAAGACTAAACTTGGGTTGTTAGTGATAATATAATAGACATGTAGCAACATCCCCAAAAATAGACTAAAGTTATCAAATACATGCGAATGAATGACTACACATCTATCTATTCTAACACGTCTTTCTAATCTGTATATTTGATGACCAGTCTATTTTGGGCTATTGTTAGACGTCTATTAGATTGGCACAAATTTAGCCCTGTATTATAAACATCAAGTTGCTTGTTGGGCCCAGAAAGCATTTTTTATGTTCAAAAGATGTCAAATAGACATCTAATAGACATCTAAACATGGGCTTCTTGGCTAAAACAGGGCTATATTTGGAAGAAAAAATAATTCGACATCTACAACAATCCAAAAATCGACTAAAGTCATTGAATACATGGAAATAAATGGTTTCACATCTGATGTCTGTGTAATCTGACTATTTGATGACCAGTCTGGGCTATTATTAGATGTCTATTAGATTAGCCCAAACTTAGCCTTGTTATAGCCCAGATGTCTGTGTTTAGAAGTTTATTAGACGTCTTTTAAATATAAAGTTGCTTGGTCAGTGGTTAAGGTCAGCTAGAAATGGTGTTTGGTTGCAAACTACCATCACTGGGGTTGGTTAGGATGATTTTTAGGTGAGAAAGAGGGGCTGATGCATACAGGGAATTCACAGAATTATATATCTTTTTTAGAGCCCTAAAACTATATTGGCGACCTTGAGCTGTATTAAATCCTCAACAATCATGCTTCTCTTTGATGTACAGACAAATAACAAGAACACTTTGCTTTCATTTGTTTTTCTTTCTTTCTTTATTTATTATCTTGCTTCAAACCTGTTTAAGTTTCTTTCTTCTGTTGAACACAAAGGAAAATATATTTCAGATTGTTGTAAAAAGCAGCCCTTGACTTCCATAGTATTTCTTGTTTCTGCTATGGAGGCTGCTTTTTACAATGTAAATTAGTTGACTTCCTTTGGCTTTTAAAAACAACAAAACTCATTGTTCTTTAAAGAGATAAAAAAGGAAGATTTACTTACTATTTACTCACCCTTGAATTAGGTTATTTCTTCTGTTGACCTATATAAACTCTATAAACTATAATAACTATATTCAGTACTCTTCACTGTAAAGTATTTCACTCAAATAAACCTCTCACATTTGTTGGAATTCACAGCACATCATTTCTCTGCATGATTATTTATTAATAGTGTTCTGTCTACACATTGATGCACTGTGAAAAATACATTATGAGGCATTTCAAGGCAGCCAAAAAAACTCGCTGACACCCACACTCTAGGTGCTGAATGTTATGATCTAAACATCAAGAATAGCTATTTGGTGACTGAAATGAATATAATGAAATTTAAATAAATTATTCTGCATCTCCATGGGAATTGTTGTGGATTCTGCAAATTTTCTAGGTAAAACGGAGCCTATTTTGCTCCTTTTTGCATGTATCTGATGTCCCTAGAGTGTGCATGTATAGTTTCAGCTCAAAATACCACACAAATAATGCTTTCTAACTCCTTTAAACTGAACCTTTTAGGCTTTGTTTCTAATTGTGTTGTTTTGGTGACTGTCGCTTTAAATTCAAATGAGATTGTGCTCTTTTCAAAAGAGGGCGGAGCTACAAATGCCTGTGTGTCAGCATAGTGGCAGATTCAAAAACAAGACTGCCGTCCTATGCTAATCAGGGGGAGACGGGCACTAGTGGGTGGGGCTTTTCCTCTCTGATGACACGTACAAAGGGAGAATGTCTATCAAAGTGTTTCTGCAGACAAGTCTGATTATAAACAATAGATTTAATTCATGTTTAACATTAGAAGCTGGATATATTCACAGACTGTTCCCACACAGCTGGGTTTAAACCCCTTATAAAAGTGATTTTTTTGCATTATAGGTGCCCTTTAAGCTAATCTAAACCGCCTTGTGGTAAAATATTCACTCATCATAGGAAAGATCTTTTATTCCAGTGTAATTATGCAACGCGTAATTTGAATTATGGATTAATCACCTGTGAGAAATCAATGTGTAAATTCCTTCCTAATAGCACAGTGAATAGTGCTCATACAGGCTTTCTCAGAGAATATTTTCCCCTTCTGCAGTGTCCTTCAGCATTATAGATCTCTTCTTCTCTGTCTGTTGGTGTGGTGGACTGAAAGTTGTTATTTACTTGCTCAGTTGGTCACAGTGAGAGTCTTGGATAAACTCATTTAGTTACACAACAGGATTTGAGCTGAGCTCCAAGTGCATGGTAAGCAGTTCTGCCTTTATGGAGAAAAGAAATAATTGTCCCAAATGTTGCCAGCTAAGAGTTTCCTTTTTGTTCCGGATTCATTCAGAGCTGTTTGTGAGCCCTGAGCAGAATAAAGGCTGTTTCTCAACCCTTGCACATGTTTATCCCAGTGTTTACTTGCGTATTACTGTACCCGTGGGTTTGGTTTAGATGTTTTTCCCCCAAAGACTGCACGGGAGAAACTCTTTAACCAGATATGACTTGCATGTCATTTTCAAACCCCCTTAAAAACATGTTTACATGTACATTTAATGATGAATTAAAAGGAATTACAGTGTTTAGGACTGGACTTAAGTTGAGAATTAAACAACATGCTAATGTTATGTTTATAAGTTTCACATACAACATCTGTATGTTATAAAAGAGTTACATTAAATGTTTAACCACACAAATTTCGATTATGTGGTTCTTATGAATATTATTTTAACCAACGAGAATAGCAATGGCTACAAAAAAACTACTTTAAATAATTATTCCTTTGTTTAAAACGAGGTATTTCAATATAAGTTCGTGTTTGCGTGTTAGAATTCAGAATCCACGTCGTCTAAAAAACTCAGTTTTGGCAATAATAAATCTGTAAAACATCTCTGGTGTCGTATTTCTCGGCGTCGGCTCAACGCAGGCGGCGCTGATTGGATGGATTCTTCTCTCGACATCTCACCAGCCAATAGCGAAGCTCCGCGCTTATCAATCGGTTTACTCGTGGATGGAGCTTTCCTCCCGACGTCACACAGCAGCCAGCAGAGCTCATGTTGGGAAGTTCGACTCATTCTAGCGAGTCGGTTCTTTCGAAGAAGCTGCTTCATTTGATCAGTGCATCGGTTCGTTTACATCCTCACGTGTTTCTATTACATTCTTCTAGAAAACACACAGCTCCGGAATGAAATGAAGAGAATTGAATTCATTAAGTGTGTGTTTGAGGAAGATCTGTTTGTTTTATTCTATGTTTGATTTAAAAATATTGTGCATTTTTATTAAAATATGACAGTGTTAGTCTGAAAAACACACCTTTGTTTAATCGATTTGAAAAGCAAGCTTATTCCATCACTTATTTTTTACTTTTCTACATTTTAAACATTTTTGTTTATTCTATAGTGAATATAAGTGAGTTTGAATGCAAAGAAAATATGAATTAGTAAAAAAAATAAAGAACCAGTGGTGTACAAAATAAAACTAAAATTTTAAGCTACTCAAACACATAAATCGTGAACCCAGATAAACAGAAATGTCAAGTGGTCTCTTTTTTCCATAGGCTATTTGTTTTATACAATTCATTTATGAAGTTAATTTATTGAATTAATTTTTTAATTTACTTTTGTGAAGTCTAAGAGGACGATGCAGAGGCGCAGTGAGTAGCACGATCGCCTCAGCAAGAAGGTCGCTGGTTAAAAAAATAAAGGTTAATCAATCATTGAGTTTTATCTTTTCAAAATATAAAACATTACATGAATATATTCATTATATAGCCTATAAACTAGTTTGAATGCAAATCCTGAATTATGAAAAGTATAAATATATATAAACAAAAACAAGTTTAAAAATAAGTTTAAGCTACTCAAACATAGGCCTATACATCCAGATAATCAAAAATACTAGGCTATTTGTTAATAAAATTCATTTGTGAAGTTCATTTTGAGTCATCGTCCAAAAGATATAATGTTAACTATTGTAATACATAACGTAAACAAGCCATCAGCAAGAGGATAATTCAGATGAATGTTAAAATGCTTCAATATTACATCTTGCAATATTATTATTAATGTGAATTGGTACAATTACAACCACAGGGTAAGACAAATCAATTAAAATAGCACAGAAATATACGCAAAAACAAACATAATATTGCCAGGTTACCAATAATAATAATAATATTCAATATTAATCTTACAAACAACATTTGCATGCCCTGAACTATTTTTTAATATAGATTTAATCAGGGGAATATAGAGTTATAAATAAAGTAAAAGGGAATTAATGACAAAAATAAAAGCATATTAATCATCTATCTATCTATCTATCTATCTATCTATCTATCTATCTATCTATCTATCTATCTATCTATCTATCTATCTATCTATCTATCTATCTATCTATCTATCTATCTATCTATCTATCTATCTATCTAATCTCCCATGAACTGTTACCAACGATTCCTATAGCGAATCGGTTCGCGCGAAGTGAACTGATTCACGAGTCGAACATCACTAGTAGAGGATTGGACCACACATTTCGCCCAATCCGTGTTACCAGCAGCAACAGAGAGAATCGGGGTTTGCATTCATAGGTGTGATCGGCTCGGAGCGGAGCTGGCGCTGGCTGTCATCCGCAACAAAGCATCGGTCTGAGCGCCTTTTTGATGCCGAGGATCAGACCCGGATCATCCATAGATCGAGCTATGCATTCAAGGAATAGGTGAATCGTGCGTGCCAGGAGAAACCGTTTGCGCCAGAGTGCGCATTTGGAGAGGCGCATCAGACTGCAGCTTCAGGGATCATCGGACCTTGCTTTTTTTGTTTCTGGCCTTTTTATAAACATATTTCTCTCTGTGTGTCCTGTTGAAATATGATGTTGCGCTCCACGGCTTGCAGGCTGCTTGTCGGATTGTTCTTTTTGGGGGTTTTGTACAGTTTGGAGGTGGTTCTTCCTGCAAGGGCAATAGATGGTGAGTGTATGAAGATGTTTTTATATATTTTTAATATTATGGCATGCTGTTTATCATCATGCATTCATAATTCAGCAGCTGTTGCCGTGCATTTATTCAATGTATATGTACCACCAGCGAATATGAACCAATGAGACATAAAGGTTGTGTGTGTGAGGTATAATAATGGGTTAGATAACGGTTTGAAGTAGCCATCCGCATAACACACATCCATCCCAGGAGTGCTGATGTACACGGATAATCAGTGGCTGAACAATGACAGCGGCGCACATGAGCAGAATACATGCAACTTTTCACATCAGTTCTTTTGCGTGTGAAATCAAACCACGAGTCATAATGGCAATCTGGAAATGGGAATATATGGACGTGAGCTCGCAGCTAATTAATAGGGTTGTCATTTTCGACGAGGTCTAGTTGGGAATTAATGAAGGAGATTGTTTGTTTGCTTGCGCTGAATGTGAATTACTCTCTGCGTGCATCTGCAAGGCCCTTCCAGCAGTATTTATTTTTTATTAAAGGAAGGAAAGGAGAGAATCTTTTCAACTGATACCTATGATGATTTGAGCATCTCTTCGAAAGCTTTGCAATGTGTTTGTTGCGCTTGTTTTATTTTATTTTACATGCACAGAGTCAGTATTCTTAAAAGTTATGTAGGCAGACAAATAAGATTTAAGCATTGTAATACATTTGAAATATATCACCTACAAGTGTGTCTGCCATTTTGCCGTAGTGTTCATTCTGCTGTTAAAGCTGCACTTAAAAAAAAAGTGTATATATATATATATATAACCTTTGCTGTTTGTACTACTTATTTACAATGAGCTGAATGTGCTTTGGGGGACAACTTAATTGTTTTATGTTCAATCCACTTACATTTGTAAACACTAATAAGTAAACTTAATGCCTTCATGTTGTCCCAACACAAATCAATTGTGTGGAAGTGAGGATTATTTTACAGTGTGATCTAAGTATCCTATTTTATGTGTGTGTTATACATGCAACAAGTCATCTACTTTGAGAAATGCGCAGGCTGGAAACACTACACACTTGTTTACTCAACTCCACACACACGTAGAGCACAGGCTTGCTTTTATATCACGCCTGGTACAAATGCCTTTTCAGGATGTCAAAATAAGACTTTTACTTGAAGGGCTGTTCATAAGACCTTTATAAACATGATATGACACATGTCATGAATGTGAGTGCTTATAACAAGTGTTATTTCGTCTCAGTTGCTCATTCATTTTCTTGTCGGCTTAGTCTCTTTATTAATCTGGGGTCACCACAGCGGAATGAACTGCCATTTATCCAGCATATGTTTTACGCAGCGGACGCCCTTCCAGCTGCAATCCATCACTGGGAAACTCATTTGCTCATGTAAATGCAAATATGACATTGCTTGTTATGACAACTTGATAAACAAACATATCACAACCTGTTCTTGTCATTACCAAGACAACAAAACTTGTCATAAACCTGTCATAAACATGATTGTCGTGAAGCCATTATAAACATCTTTATTTAAATTCTTATTGGAAATACTTTTTTGAAGGAGTGTTTATAAGACCTTTATAATCATGATGTGACATTTTATGAACGTGAATGAGATTTTATGCATGCTTATGAATACTGTTATTACTTGTCGTTCACTCAGTTATGTCATTTTAAATGCAATGCTGACATTGTTATGACAACTTGACATTACCAAACAAAACTTGTCATAAACCTGTCATAAACACTACAGTGGTGCAAGCTGAATTTGTCATTAAATGTCATTAAATATTAATGACGCTCTTAAAAATGATTTGACAGAGTAACAACGCTTTTTTAATGAGACATTTTAGTGACCAATACAGTTTATAACACTGAAAAACATTCATAACAATTAAAACGCCTCATGACAATCATGTTTATGACAGGTTTATGACAAGTTTTGTTGTTTTGGTAACGTCTAGTTGTCATGGCAAAGACTAAAACAGCTTGTGATGTGTTTAAGTCAAGTTGTCATAACAACAAATGTCATCTTTGCATTTAAAATGACATAACTGAGCGAATGACACTTAATAACAGTCATCATAAGTATTCATGAAATTTCATTCACATTCATAACTTGTCACATCATGATTATAAAGGTCTTATAAACGCCCCTTATTACCAATAAGAATTTAAATGAACACATTTATAATGGCTTTACGACAATCATGTTTATGACAGGTTTATGACAAGTCTTGTTGTCTTGGTAACGTCAAGGCATAAAAAAGACAAAAACAGTTTGTGGTGTGTTTATGTAAAGTCGTCATAACAACAATGTAAATTTTACATTTAAAATGACATAACTGAGTGAATGACACTTAATAACAGTCGTCATAAGCATGCATAAAATCTCATTCACATTCATAACATGTCACATCATGATTATAAAGGTTTCATACCAGTCTTATGAACACCCCTTTATGTAAAGTATTACCAATAAGAATTTAAATTAACGCATCTATAATGCCTCATGACAATCATGTTTATGACAGGTTTATGACAATTTATGTTACGTCAAGTCGTGACAAAGACAAAAACAGGTTGTGATGTATTTGGTTATGTCAAGTCGTCATAACAACGTCATCTTTGCATTCAAAATGATATAACAGCGTGAACAACACTTAATAACAGTCGTCATAAGCATGCATAAAATCTCATTCACATATATGACTCGTCACATCATGATTATAAAGGTCTTATGACAGTCTTATGAACACACACACACACACACGCTTATTTATTTACATCACATTTTTGTTAGGAATGGAGTAAACGGTGCTTCAATTCTTTTTAACTCGACATAAAACTTTGGCTTTCTGAAACTGGCTCTGTTTTAGTTCCTTTGTTTAAGCAGACTCCAGCACGCAGTTATAATTACTATGATAACAACACATCATTTTCCCACAATGGCTGTTACCGCAGTACAAAATATGCATTCTGAGCGAGCTGAAAGGCTTGATGTTCAGCGCTGTGATTGGCTGAGCTCCTCAATGCTGTTAATTAAGGGGGCTCTATCAGAGAATTACACAGAAGGTTTGCTGTTGTCGCCGGGGTCTTATGAGGTGACACACACTGCCGCTTTAAACACACTCTTTTTGCACAAAATAAATTAAAACACCAACACGTCTTGCCAGAATGTTTTGCAGTGTGTGTCGTAAGAGGACAGGAACGTTTCATGATTTGATTAATAGTGAGAGCGATCTGATGAACACTTCTCAGTGTGTTTGCTTGGCTGTGGTCCAGAATATGTCAAGATCATCATACTGATAAAGGCTGTAATTATTAATTTTGAGCTGATAAAAAAGTTAAATTAGTTTCACTCGGGTGGAGTTTGGAGTGTTTAATGGCAAACGTTTTAAATTCTTGTTGTAAAACGCAAGTTATTTTGACAATTTAAAATGATAATTATTTTATTAGATCCAGTGAGGGAAGTAAGATTTTCTGTCTTTGTTTTCCACTGAAGGCTGAACCATCACAAATATCTGTCTATGTCTGTCCATCCATCCATACAACCATCCATCCATCCATCAATTCATCGATCCATTCTTCCTTTTTTCTTTCTTTCCTTCCTTCCTTTCTTCCATCCACCCATCTATAGTATCTGTCTATCCATAGTATTTATCCGTCCATCCATCCATCCATCCATTCATCCATCCATCCATCCATCCATCCATCCATCCATCCATCCATCCATCCATCCATCCATCCATCCATCCATCCATCCATCCATTTATTCATCCATTCTTCCTTCCTTCATTCCTTCCTTTCTTCTATCCACCCATATATATAGTATCTGTTTATCCATGGTATCCATCCATCTATCCATTTATCTATCCATCCATCAATCCGTCCATCTATCCATCCATCCATCCTTCCTTCCTTCCATCCACCCATCTATAGTATCTGTCTATCCATAGTGTTTGTCCATCCATCCATCCATCCATCCATCCATCCATCCATCCATCCATCCATCCATCCATCCATCCATCCATTTATTCATCCATTCTTCCTTCCTTTCCTCCATTCACCCATATATAGTATCTGTTTATCCATCTATCCATCTATCCGTCCATCTATCCATTCATCCATCCATCCTTTCTTCCATCCACCCATCTATAGTATCTGTCTATCCGTAGTGTTTGTCCATCCATCCATCCATCCATCCTTCCTTCCTTCCTTTCTTCCATCCACCCATATATAGTATCTGTTTATCCATCCATCCATCCATCCATCCATTTGTCCATCCATCCATCCATCGATCCATCCATCCATCCATCCATCCATCCATCCATCCATCTATCCTTCCTTCCTTCCTTCCTTCCTTCCTTCCTTCCTTCCTTCCTTCTTTCCACCCATCTATAGTATTTTTCTATCCATAGTACTTGTCAATCCATCCATCCATCCTTTCTTTCTTCCAACCGCTCATCTATAGTATCTGTCTATCTGTAGAATTTTATCCATCCATCCATCCATCCATCCATCCATCCATCCATCCATCCATCCATCCATCCATCCATCCATCCATCTATCCGTCCATTCATTCATCCATCCATCCATCCATCCATCCATCCATCCATCCATCCATCCATCCATCCATCCATCCATCCATCCATCCATCCATCCATCCATCCATCCATCCATCCATCCATCTATCTTTCCACCCATCTATAGTATCTATCTACCCACAGTATTTGTCCATCCATCCATCCATCCATCCATCCATCCATCCATCTATCTTTCCACCCATCTATAGTATCTATCTACCCACAGTATTTGTCCATCCATCCATCCATCCATCCATCCATCCATCCATCCATCCATCCATCCATTCATAGATAAATAAGTATTTTGGAAAAAGCCGCAGTGTGGTTTTCTGAGTGTACTGGCTAGATAAAAACATGCTTGACAGTCGTGCCGGGCTGCACAAACTTCCTCATGATGCTGTTTGTGTTCAGCCAGCGTCTTTATGTGTCTGACAGGTAACCTGCCCCCTAAGGGTTTGACATTTCAGGATTTTGAGCTGATCAGAAGCTCTTAAAGAGATATGAAATACTGTACAGAAGTCTTATGATGGGATCAATTGTTGTTGTTTCGATTAATTAATGAAACTTTAATCACAATATACAGTATTATCGTGATTTTAACCCAATAAGCTGCAAAAAAGATCACTTTAACATATATAATAAAAATATAGAATACTGGTCTATTAGTTGATGTATTTACTAACAGTAACTAAGCATGAATAAACTTGTAGAGCATTTATTAATCATAGTTTAGCATTTCCTAATGCTTTATTATCATCCAAAGTTGTGCTTGCTATTGACGGATAAACATGAATTAAGATTATTTATCTTACGATATTTAACAATATTGATGTTGTGTTGTCTAAAACTGAATGGTAACATCTGGCAAAATGCAATAAAAGCTATAAATGACTGCGCTGAGAGTATACGGCGTGTGTTCCCCACCCCCAGCCCCTCTCACGTCTCCTTCACTCGACTGTGAAACACATCTGGAGCCGCAGAAAGGTCATTTGTTTGCAAGAATGCGTAAGGAGAGGGTGGATATTCTCCCAAACACTCTCTACACGCTAATCGCACACTTAGACTTGACGTGTTTGTTTGAGTAAAGAGTTTGTTGGAGAAACTGGCGTCAACACTTGCACAAAGCTGAGTTATCAACTACACTGTTAATGATTTTTGTTAATTACACAGTATTTAACTGTAATGTGAACTGCGTTTTGCGACTTGGTGGATGGGTGGTTAGCACTGTCACCTCACAGCAAGAAGTCCCGGCTGGGCCAGTTGGTGTCTCCCGGTGTTGCCATCGGTTTTCGCCGGGTGCTCCGGTTTCCCCCACAGTCCAAACACATGCGCTATAGGGGAATTGATCAACTAAATTGGCCGTAGTGTATGAGTGTGTGTGTGTGAATGAGTGTGTATGGGTGTTTCCCAGTACTGGGTTGTAGCTGGAAGGGCATTCGCTGTGTAAAACATATGCTGGATAAGTTGGTTTCTGTATTTTAAAGTTGCATTGTGTGCTTATAGTGTGTTTTTGATCCTACTATGGATGTCAATGGCTACAGGTTTCCAACATTCTTCAGAATATCTTCTTTTGGGTTCTACAGGAGAACTATCCACCATAATGCAAATTAACAGATGTTGATATTTGCATTCGGCTCCACAGATTTCCAGCTTCTTTTATTGTATGAGAGAGTAAACTCACTCAGTGACCTACCTGGTACATGCATTTATGATATAAAAGACTCAAATTTGAGTCTATTAAAGGTGCCCTGAAGTGCTTTGAAATGTGCATTTTTATTCGATGTTTGACGTAATCTCATCTGAAACATAAAAAGAGGGTGGGACATAGTGTAGCTCCTCCCCTTTTCAATAAACAGCCAATAGCGTTTTGTTTTCATTACTGCCCTACCAGTGAGAGTGGTTGAGCTCAAGCGCACCAACTAAACAGCCAATGACAAGAAGAGGGCGGGGCCTGTCATATACTGGGGAGCATTTGATTGGTTAAGATTTGATGAGAAGCTGAAGTATGAGGCGACAAACTTCAGGTTTTACATGTTTATATCAGTTTTATATCTTGTAAACAAGAATTTTGTCACTGTTTTTGAGCACACTAGCCACACTGAAAATGACATCTAAAAAAACCTTTTATGGGACCTTTAAACAGAAAGAAAGAAGCAAGCTAAAATGGCATTGGTGCTGTAATGTAAATACAGTATTTTTGTGGTAATTGATTCACAGTAAGTTACTGGTGAACTGCTGCCTGTATGTCACTGTAGATCCTGCAGGAAATTGTTATCAGTGTTTTATAGATGTGTTGAGCTGAAGGAAGATGACAGGAGAAAGAGCGAGCTGCTGTTTATCCGTCTGCCCCCCTTTCATCATGTACTTAAATGATCTTAACTGGATAATTTGGGGGACTTTGTTCTAAAGGGTTTAACCAAACATGGAAAATCTGTGGTAATTCACTCACAGTGGATTGTTTCTCCACAGAATCTTAAAGGAACAGTCCACCCCTGCTGAAAAATCCAGCTTAAACCAGCCTAGGATGGTTGGCTGGTTTTAGCTGGTCGACCAATCTGGTTTTAGAGGGTTTTTTCCAGCCTTTTCCAGCTTGGTCTTAGCTGGTCAGGCTGGTAAGTGACCAGCTAAAACCATCTAAAAACCAGCTTGACCATCCTGGTTTAAGCGGGACATATAGCTGGTTTTAGCTGGTCATCTCCCTGCCTGACCAGCTAAAACCAGGCTGGAAATGGCTGGAAACCAGCCTGGAAGTGGCCAAAACCCCTCTAAAACCAGCCTGGTTGACCAGCTAAAACCAGCCAATCATCCTAGGCTGGTTTAAGCTGGATTTTGAAGCAGGGACTTCTTTTGGAAATAGGCTCATTTTACAGCTACCCTAGAGTCAAACTCTGATGAAGGATCTGGCGAGAGCACTTTTAGCTTAGCTTAGCGTAAATCATTGAATCGGATTAGACCATTAGCATCATGATCAAAAAAATCAGAAAAGTGCATGGACTGTGGGAGAGGAAACCCACACAAACACGGGTAGAACATGCAAACTCCACACAGAAAGCCGGGACTCGAATCAGCGACCTTCTTGCTGTGAGGCCACGGTGCTAGTCACTGAGGCACCGTGCCCTTTTTGTAGAACTACAGTTGTGAAATGTGCTTAGGCTGGTTTGCTGGTCTTATCTGGTTTTAGCTGGTCTCCAAGCTTAGGCCAAACCCATGTTAAGCTGCTTAGCCAGTTTATTTCGCTGTGCGACCAGCTGAAAAGTGGCCAATATTCCCCTAAAACAACCGAGGGACAAACTAAGGCCCCTCCATTAAACAGGCATTGATCTGGGAAGAGTTTTACCCAGTGATTCGCAAGCTCTAGCGTAAACTGGAATGTAAAGTGCACACTAGAGGCTTTGTAAGTACATTAAGCCAAGTTTTCTGGTGCAACACTTAGTTATTTGTAACTTAATGTTGCTTTATGTCTGCGACACGTTGGCTCAGTGCTTAGCACTGTGGCCTCATAGCAAGAAGATCGCTGGTTCTAGCCAGGTCAGTTGGTGTTTCTGTGTGGAGTTTGCATGTTCTCCCGATGTCGGCGTGGGTTTCCCCAACAGTCCAAACCCATGCACTTAAAAAAATTTGCCATTGTGTGTGTGTGCGTGGATAAGAGTGTATGGGTGTTTCCCAGTACTGGGTTGCAGCTGGAAGGGCATCCGCTGTGTATAACATATGCTGGATAAGTTGGCGGTTCATTTCACTGTGGTGACCCCTGATCAATAAAGGGACTAAGCTGAAGGAAAATGAGTGAATGAATGTTCGTTTATGCCACAACTAGGCCACAACTTTGCCACAGCGGAATGAACCGCCAACTATTCCAGCATACGTTTCATGCAGTAACCAGCCGCAACCAAATTCCCCTATAGCGATTGTGTTTGGATTGTGTCGGAAACCGAAGCACCCGGAGGAAACCCACGCCAACACTGAGAGAGCATGCAAACTCCACACAGAAATGCAGACTGACCCAGCTGGGACTCGAAGCAGCGACCTTCTTGCTGTGAGGCGACAGTGCTAACCACTGAGCCACCGTGCCACCCATCATCTATCCAGGAAGGCTGGAAGACCAACAGAGAGCGACAAGCCAGTTCAGACCGATTTAAGACGTTTTTACGCCTTACAAAACCTACTGCTCGATGACCATCTGATCCCACAGACAGGTTAGTGAGGGTGCAGAGTGTTTTACCAGTGTTCATGACAACAGAGCTGTTCTTGGAGCTCGCGGGGCTGGAAACACTGAGCTCACAGAGTCATAGCTGTCACATTACTCAGGCATTCGCTCCACCGCCAGCGTCTCAGACCGAGGAAAACAGCTCTGGAGAAACGCTCCTGTGGAGGTGTTGGAGATGGGATTGTTGATGGAGGCAGACCCGGTGCTAGAGCGGAGCCCTGTGCCCACCATAGTGTTCTAGAAAGTGACCCCAAGTAGTTAGTATCCCCAAAATGTATGATATTAATGTATTTTACTGTGAATAAATGGATTAAAGAGGAGCTATTATGCACAAATCACATTTATAAGGAGTTTAAACACAGCGGTGTGTCAGCAGTGTGTGAATATATCCAGCTTCTAATGGTCAACATAAATTAATTCCATTATTTATAATCAGACTTGATCAAAACAGTCTGCAGAAACACTTTGATTGACATTCTCCCTTTGTACGTGTCATCAGACGGGGAAAGCCCCGCCCACTAATGACCATCTCTTTCTCATTAGCATAATCAGCAGCTCTGAGTGAGAAGCAGCCGTCTGTCCATCAGCAATTAGATAACATTGTGAATCTTCTGTTTGTAGATCCGCCCTCTTTTAAAAAGGGGCGTGCCACTAGACCTGGCCCTCTTCTTTATAAACATGGCCTACACACAAACATAGGCAGAAATGCAGTAGTGTCTGGATTTCCATGTCTCAGACTTGCAATGTCAGACACGGTGCACTCAATGGAGCTAGTGGTGTCACTGTTAGGGGTACACGTGCACATTAAGCTCACCTTGCAACTGCATCCAGACCCATAAATGCGTTTAATCCCTGGCACTGTGTCAGGTTGTAGGTCGGGATGCGAGACAGCGTGTGAGTCAATGTCTTCTTCTGAGGTTGGAGTCGCTCTGTTGGCTCCTGACGGGGGGCATCGATTCCTCAAAGCAGCAGTGATTGGAAAGAGCAAACACACAGCAGTCGCTTTGGTAACATCCACTTCACAGCCGCTGATTGGTCTTTCCCGGCTGATTGCGTGGAGTTTCAGCAATTTCCCACCTAATTGAAGCTGATAACACTGCATCTTTGATTTCATCAGCACGTTTGAAATGGCCCGAAGGCTGCGATGTACAGTGGAGACATCTTACAAATTGTTGCTGATTTCCTCAATTACATGATAAAAATTGTAAATATAATGATTGAAGGCTTTGTTTTGATGAGTGATTCATTAAATGATTTGTTCAAATCGAGTGTGTTATGAATTAATTATCAAATCACTGTCTTTAACACAGATTAATTGAGTTAAAGTTACTGTTCTACGTTCTGCTCCAGCTTCAGACTGTTTTCATGGCATGCAAAGACAAAAGAAACTGGAAAAAATTGTGTTTGAAATGTAACTAACTCAATATGAGCATGCTGTGTGTTGAACTTGTATATATAATCAATGACGCTTGTCTACTGACTACAAACTACACTCACTGGCCACTTTATTAGGTACACTTTACTAGTACAGTGTTGGACCCTTTTTTGCTTCAGAACTGCCTTCATTCGTGGTGGTGTAGATTCAACAAGCTACTGGAAATATTCCTCAGAGGATTTGCTCCATATTGTCATGATAGCATCACACAGTTGCTGCAGATTTGTCGGCTGCACATCCATGATGCCAATCTCCCGTTCCATCACATCCCAAAGCTGCTCTCTTGGATTTAGACCTGGGGACTGTGGAGGCCATTTGAGTACAGTGAACTCATCGTCATGTTCAAGAAACCAGTCTGAGATGATTTGCGCCTTTCTACCTTATGATCCTGCTGGAAGTAGCCATCAGAAGATGGAGACACTGTGGTCATAAAGGGATGGACATGGTCAGCAACAATACTCAGGTATGTTGCTGTCAGAATTGGTGTTAGTGAGGCCAGCAGGGGGTGCTCAACCTGGGTCCTAATGCCCCAGTATAGTGAAAGGGGCTCTATACTGCTCAGTGAGTGCTGTCTTTGGATGAGATGTTAAATGGAGGTCCTGACTCTCTGTGGTCGTTAAAAATCCCAGGGTAGGGTTTTAACCCCTGCATCTTGGTGCAATACGGCTGCCGTTGCATCATCCCGGTGGATGCTGCACACTAATGGTGGATGAGGAGATAAAATGCCTTGAGGGTCCAGAAAAGTGCTATGTAAATGTAAGGAATTATGATTATTATTATTTTACTGTGACAGTGTAATGTTTACTACATCAGAGTTATTCCCTGTTGTAGCTGTGAAATAACTCAAATCATTCAGCGTAGTGATATGGAGCTGTAAAAACCTGTCGGAACTACTTTAGCTGTGAGTTTATCTGTAACTAACATATACACATAAGATTGCTCATCAGCCACTTAAAGTCAAGCATTCATCAGACTTGTAATATAAATGTTCCTAAAGGCACAATATGCACTTTTGGCCACTAGAGGGCGTGTGTTCACAACAAACAAAAACAGTGATTTCTCTGGATTTGAACATTCTTCCAAACATCTGGGATAATATAAGTGTATAAAATATATAACACTCTAGTGGTTTTTGGATATTTTAAATGAAAAAATTGGACATATTGTGCTTTTATTTGTTTGAATTAGGGTTGCACGATATTGGAAACATTAAACATTGCGACATGTTATTCTGCAATATATATATATAGTGATATGAATGCAATTTCACCAGATGACTTGAATGTCTCTATTTGGAAAGAACTGATCATTTTAGATTGATCAGGATAAGTCTATAGGGGAGTAAATTTGCATAAAATATATTTGCATAGAATAAAGTAAAGGATATAAATCAAATAAACAGTGTTTTATTTTTCTCCCAGGTGTTAAACAGTATTTAGCTACAGGAATTTAATAATTAAATGTAAAAGAAAAGAATTGTATAAATAATTCAACAAAATTAATTGTTATTAAAGTTAAAAACTGTACAATTTCTGAAGGCTATTAGAATTCCTCAAAAACACACGTAAACCAGTTATAATCCAGACTTAACGTTGTATATCCTGCGATTGCGAATGGTCACATTGCGATATGGATGCTGAAACCATATAATGTGCAGCCCTAGTATGAATTCAAATGAAAAGTTCCTCTTTTAGTATGGTTTTGTGTGTAGTCTACCGTTGGTGGATAGCGGTCATGTGTTTGAAAACGGCTGTAATTCACTGCTGTTCACTCGTGTCTCAGACTCTGCAGTGTTTACTCAATGGATATCGAGTTTTACAACCAAATCATAACTGTGAAACAGAACAGCTAGTCCTGAAATCCTCAAAACCCTGAACTGTTATGAGTGCACAGCTTCTTATTCACACACAGACTGATATAAAAGATGTGAACAATGCAAACCCTCCGGCTCAGAGATCTCTCATGCAGTTTTTTAAACCTTTTTAGTGGAGAAGTTAAATGTAAACCGTCCATTCAAAGTTTATTACAAAGGATAGTTCACCGAATAATGAACATGACCTCATCGTTTATTCTCCCTCATGTGGTTTTAAGCCTTTGTGAGTTTCTTTTCTTCGGTTGAACACAAAAGAAGATATTTAGAAGAATGCTGGTTGCTGGCACTCATCGGAAACAAATTATTATGGTATTAAATGGCTACCATCTAGCATCAAAATATCTTCTCTTGTGTTCAACATATGAGCATGATATGGTTGTATATTGGCACTGGAGGGAGGCAAACCTATGTGTCCCAACAGTGCCGATATACAGCCACATTGCACTGCTTTGAGTGTAATATAGCGTATATACAATAGTTAGACGGCATAATCGTGAATATAAAATAGAAAAACAAACACGGAGAATCTAAAAACCCTTTTATATGAGGAACTACCTTCCTCCACCATTCATTCACATCTGCAGCTGATGTCAGAACAGCAGAAGCTGTTACTAATTCACTAACATTGCTGTAGTGCTAGTGTTTGAATGATTCTCTAGCATAATGTCTAAAGTGCAGACAAAAGAGGGGATTTTGCTTACACTTTGATATTATAAGGCTGAACAGCCTGAAATGTCATCAGTCTACAGAGATTTCCCAGTATTTCTCTGTTGCAGTCAGGAGATCACAATAATTAACCCTGAAAAAGCCAGAGCAAAGCAAACACTAGCAGATTACTACTATGGTATAAATACAGCACTCCATCATACAATAGAGAGAGATCGACTTGTCTGAATGTCACTTACCTGTTTTGTAAAGATTTGTTCAGCTGGAGTTTGAAATATACGCTGAGAAAATGCTGTTTTTCTCCTTTAAGGACTTATTATGTGGTCTCTGTCGCCATCTTGCTCAGTATGACATGTTGATAGATGCTGACGCGCTGAATCTCAGAAATTATAAATGTTTTAAATTGGCACTATCTTTATAAATAAACTGCACAGTTGCAATCTAAATAACTACATTCTTGCCTAAAAAGCCTCAACAGTACATTATGTTGTCCAACAGCAGCAATATTTGTCAAACTGTAGTTCTCTGCTTGCTACTCATGTGGGTGGGCGGAGTAATACATAAGGGTGAAGAAGCTGTACGAGTGCTGATATTACTTTAATGTCTCACCGCTATCAGCCATATATATATATATATACATATATATATATATATATATATATATATATATATATATATATATATATATATATATATATATATATATATATATATATATATATATATAAAATAAATATATACATGCATATTTGTTGTTATATGTACATATATACATATTTATATATAGTAATTATGAAAAATAGTTACACACAAACAAATTATGAAAATGCTGACTTTTACTTTGGATTTGATTAATCACAATTAATTATTTGAGATTACTGAGTGAATCTTTTTCTGAATGAATCATTCAGAAAGTGAATCTGAGTGAATCTTTTTCTGAATGAATCATTCGAGTCAGCAGTTAAACGATTCATTCATAAATAAACCTTCCTTGATTATTAAACAAATCAGCTGTTTTGATTCAATAATCTGGCTTAATGATTCAGTGAGTCATTGGTGGTTTTAGTATCTTATTTATGTATTCATGATGAAAGGACTAAACCAGCACTTAAACACCTTCAGAAAAACATTAATTAAGCACATTTAATGAAAAAAAAACAAACACTGCAAATATTGAGAATAAAATATCTTTTTTTTTGGTCAGTATCTCATTATCTACATCTAAGAGCTTCATATAACTTGCTCAAAAGCCCAGACAGTGCTGTTGAAATGAATGGGAAAGCTAAGTATAGTATAGTATAGTATAGTATAGTATAGTATAGTATAGTATAGTATAGTATAGTATAGTGGCTCAGTTGTCAGCATTGTCACCTCACAGCAAGAAGGTCACTGGTTCGAGTCCCAGTTGGGTCAGTTGGCATTTTTTGATTGTTTATAAATGTGAGTGTGTATGGGTGTTTCCCCAGTACTGGGTTGCTGCTAGAAGGGCCTCCGCTGCGTAAAACATATGCTGGAATAGTTGATGGTTCATTCCGCTGTGGCGACCCCTGATAAATAAGGGACTAAGCTGAAGGAAAATGAATGAGTTTTGTGTGAACTTTGAGTTTGGGATTATTGTCCTGCTGACTGATGAACTTTCTTAAGGCGTTCAGAGACTGATTAAAGCTGAATATGGTATTAAGCACAGCTGCTGTTATTTGGGATGCACTCAAGCATTTCTCTTACAGCAGGTTTGATTTAATCTCTAATGAAGAACGTGCTATGTATTTTAAAGGGCATCTATTATGCTAAAATCACTTTATTAGGAGGTTTACACCCAGTGGTGCGTCAGAAGTCTGTGAATATATCCAGCTTCTAATGGTAAACATGAATAAATTCTATTCTTTATAATCAGACTTGATCAAATCAGTCTTCAGAAACGCTTTGATTGACATTCTCCCTTTGTACGTGTCATTAAAGGGGGAAAGCCCCGCCCACAAGTGCCCATCTCTACCTCATTAGCATAGGACATTAGTCTTGTTTTTGAATCTGCCACTATGCTGACACACAGGCATTTGTAGCTCCGCCCTCTTCTGAAAAGAGCACAATCTCATTTGAATTTAAAGCGACAGTCACCAAAACACCACAGTTAGGATCAAAGCCTAAAAGAGTCAGTTTCAAAGAGTTATAAAGCATTATCTGTGTGGTATTTTGAGGTTTAACTTCACACACACACTCTAGAGACATCAAAGATGCATTTTACATCTTGTAAAAATAGGTCTCCTTCAAATCTGTCTTCAAACATAGCATTAAACTGGACTTTAAATTCACGTACGGCGAGTGACTGCAGACACACTGTCTCATATTTCTACAGCAGTACTTGAAACTGTTGTGCAAACATCTCGTACTGGCCTGTTGTACATAATCATAATCTTAAACACCCCGACATAATCACTGGCACTGGACGCTTGTTATTCATTTTCATTAGAGCTGCCGGAGGAAAACTCTTGTAAACAGTACAGGACCACAGTCATTCATATTCTGTTATTTGTATTTAATCGTAATGTATTGCGTTGCATTAAAATGAGGATTTCTGGAGATTCTGAACCTAATCTGACACACAGCCATGAAGCAAAACACAGCTATTAAACAAAGCTTCCAGATAAAGTTTATTAACATTACATATACAGTTGAAGTCAGAATTACTTCTGTGAATTTATGTTTCTTTTTCAAATATTTCCCAGATGATGTTTTAACTGAGCAAGGAAATTTTCACAGTATTTCCTATAATATTTTTTCTTCTAGAAAAAGTCTTATCTGTTTTTTTTCAGCTAGAATGAAAGCAGTTATGAATTTTTTTAAAACCATTTTAAGGTCAATATTATTAACCCCCTTAATTGACCTCAGGCCCGGATTGGCTAATCAGGAGGACTGGGAGAATTCCCGGTGGGCCGGTGCGTCTTTTGGCCGCGAGGGCCGTTGTCCCTAGCTCCAGAATCTGTTGCTCTCAGCAGTCACACATTATTTTTTTTACTTGACCACAGTCTTCTTATTAATTATTTTACCAAAGCTCTGCTCTTTGTATCTATTTTGGTTAATGATGATATAACTAAGACGGCCACTTTAAATGCACAGTTGTAGTGGTCCAGTGGTTAGCGTGTTAGACTATGACACTGCGGACTCGGGTTTGATCCTCGTCTAAGTAGGTTTTTTTTTCATTTTTATTGTTAAGACATATAATACTGTTAGGGTTGTTGAACATTTGAAGTTCTAAAGCAGCTGTTTTCTCAAAAAAATACGTGATAGTGTCATTAGAAACTGATTTGGAAATGACCTTATTTTAATATAGTCAGTCGTGAACTGAGGTGGGCCGGTCTGAGGCTTGAAACTCCAGGGCTGAAAATGAGTCCCACTTATTAATGCGATTTCAATTTTAATCACAATTTTGACGTGTACTTTTCTAAGTGTTCATGCATTTCCAAGTGTTGCCATGCATTGATCATAGACCTCATTGTGACGCTGCCTTGAACAAGGCTTCCCTCAACATTGTCAACGCGTTTTGCGCTTGCGTTCTTTTGTCTCTGGTTTGGTCTCCTGATGTCACAACCAAAATCTTACCTAATATTAATGTTGTGTGCCTGCTGGGTTGTTTTGCGATACATCATCCTTCCTATATCCAAAGAAATCCACACCACAGATGTTGACTTTTTTGGCCACAAAGTCCTCCTGTGCTGAACTCATCATCCCTGTTATGCAGCTATGTGTCATTAAGCTTAGTCTCCTGTTCTCGTGCTCTGTAGGTGCGATACGTTATGATTGGTTTAAATCACATACTGTGGGAAAATCATGCTGTCTGGCGATTTAGAAATCGTGCATGTTTAAAATTGCGATATTAATACAATTGTTATTAATTTCACCGTTTCATTAATAAATGGGTTATTAAAACTATTATGTTTAGAAATGTGTTGAAAAAAATCTTCTCTTCATTAAACAAAAATTGGGGGATAAAATATACAGGGGGCTAATAATTCATGCATTCATTTTCCTTCGGGTTAGTCTCTGGTTTATCGGTGGTCACCACAGCGGAATGAACCGCCAACTATTCCAGCATATGTTTCACACAGCAGATGCCCTTCCAGCCGCAACCCAGTACTGGGAACACTCATTCACACACACACACACACACACTCAAACACTACGGACAATTTAGTTCATCAGTTCACCTATTCACCAGGAAACCCAAGCCAACACGGGGAGAACATGCAAACTCCACACAGTAATGCCAACTGACCCAGCCGGGACTCAAAGCAGCAACCTTCTTGCTGTGAGGCCACAGTGCTAACCGCTGAGCCACCTTGCCGCCAAGCTAATAATTCTCCACAGTATTTATGATAACTATAGACACTATATAGACTCAGAAAGCTGTACTCAGCCTGTTTTTCTGTGAGCAGTAGATGCCTTTGAATGTCAGGCGTTTTTAATCCTTCATTTAATGTGTATGTGAGTCCAGGAATGAGTGTGTGTGTGTGTGTGTGTGTGTGTGTGTGTGTTTCTCTCAGCTCCACCAGTCTCCAACACTCCATTTATTCTCTTCTTAAATGATTATTCCCCTCTTTATTGTTCTCTTCCTTTGCTCAGATCCAATTTTCTATATCTGTAATGTAATTACAGCCGCACACCGTCTGCATTACTCTCAGTGTTATTCACTGTTCAGCTGCTTCTGAGACTCATTTCTCACCTTCTAGAAGAATCTGCTGTTTCTTTATGACTGATGTCTCTGAATATCTTCATTATTGAATATTGATACTGAGCTTTAGTCTTTTTGTGCTTCTTCTGTTGGAGTTTGAGCAATGCTAAATCTAAATGCACACGTCTTTTGACACATCATTCCTAATTTTATTTAATTTTATTTAATTTTATTTAATTTTATTTAATTTTATTTAATTTAATTTAATTTTATTTTATTTTATTTTATTTTATTTTATTTTATTTTATTTTATTTTATTTATATAACATTAACAGACATTATTTAATTAATTATTTCTAATTTATTTTATTTTATTTAAATTATTTGACTTAACATTTACAGACATGTCATTCCAATATTTAATTAATTATTTCTATTTTATTTTATTTTATTTTAAGATATGTCATTCCAATATTTAATTGATTTATTTCTAAATTATCTTATTGTATTTTATATTATTTAAATGTACTGTTATGTCATTCCAATATTTATTTTATTTTATTTTACTAATATTTATAGACACATCATTCCAATATTTAATTTAATTTAATTTAATTAAATTTAATTTTATTTAATTTAATTTTATTTTATTTTATTTTATTTTATTTTATTTTATTTTATTTTATTTTATTTTATTTTATTTATTTGACTTAACATTTACAGACATGTCATTCCAATATTTAATTAATTATTTCTATTTTATTTTATTTATTTAACTTGCATTTACAGATATGTCATTCCAATATTTAATGAATTATTTCTATTTTATTTTATTTATTTATTTATTTAATTTAGCTTGCATTTACAGATATGTCATTCCAATATTTAATGAATTATTTCTTTTTTATTTTATTTAATTATTTATTTAATTTAGCTTGCATTTACAGATATGTCATTCCAATATTTAATTTATTTATTTCTAGTCTAATTTATTTTATTCTATTTTACATTACTTAACTTTACGGACCTGTCATTCCAATATTTATTTTATTTTATTTTGCTTACATTTACATTTAGATTGACATCTCATTAGAATTTTTAATTACATTTAATTTTTTTAATTTTTTATTTTATTTATTTAACATAAATTTATAGACATGTCATTGCAATATTTTATTACATTTTATTTTATTTTTACATGTCATTCCAATATTAATTTAATTTAATTTAATTTTACACGTTTGTTGTTGGATGAGTGAAACACTCAGTTCAAATAAAATAAAACAAAAATATTGTAATAATTTGTCTGTAACTTTAAGTAACATAACATAAAAGAAAATGCACACAAGTTGGAATAAACACAGAGTATATTTAATTTAAGATGAATTCGTTTTTAAAACTGACAATGGAGTAGATGCACAGACTTTTAGTTTTCAGACAGCCAGCCCTACAGCTTCTAGTGAACTCTCTTTCCATCATGATTGTATTTTAATTACATTACGATGGCGATACTGTAAAATGAACCTTATAAAATGTTAAATAGTCACATTAACTGTTCCCGGATGTTTACTGTTGGCTGAGAAACACTAGCTGTGCATACTGTATAGCCCACCGGATTTAAATTTTCTTTATGGCAACATGCATGCATGCTTTTTTAAAGTCAAGTGTGTGTAAAGAGTGTTATAAAAATAGCCAGAAGTAAAATCCACTAATGATGTTATGAGTCATAAATATGAAAAATAATCGTAGAATAGTTCTGTTAGGGGTTGGTGGATAACATATACAGTTTATACAGTAGAAACATCATGACGTCTATGTGAAGAGCCCATAAAGATAGCTGTAAAGTGTGTGTGTACATTGTGCAAGTTTGTGTGTGTGTGTGTGTGTGTGTGTGTGTGTCAGAAAGCCACATAAAGACGGCCTTCATGTCTTTGCAGTTCTGGAATGTGCTGAAATAACCACTGGTCAAATTTATTTAAGAAAATATATAGTGTATAAAAACAAATAAACAGTGTGTCAGAGCTCACTTTAAGCTGAATCAGAGCCCTGCTGCCTTCTGTGTTATTTTAAAGCTTTAATTATTTAATTTTATTATATTTACTTAGTTACAAACATGTCATTCCAATATTTTTTATTTTATTTACATTTTTTTATTTTATTTACATTTTTTATTTTATTTTATTTACTCTTAGCGTTATTCCAATGTTTAAACGTAAATTTATTTAAATAAGAATATATAATATAATTGTATAATTTAATTTAATTTAATTAGTTACAAACATGTCATTCCAATATTTTTACTTATTTAATTATTTTTTACACACATAATTCCAATTTATTAAAAAATGTTTTATTTTATTTTATTTTATATTATTTTATTTTATTTATGTAGTTACAAACATGTCATTCCAATATATTTAATTTAATTTAATTTTATTTACATTTTTATTTTATTTCATTTACATTTTTAATTAAATTTTATTTTATTTACTTTCAGCATTATTCCAGTATTTAAATTTAATTAAATAATAATATATAAAATAATTTTATAATTAAATTAAATTTAATTAAATTAAATTAATTACAGACATGTCATTCCAATATTTTGATTTATTTTTATTTTTTTTACACACATCATTCCAATTTATAAAAATATGTTTTATTTTGTTTAATTTAATTTTATATTATTTTGTTTTAATTAGTTAATTACAGACATGTCATTCCATTATTTTTTATTAATTAATTTTATTTTATTTATTACTTAAAGGTAGACAAATCAATCTAATTTATTTAAAAAAAATATTTTATTTTATTTTAATTAATAAATTTTATTTTATTTAATTTTACTTAAATTTACAGACATCTCATTTTAATATTTAATTAAATAATATAATGTAATTTATTAAATTTTTATTTACAACGTGTGCCTACAAAGCCCATAAAGATCGCTAAGTGTGTGTGTGTACATGTGTTAGTGTGTGAAAGTGTGTGTGAATGTGTACATGTCAGTGTGTGAATACATATGCTTCTGTGAGTATGTATGAGTACATATGCTTGTGTGTGTGTGTGTGTGTGTGTGTGTATAAAAACAAATAAACCGTGTGTCAGTGTTCACTTTAAGCAGAAATGGAGCCCTGCAGCTTTCCGTGTTGACAAAAATGTGTCGATTCATTTTTCTTCCGGCCGCCGACATCCTGAAGACTTTCAGGTTTTTGACAATTAGTTGTGAAATATTTTACGCAATATCATTCTTCATGTGGGTGAAATGTTCTGGCTGCAAATCAGCTGCCTCAGAGTCACTGGACAAAAACAGGTTTCATAAATGTTTCCCTAACGTTCCCGTTAAGCTGTGTAAATGTTGTTTCTAAATGCTCTCTGAACATCTGCATTCACATTACTGAGAGCACATTTGCTTGAAAGAAACTTTCCCTGTAGCTGGTTCTGTGGCCTCACAGCAAGAATGTCACTGGTTCGAGTCCCGGCTGGTCCAATTGTCATTTCTGTGTGGAGTTTGCATGTTCTTCCCGTGTTGGTGTGGGTTTCCTACAGGTGCTCTGGTTTCCCCCACAGCCCAAACACGTGGTATAGGGGAATTGATAAACTAAATTGTCCATAGTGTATGAGTGTGTGAATGAGTGTGTATGTGTGTTTCCCAGTACTGGGTTGCAGCTGGAAGGGCATCAGCCGTGTAAAACATGCTGGAATAGTTGGCGGTTCACTCCACAGTGGCGACTCCTGATAAAGAAGGCACTAAGCCAAAGGAAAGTGAATGAAAAATGAAGGGTTCTGTAGGCAAGGTTTTCAATTCTTTGTATTTCATAATCATAACCTCGCTCATAATCTCAGAGCTTATTTTATGCAACCACGGCTGGTCAAAAATAACCTGAAAATAAGTCTGCTTCATGATTTTCTCTGCATCTCAGTTAACAGAGAATGTTTCTGTAACCTTTACTCCAGTTTGTGTTTGTAGCATAGTGGTTATGAATTATTTTTATAACATTTGCAATATGGAGGCATAGTAAAATAAAAAATTAATAAATAAATAAAATAAAATAAAATAAAAAACTAAACTAAAATAAAATAAAATAAAAATGAAAATGAAATTAAATGAAATGAAACGAAATTAAAAAGTAAAATAAAATAAAATAAAATAAAATGTAAAAGTAAAATTAAATTAAATAAAATAAAAAAGTAAAATTAAATTAAATAAAAAAGTAAATTAAAATAAAATGAAATAAAAGTGAAATGAAATGAAAAAAGTAAAATAAAATAAAAAACTAAACTAAACTCAAATAAAATAAAATAAAATAAAAAATTAAAATAAAATGAAAAAAAATGAAATGAAAAGAAATAAAATAAAAAACTAAACTAAAATAAAATGAAATAATTAGTAAAATGAAAAAAATTTAATGAAATAAAAAGTAAAATGAAATGAAATGAAATAAAAAGTAAAATAAAATGAAAAAGTAAAATAAAATAAAATAAAATGAAATAAAAAAGTTAAATAAAAAATTAAATGAAAAAGTACAATAAAATGAAATAAAATACAATATAATTAAAATAAAATAAAACAAATGTAATGTAATATAATTTCATTTAATTTAAAGATAAGATAAAATTAAATATGCTGAAAATTTGAAGACTATTCAAAAGTAACATGCTTTTTTATATTTATAATCAAAATAAAATAAAATAAGGTATAAAAAATAATAATATAATGTGCTGAATATTCAAAGACTACTTAAATGTAACATTCATGTTTTTATGTTATTAGAATATTGACATAAGTAAAAAAAAGCATCAAAACAAATAATTTTATTTAATATTAATATACAGTAAAATAAAAGCAAATGAAGTAGTGTTTAAAGAGTAATGTTTTATGAGATAACTAAAAATAGGGTGTTCTGGCGGATAATAAATATTCACAAATAATGTGAATAAAAAGAATGTGAACTATTAAATAAAATAAAATTAAATTAAATTAAATTAAATTAAATTAAATTAAATTAAATTAAATTAAATTAAATTAATTAAATTAAATTAAATTAAATTAAAATAAATTAAAAAATAAAACTTCATTAAATTAAATTAAAATAAAGTTAAATTAATAAAATTAAATTAAACTAAATTAAAAGTAAAAGAAAATCAAATATGCTGAAAATTCAAAGACTATTCAAATGTAACATACTTTTTTAACCAATCAAATAAAATAGATTAAGAAAAAAAAAATACAATACAAATTGCTGTATATTCAAAGACTGCTCAAATGTCATGTTCATGTGTTATTAAAATATTAAAATAAGTAAAAATAAAAACATTAAAACAAATAAGTGTATTTATTGTGTTATAGCATTAATGAATAATGTCCAGATAATCAAGAAGAAACATTTTTAATACATTTAAAATAAATGAAATGTTCAAACAGGAGGATAAGAAACATTCAAAAATAAGGATTCCTGAACTTAAAGAAATGTTACTGAAACACTTGAGAAGATCTTTGCTGTGTGCTAGCTGTTTTTTTGTTGTTGTCGTCGTTCTGTAGGAAGTGCTGATAGCGGTCTGCGTTTCTGCTGTGTTTATGTCTGCGGTGGGCTGGCGATAGCGAGACTCCAGGTTTTTCACAGAGCTTTCGCTGGTCTGGAATGAATTCACACTCGATTCCAAATATTCCACCAATGAAAAGCGGACACATTTTTGGAGCTTTCTGCAGCCAAAGCAGAACAAGATGTGCTTTGATGAGCTGCAGACGGGTTACATCACTGCCACTGATGTGGGAACAGTGGAGGAACGCTCTGGAGAACTGCATACTGCACTTCAGACGTTTCTCCGGCAAGCCAGCCTATAAACGAATAAAATAAATCATTGACCTGCTGTTACAATCAAATCATGCTCATAGAAAGGATAGTAATGAACATGTAGACACATGTATTTCTGTGTATGAAGCATCTGCTTTGTGAGAAGTGCTTCTCATAGGATATGTGAACGAGCTTTACTTTGACATTTCCTCAAGCGAGAATGGCCACCACTGAAACTTTCCCTTGGTACCCTTTTGGCATTGGAAACTCCTGACTGATAAAGGTAACCTGCACCGTACCTCTCAGGCTATACGTTTTTCCTTACCACCGGGAGCTTGTTGTTTTGCCCTGTCACAAACTGTTTGGCGATGGGGTATGATAGCATCAGGATCAACTGTACTTTGGCCCTCTTGGAGGAATCCCTGGCCAGAGACAACATCGAAGGGGCGTATATTAAAGCAACACACATGCATCCACAAGACTAGACTTAACTTCCAGTGGTATTGTTTTGATGTCCTGACAAATGTAAGAACTTAAAGTGCTTGTCTGACTTTGACCTGACTGGCCTTTCCATTTACACACATGATGTTTCATATTTAAGGTGGATTTCATATACAGTTGAAGTCAGAATTATTAGCCCCCCTTTGATTATTGATGTCTTTAAATATTTCCCAAATGATGTTTAACCGAGCAAGGAAATTTTCACAGTATGTCTGATAATGTTTTTTCTTCTGAAGAAAGTCTTATTTGTTTTATTTCGGATAGATTAAAAGCAGTTTTAAATTTTTTAAACACCATTTTAAAGTCAATATTATTAGCCACTTTAAGCAATATTTTTTTTCAATAGTCTACAGAACAACCCATCATTATACAATAACTTGCCTAATTACCCTAACCTGCCTAGTTAACCTAATTAACCCAGTTAAGCCTTTAAATGTCACTTTAAGCTGTATAGAAGTGTCTTGAAGAATATCTAGTCTAATATGGCGAATAATTCTGACTTCAGCTGTATAGAAGCATTCAAACTATACAGTCATACATACACGTCATATATGCATCAAACATTTTGATTATTGTAACTAATATTATAAAGTAGACTAAGGAATCAAAAAACTGATAGTTTCGGTTTACTTTCTCGCTAAAAATCGCTTGTTTTCCCATCAATAATTTTCTTTTTCTTTTTTACTCAAATTATTTTTAAAATTGAATTATTTATTTATTCTTTCAATTTTTTTCATTAGGTTCATCTTAGGTCAGACATTAAAATATGCATAATATTGAGACATATAGAAATATGCACTGATGCAATTCACCAAACAAGAAATTATCAAGAAAAAATTATACACTAAATAAGTATATAAAAAAAGGTAAAATACCACATTTATACACAAAGATATACAAACATAACAAAAATTAAATAATAAAAAATAATAAACAAACAAACAAATAAATAAATTAGTTAATTCATTAATATATATATATATATATATATATATATATATATATATATATATATATATATATATATATTGTCATAATATTCATGCAAAAGGTTTTATTTTAAAAAAATTTAGCATTGTTTTCAGTCATTTATTAAGAATAAAAATTGTATAATTATTATAATATATATATATAATTTTTTATAAATATAAATAAAGTGTTATATTTGCTGACAATAAATGCATATATTTATTATTAGTAAAATTTTAGTTATTTTATGGGGGGGGGGGGGGGGGTGTTCATATGGGGTGTTCACCCAGGGTGACATTTAAACTAGAACCGCCACTGATTAATTGTAACGCGCTATTATTGCCCAACACTGTCATAGAAAGTTGTAGAAAGTTTAATCTAATATTTTAGCCCCTCTGATTGATGTAAGCTGACGTGACTAGAAAGGCTAACTTGTTTCAACTCAAAAGCACACCATTTTTTTTTAACAGCGCATCGGTCAGAGCTGGACTTTGTGTGTGTGTGTGTGATGTCCAGACTGGAGTAAATGCAGTCTGGCGGGCAAGATAGACAGTCTTGGCTGCGGTTGGTTTGTTTTCAGACAGAAATGAGCATCAGTATCTGGCAACCTCCAATGCAGCCAAACGCCAGCCAGACCACAGATACCCACAACGCCTGTTTGATTTCACTTAATTATGGATGCTCATGTGTCACGTACAGTTGAAGACAACATTATTAGCCTTCCTGTCAAACGTGACTTTTCTCTCTCTTAATATTAGTGCTGTTTAACAGAGCTTTGTGTTTTTCACAGTATTTCCTAATATATTTGTCTCCTGGAGAAAGTCTTATTTATTTTAAACAGTATATATACACACACACACACACACACACACACACACACACACACACACACACACACACACACACACATATATATATATATATATATATATATATATATATATATATATATATATATATATATATATATATAGAAAAGCAGTGATCAATATTATCAACTACTTATTTTTGATTGTCTACAACAGAACAAACCACTATATTGTCTAATGAGTTGCCTAATTAACTGGGTAGTTTGTTATTTACACATCCTTTGCTTGTTTCAAACCTTTATGAGTTTTTTTTTCTTCTGTTAACAACATTTTTAAGACTGTTGAAAACCTGTAACCATTGACTTCCATAGTATTTGTTTGTCCTACCATGGAAGTCAATGGTTGCTGGCTTTCAGCATTCTTCAAAATATCTTCTTATGGGTTCGACAGAAAAAAAGAAGCTCAAAAAGGTTTGAAACCACTAGAGGGAGAGTAAATAATGAGTAAATTAAATATCTCACTTTAAATTCTGAATTCAGCAATTCATTAAATGAAACAGGAAAAGACCAAGTCTTCAATCTCACTTCTATTTTTGTACCCCTAGCCATAAATATATATATAAATATAAACATTTCGTCAAATATATGCATGCATGTTTGTATTTATATATACCCACATAATAAATATACACAGTAACACTTATTCAAACCAAAATAATAATTGCAAAACAAACTGTTATTCTGATTAATTGCAATTAATAATTATTTAATCATAATTATTTAATGCCCAGCACAAGTGAAAAAACATTGGTTATTAAAACTATTGAATTTAAAAATGTGCAATTTATTTTATTTTAAAAGATACAAAAAATACAATACAATGCAATGCAATACAATACAATGCAATGCAGTACAATGCAATGCAATGCAATGCAATACAATACAATGCAATGCAATACAATACAATACAATACAATGCAATGCAATGCAATGCAATGCAATGCAATGCAATGCAATGCAATGCAATGCAATACAATACAATGCAATGCAATGCAATGCAATGCAATGCAACACAATACAATACAATATAATACAATGCAATGCAATATAATGAAATACAATGCAATACAATACAATACAATACAATACAATACTCTGCCAACAATACTCTGCCAACGGGAGGAAGCCCCGGGCTCGAGGAGCCCTTGAGCTCGGGGCTCTCTCCCAGGACAGCATGCCAAACAAGCTTTTATAAATCATCAGCTAAGTGTGAACTCTTGAAAGGTGGTAAAAGCAGGATTTAACGACAGTACTGATCTGTTTGTCAAATTTTAAGTTTTCATCAAACATAACACCTAGATTTCTTACACACTGGGTAATATGCGGGGCCACGGATCTCACATTGACATCTAACAGAGGACTTTCTTTGTGCCCAAATACAATTACTTCAGTTTTTTTTTTTCATTTAAATTAAAAAAATTGCCTGAGAGCCAAAGTTTAAGCTCCTCTAAGCAACCTGGGAGTGGTTGTAAGCCGTTTTAGAACAAAATACATGTGAGTGTCATCCGCATATAGATGCAAGGACATTAAAGATATTAAAGAAAAGTATTACAATTTCAAAGCAGGGCTAATAATTGTGTGTTCAAATGCATTTGCCTTTTTCATATGAGTAATAGCTGAATGCATTATTAATTTTGACTCATGGCTGGTTCTGCTGTCTCTTTGTTTCAGCTCCAAAAACGTGCAGCCCGAAGCAGTTTGTTTGCAGGGATCAGGTGACGTGCATCTCCAAAGGCTGGCGCTGTGATGGAGAGAAAGACTGTCCGGATGGCTCAGACGAGGCTCCGGATGTCTGTATGTACATCTCTTTATCTCTTTAGGGTTTAGTTCCCCCAAAATTGAATATTTTTTTCTGCTATCCGCTTCTTTAGGGGTTAGTGTTACCCCAAAACTGATTATTTTTGGCTATCCGCTTCTTGAGGGGTTAGTCCCCTCAAAACTGAATATTTTTTTTCTGTTGTCCACTTCTTAAGGGGTTAGTTTCCCCCCAAAATTGAATATTTTTTCTGTTGTCCGCTTCTTTAGGGGTTAGTTTCCCCCCAAAAGTGAATATTGTTTTGAATATGTGCTAGATAAGTTGGCGGTTCATTCCGCTGTGGCAACCCCAGATTAATAAAGGGACTAAGCTGAAAAGGAAATTAATATATGGATGTTTTTAAATGCAGTGATGTGAGGTGGTGCATTGAGTGAAATCTGAGCTGTGAGAGTCCTGGCTGTGTGTTGCTGTTAGTGTTTCTGATTGGACTTATCAGTGTTGGGTTTTTCCGAGTGGTCGTTCTGTTTCTAGATTACTTTGACCTGAAGCACACATTTTTATCATTTCACTTGTTTAGTCTGGTCAGTTCCTTTGACATTGGCTTCTTGTGGCCTTGCTTAGATCTGTTTACAGTGAGTTATCAAGAGGACGCTGCAAATACTAGATCTGCTTCCCTTTTTACTTTATACAAAGACCATCACAAATTCACAATTATGATCTTCATTTCAGAAACATGTCTCAAACAGACATATAACAGCCTAACTATTTAATTATACATAGTTTATAAAAGGTTTTTCCCAGATGAGTTTAGCTGTTGACTTGTGAGTAGATGAGTTTAGCTGTTGACTAGTGAGTAGATGAGTTTAGCTGTTGACTAGTGAGTAGATGAGTTTAGTTGTTGACTAGTGAGTAGATGAGTTTAGTTGTTGACTAGTGAGTAGATGAGTTCAGCTGTAGACTAGTGAGTAGATGAGTTTAGTTGTTGACTAGTGAGTAGATGAGTTTAGCTGTTGACTAGTGAGTAGATGAGTTTAGATGTTGACTAGTGAGTAGATGAGTTTAGTTGTTGACTAGTGAGAAGATGACTTAAGCTGTTGACTGGTAAGTAGATGAGTTTAGTTGTTGACTAGTGAGTAGATGAGTTTAGCTGTTGACTAGTGAGTAGATGAGTTTAGCTGTTGACTAGTGAGTAGATGAGTTTAGCTGTTGACTAGTGAGTAGTTGAGTTTAGCTGTTGACTAGTGAGTAGATGAGTTTAGTTGTTGACTAGTGAGTAGATGAGTTTAGTTGTTGACTAGTGAGTAGATGAGTTCAGCTGTAGACTAGTGAGTAGATGCGTTTAGTTGTTGACTAGTGAGTAGATGAGTTTAGCTGTTGACTAGTGAGTAGATGAGTTTAGTTGTTGACTAGTGAGAAGATGACTTAAGCTGTTGACTGGTAAGTAGATGAGTTTAGTTGTTGACTAGTGAGTAGATGAGTTTAGCTGTTGACTAGTGAGTAGATGAGTTTAGCTGTTGACTAGTGAGTAGATGAGTTTAGCTGTTGACTAGTGAGTAGATGAGTTTAGCTGTTGACTAGTGAGTAGATGAGTTTAGTTGTTGACTAGTGAGTAGATGAGTTTAGTTGTTGACTAGTGAGTAGATGAGTTTAGCTGTTGACTAGTGAGTAGATGAGTTTAGCTGTTGACTAGTGAGTAGATGAGTTTAGCTGTTGACTAGTGAGTAGATGAGTTTAGTTGTTGACTAGTGAGTAGATGAGTGTAGTTGTTGACTAGTGAGTAGATGAGTTTAGCTGTTGACTAGTGAGTAGATGAGTTTAGCTGTTGACTAGTGAGTAGATGAGTTTAGTTGTTGACTAGTGAGTAGATGAGTTTAGCTGTTGACTAGTGAGTAGATGAGTTTAGCTGTTGACTAGTGAGTAGATGAGTGTAGTTGTTGACTAGTGAGTAGATGAGTTTAGCTGTTGACTAGTGAGTAGATGAGTTTAGCTGTTGACTAGTGAGTAGATGAGTTTAGCTGTTGACTAGTGAGTAGATGAGTTTAGTTGTTGACTAGTGAGTAGATGAGTGTAGTTGTTGACTAGTGAGTAGATGAGTTTAGCTGTTGACTAGTGAGTAGATGAGTTTAGCTGTTGACTAGTGAGTAGATGAGTTTAGCTGTTGACTAGTGAGTAGATGAGTTTAGTTGTTGACTAGTGAGTAGATGAGTGT
Source organism: Danio rerio (assembly GCF_052040795.2). NCBI lineage: Eukaryota > Metazoa > Chordata > Actinopteri > Cypriniformes > Danionidae > Danio > Danio rerio. The sequence continues at coordinate 1,718,876 of NC_141031.1, forward strand.
AGTTGTTGACTTGTGAGTAGATGAGTTTTGTTGTTGACTAGTGAGTAGATGAGTGTAGTTGTTGACTAGTGAGTAGATGAGTTTAGATGTCAACTAGTGAGTAGATGAGTTTAGCTGTTGACTAGTGAGTAGATGAGTTTAGTTGTTGACTAGTGACTAGATGAGTTTAGTTGTTGACTAGTGAGTAGATGAGTGTAGTTGTTGACTAGTGAGTAGATGAGTTTAGTTGTTGACTAGTGAGTAGATGAGTTTAGCTGTTAATTATGTGTTAAAATATCCTGAGCTTGTGTTCACCCCAGAGCCCAGAATAACTCATTAAAAACTCCACTGATTTCAGGCCCATAGATTCAAAACTGCTTAGACTCCACATTTTGGCCTAGGAGAGTGTTTCACAGAAGGCAGACCACTGCTAAAAAGACGTCACCCAGCATTCCACGTGATTTACATTCATCTGAAAGCGAGAAAGTGAAGCTCAGTTTAGCAGCAGCTTTTAATCTCAGGTTGTGGTTGAAAGTTCTCAGTGTGTGGAGTTCGCGAGTGTGAAGTGTCTTTCCATTCACACCCTTTCTGGCAGAACGGCCTAACAGAAACCCGTTCAGCAAAGAGTGCGCCATCAGTTTATCATGAGGGGGAAGGGGACCGGCGTAATTAGAATTAGCTCGCTACTTCAGAACCTGGCCCTAGAAAACAATGGCTCGGTTCATGAGGCAGCATTAGGAGTTTAGGAATGTTTGCACTGCTTCGTCACAACCAATTACATGCTTTGAAATAATTTGTCTTTCTCTAAAAGCGCTGGCGTGGCTTTCAGAAGTGTTGGGTAAGAGCGAAGCTGACGTTCACGAGGCTGAATCCGCTCCATAAGAGGAGGAGAGTCTTCAGTCTGGAAGTCATTAAAACCCCGTCCAGAGGAATGGAGGGAAAACTGCTGTTTTTCATGATCTGCTTTTCTCGGCTCAAACTTCTCTCTGGCTTCCTCTCGGCTGACACCCTTGGTTCTTCTCTATTTTAGCCGTGCTTCAGGGTGTTGACGCTGCTTTACGCTCTTTGCATTAAAATTAGACAGTCTTTTCTTAATTCTCTGGGAGCTGATGTGACGTCTTACTCACTTGCTTTAGTCAAATGTTCCACTGCTCTGAAAAGGATCAAAACAAGTCTGCCATTTACTCAGCTTCCTTTCAAACCAGAAGGATTTTCGATCTTTCGTGGAGCACAAAAGATTTTTACTGTCAAGGGCTTATAATAACAGGCTTATAATAATATAATGCAAAAAATACATGTATAAAAGGTTAAAGTCTTCTAAAACCATGTGTCAGCTTTGTGTGAGGATCTGAAATCGAGTCTATCGATTCAATATGTTAAATTGTTCTCTAATATCTACATATCAGTGTGTGGATAAAATCAAGCTAAGTGATATGACACAATGCATACACATGCGCTTATACTCAGCAGTTCACATGTGTTTGTTGCCTCATTACAAACATATGTGGCAATTTTCACTATATACATGTTATACTAAGAAATGATACGGTTAAACAGACCTTATGGGCCTATTAAGGTGCAAGACGTGTTTGGCACGATTTGTTGCTATTTTTACAGTAATCTTCACGATTTGTATTAAGTTGTTTGTTTAAAAAGCAAATCCATTTGCTCCACCATGTGGACTACTGGGTGTTTTGATCTATACAGGAGGTGTTTTAGGGCGCATTGTTGGCGCGTTGCTATTTTGTGGAACTAAAATGGGCTGCACCATTGACCGACTTAAAACTGCTCACAACCCTGTTATACCATTCTTGCAACGAAAACCATGTTTTTCAGTCGTTAAAATAGCAAAAGTGGATTCAGACATGGCCTTAATGCCCTTTTGCGCCAGGTGCGTTAAAATAGAGCACTATGCCATGTGCGTTAAAATTGAGCACTATGCCATGTGCGTTAAAATAGAGCACTATGTCTTTTTGTTGTGGCGCTGAAAAAAGTTAAATCCGTATATCCTGCATTTTGCGTTCTGTCAAGCTGTGAACACTCCTTGTTCAAAACTGCTCTTTTTAAGTCTCCCTGCCTCTCCTGTTTTTAAAATAAAAGTCCCACATATTTATATAGTATGTTTAATACAAGCTTCATTGTTGTTGTAATCTCACTAGTTCATGTGGCCAATCAAACGCTGCCTGGGCCATGCATATTAATGAGCCGAGACCGTTATAGTCAGTGTTTTTCCATGTACTTAATTCCTATTATTCAGCTATGCTTATCTATGCCCACATTACATTCTAGGGCACCTTTAATTGTAATTCTTGAAACTATGACAGTCAACTAAAATGTAATTCAGTTTAACAATAGTTTTTATGTTAAATAAACATATTTAAAGCAAGGACCGAATTATGAGATTGTCTACTTTACTCTTATTTTGTCGTCTGAAGAAACATTATATAATATAAATGATCATTTTTTAAATATATAGTTGTTTTGTGCAAAGGTAAAATTGTATAAATGTTGATGAGTTCTGGTGTCGATACTAGAAACAAAATCTTTAGGAGCATCATACGTTTTAGGCTTTCATTATTTGTTTTAACCTGTCATTTTGTGTTCCTGAAAGCCTTGTGTGGAATAACTAATGCAATATGACGGTAATTCGTAACTTTTTGATTTAGTGGCTAATTTGTATGAATTCGTACGATCTAATCTGTACAATTTAGTACGATTTGCTCATCACCCAATGACGGTTGGGGTTAGGGGTAGGGTTGGGTGCCACGCCTTCTTTTTAAAATTGTACATTTTCGTACAACTAAACTCTTACGAATCAGCCAATAAACTGACAAAATGTAAAATACTTACGTTTCCTCCTGAGATCAGGCTGGAATAACATAATGAAGGTTGCTGGTTCGAGTCCTGGCTGGGCCAGTTGGCATTTCTGTGTGGAGTTTGCATGTTCTCCCTGTGTTGGCATGGGTTTCCTCTGGGTGCTCCGGTTTCCCCCATAGTCCAAACACATGCGCTATAGGTGAACTGATGAACTAAATTGGCCGTAGTGTATGTGTGTGAATGTGAGAGTGTATGGGTGTTTCCCAGTACTGGGTTGCACTCGGCATTCGCTGTGTATGCTGGAATAGTTGGCGGTTCATTCCAATGCGGTGAGCCCTGATGAATAAAGGGACTAAGCTGAAGGAAAATGAAGGAATGAGTATAAATGATGACAGAAACGTATGACTCAGGATGTGGATGAGCAGACGTGCTCTGTTTGAGGATCCCTCCGTGCAGATGCCTCGCATCATTGAAGATCTGCCTGATGAAAGAGGTTTATTTATGTACGTGGCTGGATTTCACAGTGTCTTTTGTGAAAGTGGCAGTGAAGTCTGTGGCTGTTCCCGCTGCAGCTGCCGTGACTTTCCTTTCGGACCCACAACACACAAGAGCCAGCTTTGTACCACTGCTCCTGCCATTGCCAGAGTCATACTAACATAATAATTATCATCCTTTTACTATCAAGGTTGCTGGTTTGAGTCCTGACTGGGCCAGTTGGGATTTCTGTGTGGAGTTTGCATGTTCTCCCCGTGTTGGTGTGGGTTTCCTCCAGGTGCTCCTGTTTCCCCCACAGTCATGCACTATAGGTGAATTGAACAAGCTAAATTGGCCATTGTGTATGAGTGTGTGTATGAATTTGAGTGTGTATGGGTGTTTCCCTGTGATGGGTTGCAGCTGGAAGGGCATTTGCTGCGTAAAACATATACTGGAACAGTTGGCGGTTCATTCCGCAGTGCCGACCCCTGATTAATAAGGGACTAAGTTGAAGGAAAATTAATGAATGTAATTCAGATGTGTGTGTGTTTGTGTACTTGTTTTTGTGACATATCAGGACACAAATCTATATAATGACATTGGTATGACACAGGTATTACAAAAAGGAGGTGAAATATGAGGACATTGGTGACGTCCTCATTTCTCAAAATGCTTATAAATCCTACAGGATGAGTTTAATCAGAGAGTAAAGCTGGACACTGACTCCTGTGATGGTTGGGTTTAGGGGTGGAGTAGGGTGAGGGCAATACAATATACGGTTTGAACAGTATAAAATGAATGGAAACCTATGTAGTGTACCCATTTTTCACAAAAACAAATGTGTGTGTGTGTGAAACTTTGCAGTTTAATCCACAGTTTATTTATCATTAGTTTAATTATTTGCTTTATTCTACAGCCTGGTCAAACTATTCTTGCTGCATGTGTGAATATAGTCTAATTGTCGTTCTTTAAGCGAATAATACTGTAAATAACATTAAGTTTCTTACACAAACCTGATCAGAAGCCATGGCTATTGATTTAGACTCGTTTGTACGTGTTTATTTTTGATCTATAAAATACTGTCACCATTCATTGCCATTATATAGAGCAAGGGTTTTCAAACTAGTGGCTCGCACAGTGAGTAAAAGTGGGTCGCATAACGTCACTTAGCTGCAGCTATATTTACGTTGCAGTGAATCAAAACCGTTACGATAATAAGCGAACAACTCTTTAGAGATGATTCTGTTTTTCAGATGAATCATTTAGGTTAAAACACATTTACTCATTGAATGAGTCCGATTCATTTGTGTGGAACTGTCACATGCAACCCAGGCTCATTCTGAAATCGTAGTCCCGTGGACGTTTCTGGAGACCGCGAAATACGTCCCGGGATGTCCCGTTTTCGCGTTTCAAATGTCTCTCGTGAGTGCCGTTCGCGCACGCGCTGTTCTCTCTTAAAGACTGGCTGAATGATTGATTGGGCGACCGGCCAATTGGCTGACCCACCGTCCGATTGACCCACCCACCCACTTACTTCCCTAAACTGATTAGGGAATCCCTGATTTTTACCACGTTTTCGGATTTTACCACATTCTCACCTGTTTATTTATTTATTCATTTTCTTGTCGGCTTAGTCTCTTTATTAATTCAGGATCGCCACTGCGGAATGAACCACCAACTTATCCAGCAAATTTTTACGCAGCAGATGCCCTTCCAGCCGCAACCCATCTCTGGGAAAACACATTCTCACCTGTTATTAAAAGTTATTTTTTGGATTCTGGGGTAAGTGGTCAGCTGGTAAACGCGAAAAGAAACGGTGTCATACCGCCCTGTAGCGTTCGCTTAAATAATGAAATGCAGCCATTTGTGCATCCCACAAAAAGCACTTCGAAGCTCATTTTTTGCATAACGAATGGCAAAATCCCAAAAGCCACACACCATAGGAGAGGAGCTTCTGCTGCTGGCCTGCATAGACATCATTGAGGAAATGCTGGGTAAAGACAGCCTGATCTCACGAGAAAACGTAAGTATTTTACTTTTTGCCAGTTTTGTGGCTAATTTGTACGAATTCGTACAAGTTCAGTCGTACGAAATTGTAAGATTTTAAAAAGGAGGCGATGCACCTGACCCCACCCCTAAACCCAACTGTCATTGGGGGATGAGCAAATCGTACTAAATTGTATGAATTAGATCGTACGAATTCATACAAATTAGCCACTAAATCAAAAAGTTACGAATTGCCGTAAGATTGCGTTGGTAAAGATGCTCTCGTAAAGATAGCTTAAGTTCCACTTTCCGATAACACTACTATAGAGTACTGAGGAAATGTCTTATGATTTACGTGAACAAACAAGTGAAAACATCCGCAGTAGTGCTGCATTTGCTCTACAACTTGACGAAAGCACAGGTGTTGCAAACATTGGTGGTTTATGTTAAGAACTGAAAGAACAAACGACAGGAGCTTTTATTTCTGACTGCTTTGAATGGAGACATTTTATAGCCATTTTTCCACATTAAAATATTATGGTGGGTCATGAGATTAAATTACTTGCTTAGGTGGGTCCCCGGAATGAAAAAGTTTGGGAACCCCTGATATACCGCACCAAGATCCACAGATTTAGCTCAAAATCCTCTTTAATGTTCTTCTGGAGAAGCAAAGTCTCCACATCTTAGATGACTTGAGGGTGAGTGAATTAACCAACCCAGGCTCATTCTGGAAAGTAGCCCCGCGGACATTTCTGGAGACTGTGAGATACGTCCCGGGAGGTACGTATTTGTGTGGTTTTTGCTTTTGCGAATCCACGAGAGGCTGCTGTGCAAGCTTTTTCGCATCTCGAACGCCTCTCATGAGCGCGCGCCGTTCGCACCCGCATTGTTCTTGCGTAAAGCTGCCGGAGGCCACTGTCGAGTGACTGTCTGTCTGACTGACTGACTGAATGACTGGATCCAATCGGCCGACCCACCCTCCTCCTTCCCTAAACCCAACCGGTTTTACCGATTGACCCGCCGGCCGGCACCGTCTTGTAGCGTTCGCTTGAAAAAAATGAAATGCAGCCATACGTACCTCCGGCCACGTAAATCACAGTTTCCAGAAACGTTTCCAGAATGAGCTTGGGTTGGAATTAACAGGACATGAACAGAAAATTTTAGAGTGAACTATCCCTTTAATGAATATGAAATGTTTATTTAGAAGAAAATATTGGCTCCACACTGAACCCGCAACCAAACCTCCCTCCTATCTGTGTATCACAAGTGCGTGAAGTCATTTAGATCTGTCTCACGTTGAGCGGGTTGAAGGTCTGAGCTCTGATCTCTCCAACCCGCTGAGCTGAGCTGTTGTTCAACATCTGACAGCTGCAAAAATCAACCCAGCATAAGATATCAAGGTTAACTTTCATCAAACGCTTCATCATTTATACACCTGCTTGAGTCATTGTGTATTCAGGAGTTCAGTGTCTGGGCTATTAAAATGCAGGATGAATCATTCTCTGCCTTCAGAACATAACGAAAGAAAGTTCAGCTGCAATCATGGTAGGAGTCGCTAAATCTGTTTCATGCCCAATTAAACAGGTGGATTATTTTTTTTTTTTGCACAGAGAGTTTAAGCTGATCTGTCTCAGATCTGTGTTATTGTTAATTGTTCACTTGATTTACAGTAAATCTTTAGTGGATTAAGATGCAGAAATGTTGCTGTTAATGGGGTCACAACATGAGGAGTGACATTTTACCAACATATAGGCTCATTCTGAAAACGTACTCCTGTATACATTTCTGGAGAGCGCGAATTATGTCGCCAGAGGTATGTATGGCTTCATTTCGTCTTTAAAAGGAACGCTACGGGTTAGTATGACATCGTTCCTTTTAACGCTTACCAGCTGACTGATTACCTCCCTGTGGATGGCTTTCCCGCTGTTTGACCAGTAACTCACAGCACATGTCAGCGGACTTGAGATGTAGAGAGGAGTTAACCCTGATGAAGTGGTTTGAGTCTGGTTCCAGAAAGCAGGTTAAAAAAAGCCTTCGCCGCTGCCTGATTTTTACCACGTTCTCAGATTTTACCACTTTCTCACCCTGTTATTTACTTGTTTATTTAGTTTTTTGGCTTTTGTTTGTTCTCGAACCCTGTGGCTGTGGTCAACTCTTCTCCATGTCACAAGTTTGCCAGTGTACGTGGCGAGCCACTGGGCAAACTGGTAACAGCGGGAAAGCCGTCCATACAGAGGTAAACAGTCAGCTGGAAGCTCGAAAAGGAACGGCGTCATACTGCTCCGTAGCGTTCGTTTTAAAGACAATGCAGCCATACCTACCTCTGGCTACATGATTCAAGATCTCCAGAAATGCATATAGGGCTACGGTTTCAGAATGAGCCAATGAAATAAGTCACTGCTTGCACTTTCTTACCGTCTTGGATCCATTTTAATTGATCTTTTTTAATTCTCAGATAATAATCTAAACACACAGTGAAAACAAATATAACATACTCGATATTAATTATGTCAAGTATTTACCAATCACTTTTTTAAAATACTTTTTAAAGATGCTAACTGAGTCATATTTATTTCTCCAGGAGGCTATATATTAGCATAATGACTAAAGGCTAAATCACAAGCTTCAGCTTTAGGAAGTGTGCTGTAAGTAGTAATTATATTGCTACGGTGCATTAGGCCGACACCATAAGGACATTTAAAAGTCAATAAGGGATCTTGAAATCCATTCTGTGTGACACGTGTGGCCGCTGAAGGGATTTAAGACTACATCTCAGTCGAGTACGAGTCAGCATTCCTGCAGCTGCACCGCACTCAGATCTGGCACGTATAAAAATGTGTGAATGAGTCTCTCGCTTTCAGCTGGGGAGGGAATTGTGCGTACTTCAGAGATGCTGTTTTTTAAACATTGCTTATAGAGTTTCTCAGAAGTGAAGTTGCTGTCGAATGCGACTCCTGCATTCTTGATCTGATTAATGGGTTTCAGAGACAAGGAGTCTAGATAAGGCATAACAGACACTTCCTCCCGAATAATCAATCTTTATTACGTTCTGGTACAACCGCAAATTTATAATCTCTGTGCGGTCCAGCATGGTACTGATTGATTTGTAAAGATCTGATAATAATTACATCAGCTAATGGAAGCCAAGATGTGTAATAAAAGGAAAATCAAAAGGGACCCTGAACCGAGCCTTGTAGGACACTGTAATATTCATTCAGTCATTTTCTTTTTCTTTTGTTAATCAGCCGAATGAACACAGTACACAGTACACAGCGACCTCTGGTGGATTTGCCAAAACAAAAACTGCAAAAAATGGACCTCCTGGGATCTATTTAGCCTCTCCAGAAATGTATATAGGGGTACGTATTCAGAATGAGCCTGGGTTGGAAGTTAGGGTCGCACTTTATTTTAAAGTATAGTTCTTGCTACTAACCACAGAAATTCATATAAGCAAAGAGAACTAATCTAATTAGTTTACAATTGAAGTGATAAAATGAAATGACGCAGGGAAAAAGTATTAAACACATGTAGAAAGGGAGGTGTATTTGGGCAGTGAAAGCTCAGATATCAGCTGAAATCTCTCAACAGTTCTTCAGCAAGCCTCTGCCCTTCCTCAGTGTAAGTGAATATCAGCTGCTTCAGTCCAACATCTATATCAGCAGGAGGATTAAGATGAAACCCGGGTGGACATTTCAGCAGGACAATGATCCAAAACACAGCCAAGAGACTCTCAGATGCTTTCAGGGAAAGAAAATCAAGCTGCAGAATGGCCCAGCCAATCACCTGACCCGAATCCAATAGAGACTACAAAATAAAGCTCAGATTTGATAGACGAGACCCACAGAACCATCAAGATTTACACACTCTGTTGAAGTCTGTGAGAAACTCACACCTGAGCACATGTTCAAAACTTAGTTTCCCCACCGTATACAAGCTAGATCTTAAAATAATGGTGTTTGAAAATGCGGATCATTATGCCTCGTTTTATTTGAAGAATATATAAAAATAACCCAGCTAAAATAGCTTAATTTTTGGGTCAATTTTGATAACTTGATCCCAAATACTGAAAAGAAAAGAGCTCGGATATAAAGACCCGATCTGATGGAGCCATCAAAAACCAAACCAGCTTCAGATTTACACAGCGGTAAGAGAGATTTCCGAAGTAGCATGTCAGATCACACTCTTGGACGGATCTTCAAACAGTGAACGCTGCTGGTATGTGGATGGTTTTCGTGATGTTTCGAGGGTGAAAGGTCACGTCCACTCCTCATTCATGATGTAAAACGGGCTCTTGTTATGGATCATTAATCTCAGCTTGAAACCGCCGACATCTGAGGAGCCGCTGAGGAAAAACAATAGTTAGAGAAACACATGTTAGTAATAGTCACTGCGGTAAGGGCTTTTGTTCGAGGAATAGTTTGGCTTGTCCGGAACACGCAATGGGCAGGGACAGAAAGCTTTTTTTGAGTGCTGTAATTGCATTGTTTGTGCTTTATAGGACACACCACTGTATCGATGTTTATTTATGCCATTGCTAATGGAAACTATAACAAACGTGCACTTCTGACATCAGCTAGGAACGTTTTCAGGACGTATGTCTTAAATTACATTCAGGTTTATTGTCATTTAGCATGTACAAGTACTACAAGCAAACGAAATGCAGTTCAGGTCTAACCAGGAGTGCAATAGCAGCAACTGCAGGACATCGAGTTGACAGCAGAAGTTCACATCCACTGTATACAAAGGCACATAACCATTTTAAAAAAGTCAGATGTGAATGTGACTAAACGTTTACGCTTTTAGGTATAAGTCAGGATTATCACATTAGTTTCTGTTCTGCTTAATAGCAGAATAATGAGAGAGAGATTTTTTGAGAAACTGTTATAACTTTTCTTGAAAGTCAAGTTTGCACACAATAAGATTATTCTGCCTTTGAAAATGCTTAGATGATGGTGTCGAGGTTTTGAAAGTTTCTGATTGGCTCCATTTGAGTTAATGTGAGGCACAATGGTAGAATAGTATTGAAGGAAAAGCTCAACACACTGCTTCCTTGTGTGACAACATGGGAAAATCAACAAGCCAGAATGAACAACAAAGCCAGATTACCATTAGCTGAATGACATTGGGAAAAGACTAATGTTGGAGACATGTCCTGTGCTCTGATGGAGCTAAGATTGAACTGTTTGGCCATAATGAGCAGTGTTACATTTGGAGGACAAAGAGGAAAGCGCACAAGCCTAGGAACACCATCCCAACTGTGCAGTATGGGGGCGGCAGCATCATGTTGTGGGGCTGTTTTGCTGCAGGAGGGACTGGTCCACCTCACAGCAGAGATGGCATCATGAAGAAAGAACATTCAGATCAAGACATCAGCCAGGAAATAAAAACTTGCCCACATATGGGTCTTCCAAACAGACCATGACCCTAAGCACACTGCCAAATGAGTTCAAATGTGCTTTAAGGACAACAGAGTGAATGTTTTGGAGTGGCCATCACAAAGCCCTGATCTCAATCCTGTAGAAAATTTGTGGGCAGAGTTGAAAAAGCTTGTGCGATCAAGCCTACAAATCTGACTTAGTAACAGCAATTCTATCTGAAGGAATGAGCCAAAAATTCTGAAAACTATTGTGAGAAGCTTGTGGAAGGAGAACCAAAACATTTGACCAAAGTTATACCGTTTAAAAGCAAAGCTAAAAATACCAAGAAAATGTGTGTAAACGTTTGACTGTCTAGAAATTAATAAAAAATTCTCCCAAAAAACAATTCTCTTATTATTCTGGCATATAGCAAATGTAAATCATTTAGGTAATCCTTACAGACCTAAAATAATGAACGTTTAGTCTGATTTACCATCAGACATTTTTAATATATATATATATATATATATATATATATATATATATATATATATATATATATATATATATATATATATATATATATAATAAAAAGTAACTAGTAACTATTTACTTGAGTAATTTATTCATCAGACTTTTTTTAATTTTACTCGAGTAACTTTTAAGATTGTTATTTTAACTTTTACTTGAGTGAAAATTTCCGCGAGTACTTGCACTTTTACTTGAGTTCAGATTTTAGATACTCTACCCACCTCTGTGTACATGCGACTTTTCAGCTTTTTTATTTTTAATAAATTTGCAACAATTTCAAAAACTCTTGTTTCACATTGTCATCATGGTGGATTGTGTGTAGAATGTTGAGGAAATAAATGAATTTAATCCATCTTGGAATAAGGCTGTAACAAACAAAAAAAAAAAGTGGAAAAAGTGAAGCGCTATCAATACTTTCCAGATGCACTGTACTGTACATTTAACATTATGAAGTAACATTTCACCAGTTACATGTATATAACATTTGTTTAAACATATATTGTCTGTAAAAAATTCATTAGATGATTTTACTTTTAAAAAGTGAGTAATCCTGTTACTTCTGAAGTGATTAGTTGACTGAAATGAGTTAGTAAACCTTTCCCAGAGATGGGTTGCGGCTGGAAGGGCATCCGCTGTGTAAAAACCTGCTGGATAAGTTGGCGGTTCATTCCGCAGTGGCGACCCCAGATTAATAAAGGGACTAAGCCGACAAGAAAATGAATGAATGAATGAATGAATTAGTAAACCTGTTGATTTTATTATGTTCTGTAAGCGTGTGTAATTGTGTTTGGCAACAAGAAGCTGTGATCACTGCTGATAGTTCCTGCCATGTGTGGAAACCTCATGTTTGATGAAGTTGTAAGGAGAGAAGTAAGATGTACAATGATCTTATTCACATATGAATGCACCGGCGACTAGGATTGGCTCATTTCTGTTGTATTACATGAGTGATTTATGAGATGGAAATGTCTTTCTTGGGTAAATTGACAGTGGTAAGATTATGTCTAGTTCTAGTTTAAGATGCAGGGAGTAATATGTTCTATTGTACATGTCATGGGATATTATAGGTTAGATTCTGGGTCCTTTTTTAAAGTTATGTTCTGTAAGTGTGTGTAATTGTATTTGGCTAAAAAGAAGCTGGGATCTCTGCTGATGGTTCATGCCATGTGTGGAAACTTCAAGTTTAATGAAGTATTAAGGAGAGAAGTAAGACATGCATTGATGTTATTCATGCATGAATGCACCAGTGACCTGGAATGGCCCATTACGCTTCTATTATGTGCATGAGTTATGAGACAGAAATACCTGACATGGACAATTTGAGTTGAACATTTCACTGATATGAGCCTCAGGGGCCAATATTTCAGATGGTGTGATAGACGTCAACAAAATAGTATTTAGATTTAGCTAAATCATACATCACAGTTACTGCTTAAAATGCACATAACTATTTGATGCACAACTATTTTTTTGACCACCAGAAATTGTTTGGCTTGTTGGGAACTATTGCTATTGTTTCCTATAGATGTAATAATAATAATAATAATAATAATAATAATAACATTAATAATAATAGTAATAATAATAATAATAACAATAATAATAATAATAACAATAATAATAATAATAATAGTAATAATAATATTAATAATAATAATAATAACAACAAAAACAACAACAATAATAGTAATAGTAATGATAATAATAAATAATAATAATATTAATAATTCAATTCAATTCAGCTTTATTTGTATAGCGCTTTTATAATGTCAAAGCAGCTTCACATAAATGGTCATAGTAACTGGAACAGTGTAGTTCAGTTTTTTTAATAATAATAATAATAATAATAATAATAATAATGATAATGATAATAATAATATTATTATTATTAATAATAATAATAATAGTTATAATAATAATAATAATAATAATAATAATAATATAATATTAATATTAATATTAATAATAATAATTATAATAATAAAATAATAATAATAAATAATAATATTATTGTTAATATTATTAATAATAATAATAATAATAATAATAATAATAATAATAATAATAATAATAATAATAATGATAATAATAATAATAATAATAATAAATAATAATAATAAAATTACGCATTAAAGCAAAAACCAGAACAATTTCTTTTTGGTAATTTTTGCTCAACTTTTGTTCTGTGATAGTTTGTTCCACATTTAAAATATAAACATTTCTTCAGATCTTTGAAATCAACCAAGGCAAACATCACAGTAATATACAAAATAATTATGTAAAATCAGCTCAAAACATTGGTGTTTACAAATGCACATGAGATCATTACTTCATATCATTTGAAGAATAAAAATATTAGCAATAATCCAGCTAAAATAGCCTTTTTTATTTCCAATTTTGATTAAACTGCAAACAAAAGCCTTTCTTACTTAGAGTCTTTGTCTTGTTTCTAGTCCAAATATCTAAAAATTCTTAAGTCAAGAAGTATTTACTCGACTTATAATTTTTCTCACCCCACTGGCAGATTATTTAGCTTGATTTAAGTAAAAACTCACTTCATTTCGGCTCATTATTTGATAAAAAGAAACATTTTTTCTTTGTCAAGTAAATGCTACTTGATTTAATTTTCTCTTAATGAAGTGTACTTGGTCCCAAATAATGAACAAAAAGCAAAACAAAACATTGATCAGTATTTTTCCGCTGTTTTTAAAATGCATAGGGAATTCATTGCACACTAGGCAGTGTTCTAGAAGTAGTAGTAGGCTAGTATTCTGAACACAGCCGGTGCGTTGTGTGTCTGCTTGCTCTATAGTTTGTTTTCCACTGGGCCGGATGGCAGTCTGAGATTTATGATATGGCTGACCGGCGGCGGCTTTTGGGGTAAACCACACACTGCAGAATAGAAACTAGTCTAAATCTGACCGGGGAGACTCCACTGATAAACTCTTTCACATTTGCCTGAGCAGAGTTTGTAATTTGTTTTCAGTCAGTTTTTCAGTGTTATTTAAAGCTGATCAAGACCCAAAATGCCTGTTGATTTGCAGTGTTGGGAGTAAAGCGTTACAAAAGTAATGTATTTCAGTAACAAATTACTTTTTCCTGTAATGCAGTAGTGTAAGGCATTACTAATACATTTTCAGTAATATTTTACTCGGTGCATGTTTAGTAACACACGCGTTACAACAAACTTTTCGCCCATAAGACATTAACAAATAAAAGATACCCCAATTAAGTTCTGTTTCCTTTTCGTGTTTAGTAAATATACGCATGTCTGGTCATACATCTCCCTCTGGCTATTGGAACTTTTTACTATGAAGGTGGAATGATTTTAGTCTCTGAGCTTGAGGTCCGAGGCTATTGTTTTAGCCCGGTTCGCAGTGACGTTAAGCCCTAACGCGCAGCGGGAAAGCAACAAATAGATGAAAATGGCAGAAAGACAGTACAATCGCGAGATGGACATGTGTGTTGGTGTGGGTTTCCTCTGGGTGCTCCGGTTTCCCCCACAGTCCAAACACATGCGCTATAGGGGAATTGATAAACTAAATTAGCCGTAGTGTATGAGTGTGTGTATGAATGAGTATTTATGGGTGTTTCCCAGTACTGGGTTGCAGCTGGAAGGGCATCCGCTGTGTAAAACAAAGGCTGGCGGTACTGATAAATAAAGTAACTAAGCCGAAAATTATTGAATGAGTAAATAAAGTAACAGTTACACTGTAAAAACATCTTACTACCTTAAATTGTTTTAAGAGTTCACCCTTAGCTGATGATTGATTATAAAGCGTGTTTGGCATGCTGTTCCGGGAGAGAGCCCTGAGCTCAGAATATCCTCGAGCCTGGGGCTCCCTCCCGTTTGCAAGGCAAGAGGGGAGTTTGAGCTCAGGTAGATCTGGAGAACTCCCCTGCTGTAGCTAATGAACAGATAGTGAGCGCTCTTTAGAGATAACTACTGACTATGAGCATGTCTATGGTGCCGATTTGGATTAGTCAGTTAACATTAGTTGCATGTTTTTTGACGGATTCTTCAAAATGAAGATGGCTGTGATATGGAACTGAGGGTATTTATAGTGGCTTAGGAATCGTCTGATTGGTGAATCATAAATTGAATTATGCAGGGCCGGCTGCAAGCAATCATCAGCACATGATCCTCTCGAAAATTAGTTTATAAATAAACTTCACTTAGTTATACCAAATGAAAATTTCTAGTCGTCTCAACTTGCATTAGTCAAACAGACTAAAAATATTTGGCTAAACCTTGTATAACTGTAATAAATTTGTTAAAACCTGATTAACTTATTAAAATAAGTAAAACATTTGCCATCATTTTTTGTCATATAATGTTTGGACAGTTTACTACTTTTAAAATGTTGTATATCCCAAATTAATGACTTTATAGCAACATTCCAAGTGCACCTATTATTCCCTCTTTAACAAGATGGAAAATAAGTCTTGAGAAGTTTCAGCTCAAAATACCACACAAATGATGTAACTCTCTGAAACTGACTCTTCCAAATTGTGTTGCTTTGGTGACTGTCGCTTTAAATTCAAATGAGATCGTGCTCTTTTCAGAAGAGGGCGGAGCTACAAATGCCTGTGTGTCACCATAGTGGCAGACACGAAAACAAGCCTGCTGTCCTATGCTAATAAGGGAGAGATGGTCACTAGTGGGCGGGGCTTTCCCCCTCTGATGACACGTACAAAGGAAGAATGTCAATCAAAGTGTTTCTGCAGACTGATCTGATCAAGTCTGATTATAAAAAACACAATTAATCAATTTTCATCATTAAAGGCTGGATGTATTCACACACTGCTGACACACAAATGTGTTAAAAAGGGATTTTTGCACAGTTGGTTCCCTTTAAACCATTTTAAAAAGCTGAAAACAGCACAAGGCGTTGTTTTGGATAAAAGAAATTGTAATTGAGTTATAATTGTCTTCAACGGACCGTTATGTAAGTCAGATCCTCCAGTTATTCAGCCTTTGAGTTCAAATCTGCCTCCGCTGAACAGCTCACCCTTGGCCTAAATAGCTTTACCTGCTTCGAGTTCCTTCAAGCATCTGCTATCTATAAATCAGAGAAATAAACTGGACGTCAGCAAGTGAAAACGGCAGTCGTTTTTTTTCACATCGCCTCTTTATATTCTCAGTGTTTGTCTGATTTGTCGGAGTGGCGTGTGGTCGTGTCATAGGGCCCCGGGGTCACTCACGTCTCCCACGTGATGCCGCTTTTTTTCCAGAGTTTTTCATGTGTCTGTGGTTTCTGACTGAGCGGCGAGAGTTTCCACCTCCAGATCTTCTGGAACGCCACATGTGATCATAATATTACAAGAGGCTTATGGTCTGAGCACACGCCTGTGCAAGAGTCCACAATCCCCGGCTCAGAAACAATGCCAAAGCTTTCTCTGAGATTAGAAACCTTTTGTAATGTTATTCAAAAGGACGTGGGGTTTTTCACTTACTTCATTTTAATATTTATTATTAATATTATGGTATGGAGTGTGCCAGTTTAGGTTCAGTTCAAAACACAGGTCAGATTTGTTTATTATAATGTGTTAAAGAGTGTCATGTTGGGGGCGTGTACACAGCTCGCTGTTTTAGGGGCGTGTTGCTCCACATTAAAATTAGTTTCGACTTCCCACCCAACTTAAAAAGGAGGCGGAGCCAAGAGCTGCAACAGACAGAGAGGAGCAACATGAGTGACAGACCAGCATTCAGCCGTACATGTACGACTCGGACACAGACCAAGCAGAGAGTACTGTTGAGGAATCAATATTCCTAATGTGCCAGAATGTGTCAGAGCCGTACTTACAAAATCATTTGTGTCTTTGTATAGTTTTATAGCCACTATGTATTAATGCATGCGACATCCGTACAGGGATGCAATAATTAACCGGTTTCACTATTAACCGCGCTTTAATTCTAGATCCAAATCCAGAAACACACCAATAACCTATAGCTGATAAGTAATTAAAAAAAAAAAAAAAAAAATATATATATATATATATATATATATATATATATATATCGGCCAATATATCGGATATCGGCTCAGGATCTGTAGTTATCGGTTATCTGTATTAGTAAAAAATAAATAAAATCGGGCATCCCTGCTATTTTTGATAATCAGGCTTGATTAACAGTCTGCAGAAACACTATGATTGACATTCTCCCTTTGTACGTGTCATCAGAAGGGAAAAGCCCCGCCCACTAGTGACCATCTCATTAGCATAAACAGCCCGGAATGAGAAGCAGCCGTCTGTCCATGAGAGTTTTATCTGCCATTATGCAGACACAAAGGCATTTGTAGCTCCGCCCTCTTCTGAAAAGAGCACATTCTCATTTGCATTTAAAGCAATAATTAACAGGTTTCACTATTAACCGCGCTTTAATTCGTCACTGGTAATTAATCATGAAGGCTTCTCAACAGCGTGTTTCTGCACAGATCAAAACTGCGGCAACTAAACAAAGTGATGCCAACTGTGTGCTAGTTTAAAGTTTCGAGCTTGTACATCAAGACTAATAATCACACACGCTGGATTAACTTTGACTGAGGCCTAGGCACTCGAACCAACGACCTTCTTGCTGTGTGGCCACAGTGCTAACCACTGAGCCACCATGTCGCCAGGGTTAATCCAACTTAATGTTAAAGTAGTCATGTTTAACATCAGAATTCATGTAGAAAAAACTACATTACCCACAATGCTGTGCAGAAAATGCCATTAGAGTCTTTAGCTGCAGTCCAGTCCATTTTTATGCCCTTCTCTTGCTAATATTCCTCTCGTTCCCTCGGATGTACGTCATTTATTATGTCATTCAAGTGTCTACTACTGGTGGAGCATCTAAATGGGTTTAAATGCAAGCCCTAAACCTTGAGTATTTGGGAACTTTACTGTTGTGACATCACAATTGCATTGCATTCTGGGACATATAGCTCACAATCAAGGGAGTTTCTTTGTTTTAGCGTCACTCGCTGGACGTTTAATTTGGACTACTCTACAAAACGTGAATTGCAAAACAAATGCAATGTAATTTCTTTGGAAAAATGTCACACCATGCATACATTTTTCCTCTCCATCCTCCTGACAAGTACATCAGTCAGCTGCGCGTGTATGTTTCTACCTCAACACTAATAACTGGACTTCTGAAATCCCTCCTGGAGTCACTGTGAAGCCGGACTGCTCTGCTGGAGGTCAGAGAAGGCATTAACAGATGCTCTCGGTTGTTGAGAGACAGGCTGGTTTCCCTGCGCACCTCTGGGACTTTTACACCTTCAGCATGAGAGTTTACAGATGGCACACATCATCAGCCGTTTGAGCTCCAGTCCTCCAGTGGGAGCTAGAGAGAGCAGAACTACTTCAGCTCTTTTTTCTCTCTCTCTCTCACACATTTAGCACAGCCACTTCAAGAGGCATCTAATATTTATACAGGTCACAGGCAAAAAGGGGGTTTCCAAGCATCTAAACATTAAAAATGCAATGGTTTTAGGAATGTGTGCTGCTTATTTTGACTCTAAATCGTCATTGAGAGCAACACTAGTTTATAAAAGTGTGTATATAGTGTATATTTAGGTTAAGAATTATTTGATGACATATTAAAAGACTCATTTTAAGCATCACATTGTGGCACCGAAACATTAAATTAATAGTCATTTAAAATATTTATGGTTCGCCACTATAAAACCACTTCAAACCACTAGATTTGACCCATTTGACAGCAATATATTTTTAACAATTCAAAATAAATCTCACATTTCTCTGAGAATCCTAAAACCTGAGAATCTTGTATATTGTGCATCATTTATTTATAATTTCTCTTCACGCCTAATTTGAGAATGAAGTCTTCTCAATAGAAACCCAGTGTCATAATAACTTATTAAAACAGTGACTTCATGCGTG
Source organism: Danio rerio (assembly GCF_052040795.2). Classification (NCBI taxonomy): domain Eukaryota; kingdom Metazoa; phylum Chordata; class Actinopteri; order Cypriniformes; family Danionidae; genus Danio; species Danio rerio. Next base: position 1,737,913 of record NC_141031.1, read on the forward strand.
TTATTTGTTCTGGCGCAGTATCGATGATCTCATCGGTTCAGGGGAATGTTATTGTCTTGAACTCTGCTGAGTTGCATCAGTTCTTCTGCAGGAAAAACACGTTCGCTCATTTGTGGTCAATAATTTGAGGACTTGCGGTGAGTTTTCACTCCACGCCCAGCGCTCTGTCCAGTCCAGACACACACATACAGCTCATCCAGTGACTCAAACACAAACACATGACTGCACACTTATGGACACAGTCATAATACAGCCGTAAATGGGGATTTTTAACCAACTGCAGAAGAAAGACAGAAAGAAAATGCCACTGAATGATTCATGAGGTTAAAAAAGCTCAATTGTTTAAACACTAGAGTAAACCTTTTCTAAAACGGGTCTATGTGCTGCTGCATTAAAGAGGATCTATTATGCAAAACGCACTTTTATAAGGGGTTTAAACACAGTTATGTGTCAGCAGTGTGTGAATATATTCAGCTTCTGGTAGTAAAAATGTACTAGGTTTATCTCTAAACAGCAGGTGGCAGAATTCTACACCTAACACCTAGATCCATATCCAGAAATACACCATTAACCTATAGGTGAGAAGTAAAATAAAAAAAGATCGTGCAGAAAGATTTTAAACGTTTATATTTATAATTATCGGCCAATATATCGGATATCGGCCTCAGGATCTGTAGTTATCGGTTATCGGTATTGCTAAAAAATAAATTAAATTAGTGCATGCCTACTTTTTTTGAAACTTAATTCTTTTATGAGTGATCTAAAATGTCTTCAGAGGTTTTAAATGTCTTTTTATTCGCTTTATTAGCTTTGTACATTAATTAAAATCCACACAGTTTTATTTTATTCAGTAGTTGTTGTTAGTTTAAGAAATTGGGTACGTTTATTGATTAAAAGATTACCACAATGGACTACTAAAGGACAAGCAGGTGGCTACATCCAGAAAAAAGAATGGCTCTCTATGGCCCTTTGTAGGACAATACATTTTCTTTTGTAAACTATAATACTTTTAGGTTCATCACTATCCAGCAGGTGGCAGAATTCTACACCTAACACCTAGATCCATATGCAAAAACACAACAATAACCTATAGCTGAGAAGTAGGAAAAATATATATATATATATATATCGGCCAATATATCGGATATCGGCTCAGGATCTGTAGTTATCGGTTATCTGTATTAGTAAAAAATAAATAAAATCGGGGCATCCCTGCTATTTTTGATAATCAGGCTTGATTAACAGTCTGCAGAAACACTATGATTGACATTTTCCCTTTGTACATGTCATCAGAAGGGGAAAGCCCCACCCACTAGTGACCATCTCATTAGCATAAACAGCCCTGAATGAGAAGCAGCCGTCTGTCCATGAGAGTTTTATCTGCCATTATGCTGACACAAAGGCATTTGTAGCTCCGCCCTCTTCTGAAAAGAGCACAATCTCATTTGCATTCAAAGCGACAGTCACCTAAGCGGATCAAAAATCAGGATTAAAGCCTAAAAGGGTCCGTTTCAGAGAGTTATAAAACCTTATTTGTGTGGTATTTTGAGCTGAAACTTCACTACACACTCTTGCTACATCAGAGACGTGTTTTACATCTTGTTAAAGGGGTATAATAGGTCACCTTGATTGCATTTGGTGGATTATTTTATTCAGAATGACCTGTATTGCATTCAAGCACACATTTAATCAGTTTTGGCTTGCTCTGAATGTCGAATGCATTGCTTTGCTGCTTTATTAGTGTCACGCTTTGCTGTTTAATCTACAGGTACTAAATTGTAGTGTTCTTTCCAAATATTTTGTCTACACTGTGAACATGCATACCAGGGTAAAGTTAGGAATTCATGTAATGTTGTTGAGAAGCGTCTTCAGCTGCACCAAGGCTTCATTTATTTATTATACTACAGTAAAAATGACAATACTGTAAAATATGTGTGCAATTAAACATAGCTGTTTTCCATGTAAATATATCGTAACGTAATTTATTCGAGTGATTCAAAGGCTGAATATTTTTTATCATATTCATACTTTTCTATTGATAACATTTATTAAAGTGAAGACTTTCCTCAAAAATAATTATGCCATGCCTTTTTTTAGTATATGAAGTATAACACTCATTGTTAGTTTTGATAACCTACTGAGAACGTTAGGGAGATGTTCCTAGAACATTAATATAATGTCTATGGAATGTTCTAATAACACTTTAAATAACATTCTGTAACATGAGACATGAGATATTAATGAAAATGATTGAAAACATTTTGAATAATCTTCTTATAACCAAACTATTATGTTATATACACATCGTCTAAACAAATCAATGTTTCGAACATTTAAAGAACGCTCGAATAAGTAACAGTGCATAACGGGAACGTTAAAGAAACGTTTTTAGACCCCATAATTTGTTGGCTGAGTGAATATTTTGATGCAAATAAAGCAGTTTGTGTTGTGATCGCCAGCAGTGCCAAACTACAATCCCCAGAAGTCATTGCACTTATCACTCCTGCCACAGCTGAAACTCATTATGGACTGATTACATGACTACTTTAGGCCCAATCACAATACTATTTTTTTTTACCCCTCCCCCTTCCCCTTGGCCCTTAAAAACAGAAAGTGAAGGGGAAGGGCTTCAAAATTTACTCTTAAGAAAGGGGACACCACTACAGCACCTGCACACATCATCATATGTCATTATGAGCTCTTGCTTCATATAAGATCAGGCGATCGCGACCTCATGCTACTGTTAGTGGTGGGCAAAGCGAGGCTTCAGGAAACACTGAAACAAAGCTTCGAAACGTTTTAAAACCCGTCTCTAAAGTGACACCTAGTGGTTATTTTTATGTATTGCTCTGAAACGTCTTCAGCAAAGAAACGGTTACGCAAATTGGGGTTATTAAACCCCACGTTGTACAGTTGAAGCATCAAGTGATTTAGTGAAGCAGTGGGAGTTCCAGATTAGCATGTAGAGATGATGGGTTCGAATCCAGGGTGATGCAGCTATATACAGTATATTAAACCCGGGCCATTTGGAGCACTAAAACTTAGTACACACGCACCACAAGGCTACATGAGATATAGTTTTTCTATCTGACCCTGTAAGTCAAACACAGATTCGCCAGATCTCGAAATGCTTCTGAAATTGCCGATGCTTTGAATTGCTTTAGTCACGTGACCTGGTGTTTAAAGGCATTTTAGTCATGTGACCTGTGTATTTCGGATCATGCATCGTGCAGTGTTTTGACTCACTTGTGCTTCGGGATCTCGACACTTTACATTTGTTTGCACCTGTTTGAGTGTTGCCTGTCTGACACTTCTTTGCTAATAAACTGCACGTGGATCCTCACTTCTGTTTTCCCGTTTCTCTCTCCCAGGTCCTCATAACCGTGTGTCTCGATGTCCTCCTAATGAACATCAGTGTCTGGGTTCAGACTTGTGTATTCACATGAGCAAACTGTGTAACGGCGTCCCGGACTGCACTGACGGAGGAGACGAGGGCCCGCACTGCAGAGGTACACACTGGCCACCACCACAATTTCAGATTACACCATCGTTATAAATACTACGCTATAAAAAATATCTGTTACTCAACAGTTTTCTTAATTTGTGATATTTATATGTCTATTTGTCATTGTGAGTTGCAATTTGGGATGTTGAACTCTGCTCCGTCCCCTTTTGATGTCGAAAATTCAACTCCACATTTTAACTAAGTGACTTTTATTGACATTTTAGTCATTTGAAATAATATAATGTATAAGAAATGATATCTAGAGAAATGAGTGCAGAAAATGCACTGGTGGCTCATTACAAGGCTTTTGTAGTGTAATATACAACACCAACCCAGACAATATAGCACTGCGCACTATTATAAATGATAATAAAAGTCACTTTTTCAAATTTTGCCTAGTGAAAAGTTGCTGGAAGAGCGATCAAAGTATCATAAAGCAATAAAAAAAGCAGAAATAAACGGGGAAAAATAAAAACATGAATCACAAAATACGGAAAACTGCTCATTTATGGTTCAAGAGTTCGCCCTTAGCTGATGATTGATTGTGGAGCGTGTTTGGCATGCTGTCCCGGGAGAGAGCCCTGAACTTGTGAGATCCTCGAGCCTGGAGCTCCCCTCCATTGCAGGTCCAGAGGGAAGTCCGAGTTCAGGTAGGTCTCGAGAGCTCCCCTGTCAGTTTAGATTTGTCAGTTTACTTATGTTACATGTTTTTGGTCTGTGGGAGGAAACCGGAGAGCCAGGTGACAACCCATGCAAACATGAGGAGAACATGCAAACTCCGTGGTGCTAACCACTAGGCCTCCGTGCTGCCCTGACAAGGAAATGGGAGGAGTAGGGGTGGAAGGGGGGATTCTTCAAGACGAAGATGGCTGAATTAAGATACTCTGGTTATTTATAGTGGTTAAGGAATCATCTGATTGTAAATCAGTGTTAGCTAATGTGGACCAGGTGCTATCAATCATTAGCGTGTGCTTCTCTCAAAATTAGTTTATAAATAAACTTCACAGAGTTTTACAGAGTAGTGATGCAAATCTTTTTTTTTTTTTTTTTGGTTGAAATGAACTGATACTAACTCCTGAATCTCTTATTATTTAAGCATGGTATTTTTTTTTCTGTGTTCTAGTAAAATTGTTTTACATACAGACATCAGCATTTTCAAAATGATTTACATTTTCATGGCTAAAAATGCAGTATTCCCGATGTGCGGCCAGTAGTTTGCACAAGGAGACGGTTCCTAAAAGTGAGCAAAACTACATAACATAAAGGAGTTTTTAGGTTTTCAGAGAATATCTTAAATATACTTTATGATGTTGTTTGGACATGGCAGATTATTCACACGTTTTTCATTTGAGAGTTTAGTTAGTTTTCAAAATCGCATTATTTATTTACTAACTGTTGTTTAAGACTTGCACTTATAGGGGTAGTTCACCCAAAATCAAAAATTCATTCATCCACTTATTTTCCTTCGGCTTAGTCTCTTTATTCATCAGGGGTGTCGCCACTGCAGAATAAACCAACAACTTATCCAGCATATGTTTTGCACAGCGTATGCCTTTCCAGCTGCAACCCAGTACTGGGAAACATCCAAACACACTCATTTACATACACTATGGTCAATTTAGTTGATCAATTCCCATATAGCGCATGTTTTTGGACTGTGGGAGAAACCAAAGCACCCACACCAACAATGTGAGAACATGCAAACTCCACACAGAAACGCCAACTGACCCAGCTGGGACTCAAACCAGCGACCTTCTTGCTGTGAAGCCACAGTGCTAACCGCTGAGCCATCGTGCCACCAGCCTATAAAAGTAAATATCACTTAATATCAAAATATGGCTATGTTAAATGTGTTGCATGCAGACTGTTACCTGGTTTCAGCTTGCGTCCTGATAAACACAATCCACACTTCAGTTGATGTGATTAACTGTATGCTTTTAGATCCCCCCCCTGTATTGAGGAAAAATGGAGGACTTTGATCTGCCAGATGTGAGGCTTTTATACTGACAACTCTCATTATGTTTTTGCATAATGATGCTTTTAAAACGTAATGGCCAAAGGTATCTTTATAACATTTCACAGTTTCGTTGAAGATGACATGCTTTTTTTGATCAGGCTCATGATATAATATCCAGACCCCTCTAAGTATCTGTCAGTGTTTTGTAGATTTTAAAGGCTTTTATTCAGTGTTGTATAGTGCAGTATTAACTGTCTGCGTAAATGGATCTGCACTTTAAGTTTTTTTCTCTAGAACTAAACACACACAGTGAGGATGTTTCCCAGTATTGGGTTGCAGCTGGAAGGACATCCACTGTGTAAAACATATGCTGGATAAGTTGGCAGTTCATTACGCTGTGGCGACTCCCGATGAATAAAGGGACTAAGCCGAAGGAAAATGAATGAACACACACACACACACACCCCTAAAGTATGTTCTTTATTAGCTACACTTGTTTAATATCTTATTAATGGTAATTTAATCAGCCAATTACTATGACAACAACGTTACATTTAAGAGCGTGCAGACATTAGCGATGTACATTTTAGAACTAAGGTCAATACATGAAGCAGCTTCCAATACTATACGATACACTGCTGTACTATACTTTACCTTACAATATCATATCGTATCATATCATATTGTATGGTATCATATCATATTGTATCGCATCGCATCGTATCGTATCGTATCATATCATATCATATCATATCATATCATATCATATCATATCATATCATATCATATCATATCATATCATATCATATCATATCATATCATATCATATCATATCATATGAGACAATACGATACGATAGATGATGTATGACATGACATGATACGATGTGATACAATACAATATGATACAATAAAATACAATACGTACAGTAAGTGATCGTGATATATGTTATTATATGATATATTATGGATTGTTTGCCCTCTTGAATGGGCGCAAATTTTTTTTTTCCTTTTCAAATATTTCCCAAATGATGTTGAACATATTCAGGAATTTTTAACTTTATTTCCGGTAATACGATTTTTCCTGGAGAAAGTCTTATTTGTTTAATTTCGGCTACAATAAAACGTTCCCTAACTTCAACCTAGTGAAGCCTTTAAATGTCACTTTAAGCTGAATACTAGTATCTTGAATAATATCTAGTCAAATATTATGTACTGTCATCATGGCAAAGATAAAAAGATATATAAATTAATTATTTAGACTATTAAAAATGTGTTGAAAAAATTTTCTCTGATGAACTGCTCTGAGCCGATGCAAATATTTTCACATTTATGGCCACAAATATGGCCGCCAAGTGAACAGACTTTCTTTGAAACGTGACTTTGGTCCACGTGAGATGGAATTAATAAAGCAATATGTTAGTGTGAAACTCAGCTATGCATTTTATTGATAAATGAAGAGGATTCCTTTAACAACAATACACAAATCTGTGTGTTTTCACTTACTGCGCAGTATTTATCTCCCCAAAATTACACTGAAGTAAATAACATTACTGGAGAAATATGCGAACCTCCAGGATTATCTTTTGATTTCAAAATCATAATGGGATTCAGGTGTTTGGTTTATTTGAGTGGAATAAATCTGCTGCGAGTTTAGCAGCTCTGCCCTAAAGAAAGAACATACAATTGGATCCTCTAAATCAAAATCTGGGCCTCATCAGGTCTGCTTGTGGAAACGTGCCATGCCTCAGTCAAGTTCAGATGAGGATCTGTTAATGCTCACAAAGGCCGGGACGAGTTAGAAAGGTATTTGCAGAGTTTAGTGATTCGACATCGCTAATCCTCTACCAAAACAGAAACAATGCAGCAGAAATAAATCCATAAGAAAGTCATACAGTTATTGCAGGAGATCATCAAGAACTTAAGGATCTTCAGGCCTTTCTGCATTGGCTCAGACTTGTGTTCAATGGACTTTAAAAGAAACCCTTACTATACCACTCGAAATGTGATATATGAAATGATATTATATAATTTTATATGATGCAATATAATATGATATGATACAATATGATACGATACGATAAAATGCAATATGTGATCATGATATATGATATGATATGATCTGTGATACGATAAAATACAATATGATACAATACAATACAATATGATACGACACAATACAATATGATACGATAAAATACGATATGTGATCATGATATATGATATGATTTATGATACGATAAAATACAATATGATACAATACAATACAATATGATAGGATACAATACAATATGATACGATACAATACAATATGATATGATATGATAAAATACGATATGTGATCATGATATATGATATGATTTATGATACGATAAAATACAATATGATACAATACAATATGATACAATACAATATGATACAATACAATATGATACGATACAATACAACATGATACGATAAAATATGATATGTGATCATGATATATGATATGATTTATGATACGATAAAATACAATATGATACAATACAATATGATGCAATACAATACAATATGATACGATAAAATACGATATGTGATCATGCTATATGATATGATTTATGATACGATAAAATACAATATGATACAATACAATATGATGCAATACAATACAATATGATACAATACAATATGAGACGATACAATACAATATGATACGATAAAATACGATATGTGATCATGATATATGATATGATTTATGATACGATAAAATACAATATGATACAATACAATATGATACGATACAATACAACATAATACGTTAAAATATGATATGTGATCATGATATATGATATGATTTATGATACGATAAAATACAATATGATACAATACAATATGATACAATACAATACAATAGGATACAATACAATACAATATGATGCAATACAATACAATATGATACAATACAATGCAATATGATACGATACAATACAATATGATACGATAAAATATGATTTGTGATCATGATATATGATATGATTTATGATACGATAAAATACTATATGATACAATACAATACAGAATGATACGATAAAATCCCATATGTGATCATGATATATGATATGATATGATACAATATTAATGATACCATACCATACTCTACCATATGTGATATATGATTTGATATGGGACAATATGATACGATATGATATGATATGATACAACACAATAAAATATCATACGATAAAATATAATACGTGGTCATGACATATAATATGATATGATATATGATATTAATGATCCCATACCAGACCATACAATATGTGATATATAATATTATATGATTTATGATACGATATGATACAACACAATACAATATGATACAATACAATAAAATATGATACGATAAAATACGATGGGATCATGATATATGATATGAGACAATATTAATGAGACCATACCATACTATACCATATGTGATATATGATTTGATATGATATGATACGACACAATAAAATATGATACGATAAAATAAGGTATGTGATCATGATATATAATATGGTATGATATATGATAATTATGATACCATACCATACGATATGTAATCTATGATATTATTTATGATACGATATGATACATTACAATATGATATGATATAATACAATAAAATATGATACGATAAAATACGATATGTGATCATGATATATGATATGATATGATTTATGATACGATAAAATACTATATGATACAATACAATACAATATAATACGATAAAATACGAGATGTAATCATGATAAATAATATGGTATGATATATGATATTAATGATACCATACCATACGATATGTAATATATGATACGATATGATTTATGAAACGATATGATGCAATACATTATGATATGATATAATACAATACAATATGATACGATAAAATATGACATGTGATCATGATATAGGATATGATATGAATGATATGATACAATATTAATTATACCATACCATACCATATAGAAGTTCTCTGGTTTAAGTCCTGGCTGGGCTAGTTGGCATTTCTGTGTGGAGTTTGCATGTTCTCTTTGTGTTGGTGTGGGTTTCATCTGGGTGCTTCGGTTTCCCCCACAGTCCAAACACATGCGCTGTAGGGGAATTGGGTGAACTAAATTGGCCGTAGTGTATGAGTGTGTGTGTGAATGAGTGTGTATGGGTGTTTCCCAGTACTGGGTTGCAGCTGGAAGGGCATTCGCTGTGTAAAACAGATGCTGGCATAGTTGGCGGTTCATTCCGCTGTGGCGACCGCTGATTAATAAAAGGGACTAAGTCGAAGGAAAATGAATGAATGCATGTTTGTTTGCTGATGTTGATATCAGAGCTGCTGCTGCTGCTGGTTTTCAGGGGTGTTCTCTGCCGATGGCGTTTCTCTCATCTCAGCCTCTCGCAGGTGTATCTGAGGAGAGCACTTGGCTGAAATAACATCAAAAAAGAGTCGCACTTAAAAATGCATGGTGTTTCTCGAGTGTGTATAGACTGAGAGAGAAGTGCATATGGTCTGCTGCTTTTCCAGCGTGAAGGGTAACACTTGAATGCGTCCGTGACCTGAATACTCATAGTAGACTGTGCTGCAAACTCCATTTTCACAATCCAATTGTCCCAATAATGATATTAATACTAATTATATTAGTATAGCACTAATATAATACATAAATTGCAACTCAAAATGCTTCACAAACTTATTTAAAATATATTAAAAACAACAGCAACGTAGGTTAATCAAAGCTTTGAATGACTTAACAAGTATAGTGAAAGCAAAATAGACACAAAACATTGTTACATATCTGTAACATTTCAATGTAAATAGCAAAATTAAATGAATTAACGTGAACCGTTCTGTACCACTCTGTGGAAACGGGCTATAGTATTAAGATATTGGCTGTTTATTAGTACTTAGCCGACAGATAGCTCTCTCGCCCACTATAGCTAAGCAGGGCCGCGCCCGGTCAGTACCTGGATGGGAGACCACATGGGAAAGCTAGGTTGCTGCTGGAAGTGGTGTTAGTGATTCCAGCAGGGGGCGCTCAACCTGTGGTCTGTGTGGATCCTAATGCCTCAGTATAGTAACGGGGACTCTATACTGCTCAGTGAGCGTCGTCTTTCAGATGAGACATTAAACCAAGTTCCTGACTCTCTATGGTCGTTAAAAATCCAAGGATGTCCTTTGAAAAAGTGTAGGGGTTATTCTACCCATCATGGCCTCCTAACCATCACCATATCGTAATTGGCTTCATCACTCTGTCTCCTCTTCACCAATCAGCTGGTGTGTGGTGTGCGGTCTGGTGGAAAATGGCTGCTGTCACGTCATCCAGGTGGATGCTGCACACTGGTGGTGGATGAGGAGATTCCCCCAATGTGTAAAGCGCTTTGAGTGTCCAGAAAATCGCTATAAAATGTAAATAATTATTACCTATAAACTACATATTCTACATGATCTTATTCTACATCCCTAATCCTACCTAATAACTACAGTTCTACCTTAATAACTATTTGTAAATTACGAGTTTATTGAGGAAAATGTCACAGTTATTGGTTTGTTAATAGGGAGAATATACATTAAAGTAACCTACATTTCTAACTACATGTCTTGTTTCATTTATCAATATTTGCTCTTTTTCAATGTATTTCTAAAGCACAGTTAAACACAACTAACGCTGGCTGACGTGCTGTGCAGAATAGATTAATGGTAATGAAATTAAAAATGAAGCATGATCAAAACAAATAATGAATGCAACAAAACATGAAGGAAATCATACACATGAAAGAAACATTAGAAATCATGGAAGTAGGTCAGATCAAATAAATCTAGACTTAAAAATAGATAATAAATACACTATGATCATGGGATGAAGGTAAAATAGACAATTGAATTCATTTCATGTTGTTTCTGCTTTAGCTCCTTCATTAAAGTTGAATTTCACAATAGCTCCAGTGAACTGAAACGGCTTCACTCAAGGTTAAATTTTCTCCAAATCTGAATCTCTTTGTCATCAAATTCATGCTAGGGAACATGCCCTTAGCTGGACATGTGTCATGTTAGATATTCAATACAGAGGCATTCATTGTGTCTGAAGATGATCCGATCTGAGCTTACACCTGTCAGTGGTCAGCAGAAGGTGCATTAGTTATTATGAGGACTAGAAGAGACATTATAGCTCAGAGCTGTGGAGGACTGAAGACACAGTCTGTTCCAGACTAAATACAGCCACTCTTCCTGTCTATCTATCTATCTATCCGTCCAACCATCCTTCCATCCGTCTATTTATCTGTGTATTGTTCTATCTATCTATCTATCTATCTATCTATCTATCTATCTATCTATCTATCTATCTATCTATCTATCTATCTATCTATCTATCTATCTATCTATCTATCTATCTATCTATCTATCTATCTATCTATCTATCTATCTATCTATCATCTATCTATCTATCTATCTATCTATCTATCTATCTATCTATCTATCTATCTATCTATCTATCTATCTATCTATCATCTATCTATCTATCTATCTATCTATCTATCTATCTATCTATCTATCTATCTATCTATCTATCTATCTATCTATCTATCTATCTATCTATCTATCTATCTATTTATCTGTCTGTCTGTCTGTCTGTCCATTCATCCATCCATCCATCCGTCTATCTGTCCATCTTTCTATTTATCTGTGTATCGTTCTGTCTGTCTGTCTGTCTGTCTGTCTCTCTGAGACAGATGGGAACATTTATGTTATGTATCATTCTATATTATTGTCTAAAAAACAGGTAATGAATGGGTAATAACCCCTACTGTATTCAATATAATAACTTAATCATAGCAAACTAGATAATTGCTTAAATAAACCAAGGTTTTATGCACAAAAAATTCATTACCTGAGCTAAAAGAAAGAAATACAGAATAAAAAGAAAGAATAAATGAATAAAAGAAAAAAAAGAAATATAAAAGAAAGAAAGAAAGAAAGAAAGAAAGAAAAAGAGAAAGAAAAGAGAAAAAAAGAATAAATAGAAAGAATAAAAAAGAAAGAAAGATAAGGGGGAAATAAAAAGAAAGACACAAAGAAAGACCGCCAGAATAAAAAAGAATAAATAAACAAAGAAATTAAAAAAAAAGAAAAAAATGAATAAGAAGAAAGAATATAGAGAATAAAGAAAGAAAAATACAATGAAATAAAGAATAGAAAGAAAGAAAGAATAAAAAATAAATAGAAAGAATAAAGAAAGAATGAATGAATGAAATAAAAGAAAAGAAACTATTAAAGAAAGAAAATTAATAAAATGGAAGTATGAAAAGAAAGAAAGAAAGAAAGAAAGAAAGAAAGAAAGAAAGGCATGTTTCGTCCATCAGGGGACTGATATTTTACACACATTTTACCATCGTGCTGTGAAATGTGAAGTTAAAGCAAAATCCCTGTCAAATTTCCACTCAATCCTCTTAGGGATTATCAGTGAAGAACTCACTGCAAACACACACACACACACACACACACACACACACACACACACACACACACTTCTGGCTACAACAGTTGTCATTAGTGCTTTGCTAAGCTAACGGTGAAATACGTTAGCAGCCACATTGTTGCTCACATTATGAAGAGTCTTGGTGTCAGAAATGTGACGTGTGCCGATGATAAACTCAAATACTTCATGTGCAGTCAGCAGAACTGAGCTGGAGCAGAATGGGCGAGGTTCAGACCAATAATGCTGTGTGCTGTTAGCCGTAATATTAGCATAGTGTGAGCTGTTGAATCAGTCCATCACACTCACTCACTGGCTATTTTATTAGGTACATCATACTAGTAACGTGTTGGACCCCCTTTTGCCTTCAGATATGCCTTAAAAGTTTGTGGTGCTCGATTGGTACTAATGGGCCCAAAGTGTGCCAAGAAAATCTCCCCCACACCATTACAACACCCCCACCAGTCTGAACCGCTGATACAAGGCAGGATGGATCCATGCTTACATGTTGTTGAGGCCAAATTGTGAGCCGAGCATCTGAATGTGTCAGCAGAAATGGAGACTCATCAGAGCAGCAACGTTTCTCCAATCTTCTATTGTCCAGTTTTGGTGAGTCTGTGTGAATTGTAGCCTGAGTTTCCTGTTCTTAGCTGACAGGAGCGGCACCCGGTGTGCTCTTCTGCTGCTGTAGCCCATCCGCCTCAAGGTTGGACGTGTTGTGTGTTCAGAGATGCTCTTCAGCAGAGCTCGGTTGTAACGAGTGCTTATTTGAGTTACTGTTGCCTTTCTATCAGCTGGAACCAGTCTGGCCATTCTCCTCTGACCTCTGGCATCAGCAAGGCATTTGCGCCCACAGAACTGCCGCACACTGGATATTTCCTCTTTGTCGGACCATTCTCTGTAAACCCTAGAGATGGTTTTGCATGAAAATCCCAGTAGATCAGCAGTTTCTGAAATACTCAGAGCAACCCGTCTGGCACCAACAACCACGTTCAAAGTCTCTTAAATCCCCTTTCTTCCTCATTCTGATGCTCGCTTTAAACTGCAGCAGATCGTCTTGACCATGTCTGCATGCCTAAATGCATTGAGCTGCTGCCATGTGATTGGCCGATTAGAAATTTGCGTTACTCAGCAGTTGGACAGGTGTACCTAATAAAGTGGCCGGTTAGTGTAAACACAGCAATAAAGTGATTACTTTAAGCTATGGGCTTTCATTTGAAATAAAGTGGATTAGAAATATAAATTCTTTCATATATGAAAAAAAATGTAGACAGCGCCCTCTAGTGGACCTGATGTCTGAAATAATTAACAAAACGTTCCTGCTGCACCTAAATATTTTTGGTTACACTTTAATTTAGGTCACAATTCCCGCTATTAACTACTGGCTTATTACCTGCATATTATTAAGATAGGAAGTGTTCATTAGTAGTTTAAAGTATGATCTTGTTCTGCATCCCCAATCCTACCCAAAACCTAATTACCACCTCACTACCTAATAATAAGCAGCTAATTAGTAGTTTATTAAGCTAGTAGCATTGTTTATTGGTAATAAGTTTTTTAATACCGTGAATTGTGACCTAAATAAAGTGTTTTTTTATGTTACAGTCGTCCTCATCAAGGGACTCCAACTTCCAGCATTTAATTTAATAATACAGCTTTGCCCTTATTAATAAACATCAGCTAAGTTTGTGTCTTGCATAAGCAGATGAGCTGTGTTTCAGGCAATCTCTGTGTTATGATGGATGATACAGACAATGTTGCAGGGTTGTATGCTTGTTGTAAAATGTGTGTTTTCCTAGTCTCTTCAGTGTGTGTTGGTTGGTGTTTTCTGACCTCTGTGTGTGTGTGTGTGTGTGTGTGTGTCCTCTGCTCTGATGTCTGCAGAACTGGCGCACAACTGTACTCTCTCCGGCTGTCAGGATGAGTGTGGCGTGACGCGCAGCGGACCCGTCTGCTTCTGCAAGAGCGGATACGAGATCAGCCAAGATGGAAAGACCTGCAAAGGTCAGCAGCACACACACAGACACACACATACACACACGCATGTATGCATAAACACACACAAATACATGCATGCTTAAATACAAACACAGAAGCATGCATACGCACACACACACACATACACATTCATGCTTACATACACACACACACACACACACATACACAAACATGCATACACATACACACACATGCTTACATACACACATACATGCACGCACACACACACAATTGCATACGCACACAGACATGCATGTATACGCATACATATGCACACACATACACATGCATACACACATACGCACAGACATACATGCGTGTATACACACACGTGCACACACACTAGATTGCGTACACATGCATGCATACATACATGCACATATAGACACAACCATATACACACATACACACCCACAGATACACACACATGTACATGCACAAACACACACACATGCACATATATACACTAGCACATGCACACACATACATATATGCACACATTCATGCATACATACAAATACACATGCCTACACCATACGCACGCATACAAAACACACACACACACAAACGCACACACACACACATGTATTGATGGATGCAATTGAGTTTTAAATATGTGCATTATGTAATAATCACTGAAAATTGTAATTAATTTAGTTGAAAAGACTTGATTTGTTTAACAAGTTGAATCAATTAATTTAAGTTTTCGTTCATTAACTGATCGATTTGTTTGTGTGTTTGTGTATGTGTGCGTGTGTTCAGATTTTGACGAGTGTACGGTGTACGGCACCTGCAGTCAGACGTGCACCAACACAGACGGCTCCTACAGCTGCTCCTGTGTGGAAGGTTATCTCGTCCAGCCAGACAACAGATCCTGCAAGGCCAAGAACGGTGAGACAAACAGGCCAAGATAAGATTCAATAAAACAAACCTTCTCCATTTCCCTGACACACATCAGCAGCTCCATTCATCATGGCTGACTGAACCGCCAGCCGCTTTTTTGTCTTGTTTCTAGTCCAAATAATTAAAAACTCTCAAATCAAGAAGCCTTTTAAGATGACTGTGTAAATGACACTTAATGACTGTTGTCATAAGCGGGAATACAATGTCATTCCTATTCATGATGTCACATCATGGTTATAAAGGTGCCATAACAGATAGTCAAGTAAGTGTTACCCATAAAGCTCTACTGGGAATGATGTGCAAAAAGAAAGCCCCACCCCCTACTCAATATTAAGTTTCAGTTGGAAGTGCGAAATGAAAGCCACGCCCCCTAATAAATATTCAGTTTCAATTCAAAGTACATCAACATACTGAAATAAGAGTCTCTGCAACTTCTGGTTCATGCAAATGAATGAAGCCCCACCCCCTACTTAATATTCCGTTTCAGTTGGAAGCACAAAAAGAAAGCCCCGCCTCTTACCCAATATTCCATTTTAGTTGGAAGTGTAAAAAGAAAGCCCCGCCCCCTACTCAGTGTTCAGTTTCATTTGGAAGCACAAAAAGAAAGCCCCGCCCCTACTGAATATTTATTTTAAGTTGGGAGAGCAAAAAGAAAGCCCCGCACCCTACTCATTATTCAGTTTCAGTTTGAAGTGCAAGTAGAAAGCCCCACCCCCTAGTCAATATTTAGTTTCAGTTAAAAGTGCAAAAAGAAAGCCCCGCCCCCAACTCAATATTCTGTGTCAGTTGAAAGCGCAAAAAGAAAGCCCCGCCTCCTATTCTATATTCTGTGTCTGTTGAAAGTGCAAAAAGAAAGCCCCACCCCACCCCCAGTCAATATTTAGTTTCAGTTAGAAGTGCAAAAAGAAAGCCCCGCCCCTACTCAATATTCCGTTTTAGTTGAAAGCGCAAAAAGAAAGCCCCGCCCCCTACTCATTATTTAGTTTCATAAAGAAGTGCAAAAAGAAAGCCCCGCCCCCTACTCTATATTCAGTTTCAGTTGGAAGGGAAAAAAGAAAGCCCCGCCCCCTACTTAATATTCTGTTTCAGTTGGAAGTGCAAAAAGAAAGTCCCACCCCCTACTCAATATTCTGTTCCAGTTGTAAATGCAAAAAGCCCCACCCCCTACTCAATATTCAGTTTCAGTTGGAAGTGCAAAAAGAAAGCCCCGCCCCCTACTCTATATTCAGTTTCAGTTGGAAGGGAAAAAGAAAAAAAAGAAAGCCCCGCCCCCTACTTAATATTCTGTTTCAGTTGGAAGTGCAAAAAGAAAGTCCCACCCCCTACTCAATATTCTGTTCCAGTTGTAAATGCAAAAAGCCCCACCCCCTACTCAATATTCAGTTTCAGTTGGAAGTGCAAAAAGAAAGCCCCGCCCCTTACTCAAAATTCCATTTCAGTTGGAATCGCAAAAAGAAAGCTCCGCCTCCTAGTTAATATTTAGTTTCAGTTGGAAGCGCAAAAAGAAACCCCACCCCCTACTTAATATTCTGTTTCAGTTGAAAGTGCAAAAAGAAAGCCCCGCCCCTACTTAGTATTTCGTTTCAGTTGGAAGTGCAAAAGGAAAACCCCGCCCCTTAATCAAAATTCTATTTCAGTTGAAAGCACAAAAAGAAAGCCCGCCCCCTACTTAATAATCCGTTGCAGTTAGAAGCTCAAAAAGAAAACCCTGCTCCCTACTCAATATTCCTTTTTAGGTGGAAGTGCAAAAAAAAGCCCCGCCCATACTCAATATTCCATTTTAGTTAAAATTGCAGAAGTTCTGAGCTCTAACTGATTTGTTTGTTTGTGTATGTTTGTGTGCGTGTGTGTGTAGTGCCTGTGGATCGTCTGCCCGTCTTACTGATCGCCAACTCCCAGAACATCCAGATCACGTCTCTGAGCGGCTCCAGCAGCCCGTCGCTCCACATCACCACAAAGCAGACCACGGCCATGGACTTCCTGTACACGCAGGAAACCATCTGCTGGATCAACGTGGGCGACTCTCCGGCCGGAACGCATCTGAAGTGCGCCAAGATCGCAGGACTCAAGAGCTTCAGCGAGGAGAGGACCATCAACATCTCGCTCAGCCTGCACCGTAAGCTCACTTCATATTATCATAGCTGCGTATTAATGAGGCAGACCTGAGGAAAGTCTTGCTAAATAATGCATATGCTAATTAGTAGGGCTGGGAGTCGATTCCAAAAAGATAACATAGTGTCCTTTTGACATGGTGTGAAATAAGGCTCTGATGTCCCTAGAGTTAGTGTGTAGCGCTGTTGCCTTACAACAAGAAGGTCTTTGGTTCAAGTCCCAGCTGGATCAATTGGCATTTCTGTGTGGAGTTTGCATGTTCTCCCCGTGTTGGCATGGGTTTCCTCCCGGTGCTCCGGTTTCTCTCAAATTCCAAACACATGCAATGGAATTTAATAAACTGGCTGTAGTGTAGGCCAAGAAGGATGTCCGCTGTAAAAAACATATGCTGGATAAGTTGGCGGTTCATTCCACTGTGGCGACCACTGATGAATAAAGACCTAAGCCAAAGGAAAATTAATTAATGTATAAGTAGTCTGATTTTACTGTTGCGTTTTATCATTTTTGAATCTTGAACTGGTGAAAATGCTTTTTTAGCTTAGCTTAGCATAGATCATTGAATCAGATTAGACCATTAGCATTTTGCTAAAAAATATAATAAATCAAATAATTGTCCTATTTAAATCTTTACAGCGGTTGCAAGGATATTAACATATTAATTATATTACACAGCGCTTTGGATAGCAAAGCTGTGGATAAGTTGGCGGTTCATTCCGCTGTGGTGACCCCTGATGAATAAAGGAACTAAGCCGAAGAAAAATAAATAAATGAATTGTCTAATTTTCAACTTCTCTAAAGGTAAACTGTTCAGTTTTACCATTTATGAAATCTGATCAGGCGGGAGCACTTTTAGCTTAGCTTAGCATAGGTTATTGAAACAGATTAGACCATTAGCATTTTGCTAAAAAAAAAAAAATTTAATAATTTTCCTATTGAAAGCTTTACAGCAGGCGTAAAGATATAAACGTATTAATGATATTAACACAGTGCTTTGGATAACAGAGTTATGGATAAGTTGGCGGTTCATTCCGCTGTGATGACCCCCTGATAAATAAATGGACTAAGCTGAAGAAAAATGAATTAATGTCTAATTTTACAACTCCTCTAAAGTTAAACTGTTGAGTTTTATCATTTTTTAATCCTGATCTGGCGGGAGCACTTTTAGCTTAGCTTAGCATAGATCATTGAATCGGATTAGACCATTAGCCTTTTGCTAAAAAATTAAAAAATAGTTTGAATAATTGTCCTATTTAACTCTTTACAGCAGGCGCAAAGATATCAACATGTTAATGATATTAACTCAGAAATTTTACCTAACCAGGTAGGGACTAACAAGCCAGAATGAGACTATAGTTCCTAGCCATATCTGTCTTGAAAATAACAACTTTTAATTTTCCATTGGTCTTGGTATGGGCGGCAGGGTGGCTCAGGGGTTAGCACTGTGGCCTCACAGCAAGGAGGTCTCTGGTTCAAGTCCCAGCTGGGCCAGTTGGCATTTCTGTGTTGAGTTTGCCTGTTCTCCTCATGTTGGCATGGGTTTACTCCAGATGCTTCGGTTTCCCCAACAAGGGCATCCGCAGTGTAAAACATTAGCTGGAATAGTTGGCGAATCATTCCACTTTGGCCACCTGTGAAATAGAGATTGGGCCAAAGGAAAATAAATGAATAGATGGAGTTGGTACATGATGTAACAACAGAAGAGTCAAACTTTAGGAAAATTCTTGAAGCTTTTTTTAAACAAGATGCTAATGGTCTAATCCAAATCAAGTATTTATGCTAAGCTAAGCTACAAAATGCTTTACAACTAAGCTGTAAACTCTAAAATTGTTCTTTAAGGGAGAAGAAACAGAGAGAGATATTAAATTATTCATTATCCCTTTTATAGAACTTGCAAATGTTTGTGTTTTTGTGACTCGATTTCATGTCAGACTGTTCCACCAATATCTGATCATAGCTTTTCAAAGAGATATAGGCCATTTCACTTCAGACTAACTCCTCAGTTGTGCTCAGAGGAGTTTATTTGTGCTCATTTTCAGGCAGTTTGAGATTTGATGTCTTCTGCTAGTGTTGTTTATGTGTTTTCCTGATTGATGTTTCTCTGAGCTGCGCTGATCAATAATACTGCTTTCCCCCCCGTGAGTGTTCATTGAGCATACTGAGAGACTGGTAAACTGCTCTTCAGCTGCTTAATGAATAAGATGCCTGTTTTCATACGCCAAAGTGCCCTGAAAGCGTTTAAGCAATTCACCTTTTGGGATTTTATGAAAGAGACGGAAAGTCGAATGAATGAAGGTAAGAAACATTCCGGGAACGAGATTAAAGGATTTCAGGGAAGTAAAACAAAACAAGTTGAAGCATTTATTTTGGTAATGACCAGAAAAAGACTTACATGTTGCAGAATAAGATAAGTGGTATTACAGCACACACTGACAACATTTACAGTACAGTGACTGTAAAAAAACAGCTTGCATTTTTGCTAAATGTAAAATATGTAGCTCCAGGAACATTTTGTTGTATGTTTCAGATGTCAAATCCACTAGAGGGCGCTGTCTACATTTTTCACATCTAAAATATGTTACAGGAGGCTCAGTGGTTAGCACTGTCACCTCACAGCTGTGTGTGTGTGTGTGTGTTATACAGACAGTGCGCAGATCTCTAACCGTACGTTCACACCGAAAGCGGCGAGAGCGTGGCGATAACGCTGTCAGCCTTCAGCTCCGGCAGCGAGAGCGTCAAAACTCGCGACATTGATCTCGTATTTAAAGGAGCCGTTGCAGCATATCAGTTACATTCCTTCATAAAACAAGTTTCTAGCGTGAAAATGTTGCGCACTTCTTATCAAATTCATATAACAATGGAAGATCAAGTTACGTGTGGTGTGGCTTTGCTTTATTTATCCAATATGTGTCCATATGTCTGAAATATCCTGAAGCGGCTAGACTGTTTTGTACTGTCACGTCGTGCTAGATTCACGCTTTTTTAAGATAAGTTTATATAACATTAATGAACATCAGTAACTCGCCAGTAACTTATTTAATGCATGATCCTGTAAGAAAACATTGTAAATCCGGCGACCGCAATCATCAAACCCTTGGGAACAACTGTGGTTGGAACCAAAGTTCACAGGTCTGTGTTCTCTGAACTCCTATCAATCGGTGGACGTCTTCATTCTGATTGGTTGCCGCCGAACCGCGTCATAGCTCATTACCATAAAGTTGACATGATTTCAACTCTCCTCGACGCCCACGCCGGAGAAGACGCGCCACGCTGCTCCTCGCCGCTTATCGCCGCCGGCTCTCATTGAAATTGAATGACTTCCGGCTACTTTGACGCTCTCGCCGCTTTCGGTGTGAACGTACGGTATTACGAACAAGACAATTTGCAAATTGTGCAACAAACACAACCCAGGCTCATTCTGAAAATGTTGTCCCGCGGATGTTTCTGGAGAAAGCGAAATACGTTCCTTACGGCGCTTGCCAGCTGGCCGCTCACCTCCATGTGTAGAGCTTTCCCGCCGCAACAAGTTTGTCCGGTTAGCTCGTCGTGTACTTCGGCGGACTGGAGGCGCAGAGAGGATATGACCATGACAACGAAGACCGGGTTCGAGTCCAGGGTGGAGCGGTTCCAGAAATCAGGTAAGAAAACAAAAACAAAATCCAAAAAATAAAGTGAACAAGTTCATAACGGGGTGAGAATGTGGTCAAAATCCGAAAACATGGTAAAAATCAGACGAGGGCTTTTCTTTTTCTGGACGATTTTTGTAAATCGTCGTTGATTGGGTTTAGGGAAGATGGAGGGTGGGTCAGCTGATTAGCCGGTCGCAAGGTCAATCATTCTGTCATTCAGACAGACAGAAGGTCGTTTGTCAGCAGCCTCTGGCGGGATCACGCGAGAACAGCGTTCGCTCCCGCGAGAGACGTTCAAGATGCGAAAAAGCGCAACATCGGCCTCTGGCGGATTTGCGAAAACAAAAACTGTAAAATTACATACCTCCCGGGAGCACCTCCTCACGGTCTCCAGAAACGTCCACGGGACTACGTTTTCAGAATAAGCCTGGGTTGAACAAACAGGTGACGGTGAACTTAAGGTCGCATATACAGTATTCAGTTTCTGAATGGTTTAGGCACAAGCCAACAGTTTGGTGACGCTGTCTGAGCCTTATGCAAAAAAATTTTTATTATGCACGGTAATACTGTATACCGAGGTAAAATAGGGAGGAGGTTTGACGGTATCAAAATTTAGATACCGCCCAAGCCTAATGTAGACAGCGCCCTCTAGTGGATATGTCATCTGAAATGTGCAACAAAACGTATCCGGATCAACTTATTTTATATTTCACAAAAATATAGGCTGAGATGCGTACTGCATCAATCCTGTAATCCTATAACGTTTCGCAAAATGCAGAAGAAGAAAAAACACCGCCGTATAAATCATTCCTCTAAATACATTCTTGTACTCTTTTCATGCCTCTTTCCTCTTTCTAAAGTTGGAGCGCTAGTTTAGACAGGAAATATCTGTGTTAACCTGGAGTGCATATTTTGGGTCTTACCCCAAAGCTGGCACTCAGAAACGGCCAGATGGAGATTCAGGCCAGAAGTATATTTACTTTACCGGTGTTTGTGTTCGCGTGTGCTGCAGACCCGTCTCTCCTTCGGTTAGTTTAAATGCTGTGTCATTGCTTTCAGACACACACACACAAACACACTCACAGGTCAGAGGTCAACTGTGCCTCTTTGACCTCACTAGGAAACCGTAAAGAGATCATTGACTTCCTGTTGCCAGTTATTGAGTTCCTGTGCTGAGAGGTACAGCCAGGAAAAATAAGGGGAGACGAGGATTTTGCTCTCTGTAGAGCTGTCAAAGCAAAAACATGAGTGTCACTTTATATTAAGTGACCTTAAATTCTATGTGCTTGGATTTAAATTAATTATTTGCTACAATTCACTTACTATGTACATAATTTTTAAAAACTAGACTTCTATTTTAAATATCATCTGCATGTAATTATATTTGTTTACACTTAAACCCAGCCTTAGCTTTAAAACCTACCCATAACCTCCCTAACCTTACCCGTATCCCATCTCAAGAGCACCGGAAGTGTTGTTCAATATAATATGTAATAATATAAGTGCATTCTACTTATTTTTGTGATGTAAGTACCCAGTAATTAAGATGTTAAATAAGTCTCTGATGACCCTAGAGTGTGTATTTGAGGTTTAATGTCTCTTTGAAACTGCCCCCTTTAGACTTTTATTCACATTTTGGAGACTGTCTCTTTAAATTTAAATGAGATTGTGCTGAGGGCGCAGCTATACATGCCTGTGTGTCAGCATAGTGGCAGATTCAAAACTGCAACAGCAGCCGGCTGCTTCTCACTCTGTTTATGCTAATGAGGGATATATGGGCACTAGTGGGCGGAGCTTTCCTTCTCTGATGACATGTACAAAAGGAGAATGTCAATCAAAGTGTTTCTGCAGACTGTTTTTATTAAATCTGATTATAAACAATACAATTAAGTCATGTTTACCATTAGAGGCTGGTTGTATTCACACACTGCTGACACACAACTGTGTTTAAACCCCTTATAAAAGTGAATTTTGCATAATAGATGCCCATTAATATATTAAAAAGCATTCTCTCAGTAATAATAAGTTAAATAATGAGTTTTAATTGCAGGTTTGAGCTGATAATCCTGCAGAGTTTGTGCTGAAGTTTGGGTTCAGGTCTGTTTTAGCTGTCGGTTTCTGGACGCGTTGCACAGGAAATGTGTTCGGCGTGATTCATGACCTCAGCGTGACACACAGATGAGGCCACCAGATGTTTTCCACTCTTTTCTTCTCTCGTATTTTTACCACAGTGGAGGACAGTGCTGCTGGATCCTCTGTTCATTTCATTTACACTCTGTTTCTTACTTAGATTTTTTGTTTTGTTTCTAGTCCAAATATATGCAAATTATTTAATCAAGAAGCATTTTCTAGACAAGCAAGACATATTGTCTTGTGTTAAGGAATAATGAGTCAAAATGAAGTGAGTTTTTCCTTAAAATTAGCAAAATAATCTGCCAATAGGCGTTTGACATATGATTATTTTGCTTATCCCATTGGTAGATTACTTGGCTTGTTTAAAGAAAAAATCTCATTTAATTTTGACATATTATATCATAAAACAAGACAATTACTTGAAATAATAATAATTATTATAATAATAATAATAATAAGAAGAATTATTATTATTATTATTATTATTATTATTATTATTAATGGTAATAATAATAGTAGTAGTAGTAATAATAATAATAATAATAATAATAATAATAATAATAATATTAGTAATAATAATAATAATAATAATATTAATAATAATAATAACAATAATAATAGTAATAATAATAATAGTAGTAGCAATAACAATAATAATAATAATAATAATAACAGTAATAATAATAATAGCCATAGTAATAATAATCACAATAATAAAAATAGTAATAATAACAATAGCCATAGTAATAATAATAATAATATTAATAATAATAATAATAATAATAATAATAATAATAATAATAATAACAGTAATAATAATAATAGCCATAGTAATAATAATCACAATAATAAAAATAGTAATAATAATAATAATAATAATAATAGAAATATTGTTAATAATAATAATAATAATAATAATAATAATAATAGAAATATTATTAATAATAATAATAATAATAATAATAATAATAACAGTAATAATAATAATAATAATAATTGCAGTTATAATATTGATAGTAATAATAGTAATAATAACAATAATAATAATAATAATAATAATAATAATAATAATAACAGTAATAGTAATAATAATCACAATAATAAAAATAGTAATAATAATAATAATAATATTAGTAATAATAATAATAATAATAATAATAATAATGGCTGAAGTAATAATAATAATAATAATAATAATAATAACAATAATTGCAGTTATAATATTGATAGTAATAATAGTAATAATAATAATAGTATTAATAATAATAATAATAATAATAATAATAATAATAATAATAATAATAGGGTGGCTTAGTGGTTAGCACTGAGGCCTCACAGCAAGAAGGTCACTGGTTTGAGTCCCCACTCATTTTCAATATAAGTCATGATTTATGAGCCATTTATCCTCATGGGGGTCAAAAATAGTCCCCATGAGGTCAAAATATAAATTTACCAGCAAATATAGTGCCATTTGGTCCCCACAGTAAAGTAATGCAAGGCACGCACACACACTCACACACTCATAGATGTGGTACGGTGCAGAACGCAGCAACATGTGCGCTCCTCCGGAAGCCACTCTCCTCATGTCCATATGCGTCTGTGTTTGCATGTGTGTTTTATGAGTGGTTTGTGTAGGTTGCTGGGGTTTGCTGCAGCATATTTATATTCTGCTTTGTGGAAGGTTTTCCAGACGCTGTGGTTGACGAGAGGCGTTCAAAACCCCCCCCGTCCGTCTGCAGCTCTCAAAGTTTATCAGAGAAAACTGTTGTTTACAGGTGGATCTTTACACCCTCATTAAGTCGGCATGAAGTATTCAGCAGTCTGCAGAAACACTTTGATTGACATTCTCCCTTTGTACGTGTCATCAGAGGGGGAAAGCCCCGCCCACTAGTGACCATCTCTCCCTCATTTGCATAAACAGCAGCCCTGAGCAGCCGTCTGTCCATTAGCCATTACAGTGTTTGAGCTGCTGAAGATAATGTCTGCTGAAGAACGTCTTCAATCAAGCTATGAGCATCTGCATTTCCCTGATGACTCTGATTGGGTGAAATATGTTAGCCACGCCTCCTCCAGACATTGTTTTGGGATGTGTGATGAAGTAATGTGTGTTAAAGTGTGCAGCCCTCTGACATAAGCTCTGCTTGGTACAGAAGTTTCCGGAAAGCCTCTTAAATGGTCATGTGCTTAAACAGACCCTCGCTCCAACACACGTTCCTGACTCAACATTCAGGCCATTGTTTTGGGTTTAATCCCACTTTATCAAACCCTGACCTTTTTTTCTCTGCCTATCAGGACTTCAGATCTGTTTATGTAAATTCATTCATTCATTTTCTTTTTGGCTCAGTCACTTTATTTATCAGGGGTCGCCACAGCGGAATGAACCGCCAACTTATCCAGCAGATGTTTTACACAGCTGATGCCCTTACAGCCACGACACAACACTGGGAAACACCCATACACTCTTGCATTCAGACTCATACACTAAGGCCAAATTAGTTCATCAATTCCCCTATAGCGCATGTGTTTAGTGGAAACCGGAGTACCCCGAGGAAACCCACGCCAACACGGGAGAACATGCAAACTCAACACAGAAATGCCAACTGATCCAGCCAGGACTCGAACCAGCAACCTTGAGGCGATTGTGCTACCCACTGCACCACAGTGCTGCCCATAATACTCTTATTTATAATTCATTTCTTTTCGGCTTAGTCCCTTTATTATTCCAGAGTCGCCACAGTGGAATGAACCACCAACTTATCCACGTATATAGCACGTTTATAGCACGTTTTACGCAGCGGATGCCCGTCCAGCCGCCAACCTATCTCTGGGAAATAATAAATTATAAATATATCTAATAAAAAAGCATTTATTAAAATAATATATTTATAATTTTTATATATTTAGAAATAAATGGGGGCGTGGCTTGGTGTGGGGCATGGCTTGGGGGCATAGGGGCGGGGCATAAACTCTTACTCCAAACTAAAACCAAAAGTTAGCAGCTCTGGTATGAGTGTGTGTGAATGACTATGTATGGGTGTTTTCCAGTACTGGGTTGCAACTGGAAGGGAATTCGCTGTGTAAAACATATGCTGGATAAGTTGGCGGTTCATTCCGCTGTGGCGACCCCTGATAAATAAGGGACTAAAGGCTCATTTATACTTCTGTGTCAAGCGCAGGCACGGCCTACACATGGACGCATAGCCCTCGCCGTGGCTGTCGCTGACTGGCACCTCTCAAAAAAATGTAAATACATGTCGCAACGACGCATAGTGTAAGCTCTGTGATTGTTTGGCTTGGTTTCGCTGACGAGTGTGGGCGGGACCGAAAGCCGCGCGAGAGTTTACAAGTCTGGAGTCTCCTGAAAGTTTTGTTTTGTGTTTACGCAGGGCTGGCGCGTCCATAAAGGCGACCTAGGTGGCCGCCTAGGGTGGCAGAAAATAGAGGGCGGCGTCCACGACCCCCCCACCCCCTCCTCACTTTTATCTGGGACAAACCCCCCGGTCTTCACTTTCATCCGTGACAAACTGCCCCCCTGCCCCTGTTCTTCACTTTGCTAACCAGTCACTTTCGTTTTCACTCTTGGGTTGAGGGCGGCGTGATCGTCCTTTGCCTAGAGCTGCAGTTCAGCTTGCTCCGGCCCTGTGTTTACCTCGTGGTTAAATTTGTTGCACGTCCGCCGGTTCCTGCTTTAAAAGGAGCGAGTTTGAGCCACGTGTACTTTAAGAAAGCGTTCAGAAAAAACAAAACACCAGCGAAGAAACTCGACACAGAGAAACATAAACACCTCACTGCCAACTAGTGTTTCAGAAGTGTTATTGCAGAGCAAAAGAAACAGCGCGCAGAAGTATGAATGCACAGCTACGCGCATTGCATATGCTGTGGGTCACGCCGATCACTGGACGCAGACGTGTAAACCAGGCTTAAACCGAAGGAAAATGAATGTTCTGATTAGAGGTGCAGGTCATTCAGCACAGTCTGCTTTCGTTTGATAGTAAATGAACGCGTTCATAGCTGTAAAACTCTCTGGTTTGGATAAAGTGCAAAATTTAGTGGTGATCCCATTCCCGAAATGTCAAAGCTGTTTGAGCAACTTCAGACTGCAGCTTTTTAAACCAACCCCTCAGCTAATAAGATAAAGTTCACCATAAACCTTTGTTTGTTAGGCTGACTGTATATGAAGCCATGTCAGGAAATGAGAGCTCATGTAATAAGAGCATTTGTTTTCCTTCAGCCAGAGGGAAGTTTGTGTCGCAACTGGAGTTTCTTACCCTTCGTCCAACCTACAATTTCAGCAGGAATTACAATGAGACTCGAGGCCAGGTCTCCTCCCCAGCCCAGTGTTTGTGTGGTTTTCTCTATTCTTGCATTGTTCAGACGAGCTTTAAGACTCATCCGTCTTCCTCACTTACTCTTTTCGCCCGTCTTTTGCTGTTTTTGATCTGTGTTTTTAATCGCTGGCTTTCAGTCCGGGCAGCTGGAAAAGTTTAAGCAGGACTCGGCTCTTAAATAAACAACACCTTTGGGGATACAGGCCTCGATTCCGGTAAACGTCTGGCCTTTGCACAAAAGCCAACTTTCCTTTGTAGGAACGAGAGAAGCCAACACCGTCGTCTCTGTCTCCATTCGTACATCCCTCCATCTGTCTTCATTCTCCTGACACCATTTTATTCAAGAGTCTTTTCTGTGCTGCATTAAATGTATAAATGTACAGCTGAAGTCAGAATTATTCACATTTCACAAATATTTCTCAAGTGATATTTAATGGAGCAACGAATTTCGCACAGTATCTCCTATAATGTTTTTTCTTCTGGAGAAAGTCTTATTTGTTTTATTTCGGCTAGAATAAAAGCGGTTTTTAAATTTTTAAAGCCATTTTAAGGTCAATATTATTAGCCCGCTTAAGCTGTATTTGTTTTAGATAGTCTACAGAACAAACCACTGTTATATAATGACTTGCCTAAATACCCTAACTTTACACTAATTAACCTAGTTAAGCCTTTAAATGTCACTTTAAGCTGAACACTAGTGTCTTGAAGAATATCTAGTCAAATATCATGTGCTGCCATCATGGGAAAGATAAAAGAAATCAGTTATAATTAGTTTTCCTGGTTGGGAACAGGGAAAATGTCAAGATTTAAACCATAAAATCATCAATAAAAAGTACAAATTTTTTATTATTATTTTTTACAAATAATTAAAAAAAAATTCCAACAGAAAAAAAATACTAAATGTGACCTCCTCCCCACAGGGAATACCAGCAACAATCAAGAATGCATGATTATATGCTGTCATAGCTTAGCAATCGAATAAATGTGATTATAATGGAAGCCAATGGGGCAAAAACAGCCCCCAACATAATGAAAGGCTAGTCAATTTTTAAAATTTTTTTTTTTTCAATTCCAAAGCATTTTCCCAAAATATGTGTCAAAATAAGATTTATCATACAAAATCATTCCATTTGCTGAAACGCAGAGAAAGATGTGGCCAAATTAAGGCTCAAAATCAGCCCGGAGTGGATGAAAACGACCCTACAGCTCACAACAGTTAATCAAACCAACCTGTCAAATATGAACACACCCTTTGACTCCAACAAATAAGAGCTCTACAATAAGATGAGGGCTTTTTTTAAAAGAACAAAGCGAATACTAAGAATGGAATGCTTTCATTTATTAATGTGCAAATAAATGCATGTAAGTGGACTGCTGCTTCTTCAGAGGAAAGTGTTCCACCGAGTGTCCACATAGTGTGCAGTGTTTGATGATGTTTTAAAGCACTTCTAATAATACTGTGACCTCAAATCCATGTTTCTCTTTTTCTACAATGATGCTCTTTCTTTTTGAAACAGCTGAGTCGGGAGTATTCGGAGGCATGTGCGCATGGTACACAATTTCCAAAAACGTTGTTTTAACAGCTGCGATCACTGTGGCGAATCCCCCCCAAATACACCCCATTCTGACCTTAAACTGTCAAATATCTCAAAGAATCTGAACCGCTCCTCCTTTAACCCCATAAATACTCCTTACGACTTCATCAGTTGTGTAAATAAATCTACAAATACTCAACTTTCTGAAATTGGCTGGTATTTCTTAGGAATTGTACTTTAGTAATTACCCTCAAATTGACCTTTTCTGCTTGTTCACACTACTTATTTAAAACGAGTTGAAACAACACAGTTCTTAAGGTTGTTTTGGGGGGCAAATTGACTCCCCTTTGGTTGTGTTGGTGGCTGTTTTTGCCCTTATTGACATCCATCATAATGACATTTATTGATTGCAAAGCTATGATTGCATGATTGCCAGTGATTGTTGCTGGTTTTGCCTATTGGGAAGAGGTAATTTTACTGTTGAAAATTACTGTTGAAAATTAACAACATTTGTTCAGTAATTTTTATTGTTAATTTTTATTGTAAAATCAGTAAATGTCACCTCTTTTTCACAACCAAAAACAATCAATAATGCATGATTATATGCTTTCATGGCTTTGCAATCAAAAATGTGAATATAACAGAAGTCAATGGGGCAAAAACAGCCTCCAACATAACCAAAGGGGAGTCAATTTAAACAATACACATGGGTTAAAATGAAATCATGTGTGTATTTAAAAGTGTGAACCTTCGGAAAAAAATGTGGCTCACTTATTGAATAAATTCTGCTTTGACTGAAAGATGAATGTTAAGGGCGTCACACACCGGATGCACCGCGTGACACGGCACGCACATGACAGTTGAACACACACCAGACGCGCACATTCACATGCTATTTAAAATGAAACTATTTAGATGGTGCTCTGTGGCGTGGCAGAAATATGAACAGTGTCCTGAGTCAGGGCTGGGCGCCGCCGAGTGTGTACACTGCTAGAAACTTATGTTTAGAATTCTAAAATGCATGGCGCTGCGTGGCTGAGCTCAAGCATGTCAAATGAAAAGAAGTGGGCGGAGCATGTCAGATACTAGAGTGCATTTGATTGGTTGAGATTTGATGACCAACTAAAGTATGCAACCCAGGCTCATTCTGGAAATGTAGCCCCACGGACGTTTCTAGAGACCGCGAAATACGTCCCGGGAGGTACATATTTGTGCCGTTTTTGTTTTCGCAAATCTGCGAGAGGCTGCTGTGTGTGCTTTTTCGTGTCCCGAACCCCTCTCATGAGCGCGCTGTTCTCTCGTAAAAAGCCGCCGGAGGGCGCTGTCGAGCGACCGTCTGTCCGACTGACCGGCTGGCTGAATGACTGAATGATTGACTGGGCGGCCGGCCAATCGACTGACCCGGCCGCCTTCCAACGATTTACAAAAGCCGTCCAGAAAAAGAAAAGCCCTCGTCTGATTTTGACCTCATTTTCGGATTTCGCCGCATTCTCGCCCAGTTACGATCTCATTCATTTTATTTTTTGTCTTACTTGATTTCTGGAACCGCTCTTCCCCGGACTCGAACCCGGCCTCGAATGCTGCCCGGCTCCTCCTCCGGGCCTCCGCTTCGCCGACCTAACACAACGAGCTAACCAGACAAACTGGTTGCAGCAGGAAAGCCCTCAACACATAGGAGGCGAGTCGTCAGCCCAGCCGGCGAGTGCGAAGAGGAGCGGCGCCCCGCAACGTTCACATGAAAAAACCAAATGCGGCCATACATACCTCCGGCCACGTAAATCACGGTCTCCAGAAACGTTCGCGGGACTACGTTTTCAGAATGAGCTTGGGTTGAAAGTATGAGGTGACGTGAATAAAATCGTTGATCCATTTAGATCAGGGGTGTCCAAACGGTCCTGGGGGGCTCCAACTTGCCTCAACACACCTGCCAGGAAGTTTCTAGTATATCTAGTAAGAAGTTGATTAGCTGGTTCAGGTGTTGGAGCTAAACTCTTCAGGACACCGGCTCTCCAGGACACTCCTGATTTAGATGGAAGTGACACTACAAGCTTTACATGTTTATATCAGTTTTAAATCCCCTAAATGTAAATTTTGTCACTGTTTTGGAGCGCACTAGCTTATAGATAACCTTAAAACAATGCTGATACTAACATCTAAAAAATGTACTTTAATTTCATGGGACCTCTAATGCGCTGGATTGTACTGGAACAGGACAAGGGAGAACACATCATTTCTGTGTTTTGCCAATATTTCTCTTTCATGTTTTACAGATGTAGAGCAGATGGCCATCGACTGGCTTACGGGAAACTTCTACTTTGTCGATGACGTGGATGATCGAATCTTTGTATGCGATAAAGATGGAGCCACATGTGTGACACTGCTGGACCAAGAGCTCTACAACCCCAAAGGCATCGCTCTGGACCCGACTATGGGGTGGGAACATGGTTAAACTCACACTTCCTCATGTGTTCAACTATCAAGCTTAATATTAGTCCATTTAAAAAAAAGGGGTGTATTTACTAACTTGTCAAACGAGGTGTGAGTGTGTAGCAGTTACTGACCTCTGTCTCAACATTATCTTCAACAGGAAGGTTTTCTTCACTGATTACGGGCAGATCCCGAAGGTGGAACGCTGTGACATGGATGGACAGAACCGGACAAAGTTGGTGGACAGTAAAATAGTTTTCCCGCATGGAATCACCCTGGATTTGGTCAACAGGCTGGTCTACTGGGCCGATGCTTATCTGGACTACATCGAGGTTGTGGACTATGAGGGCAAAAACAGACACACCATCATTCAAGGACTGTTGGTAAGGAGCAAATATCAAGAGTAAATGTTTAATAATGGGCGCTCAGTCCATTTTCTGTGCTGTGCTGTGATGTCAGTTCAAGGTTTATTAATAGAGCACACTTTAAAACATGTACTAAAGTGCTGGACACTTGAGAAATTCAGTGCAATTCATTCATCCATCCATCCATCCATCCATCTACCCATTCTCTCATTATATCCACCTAAACGTATATTTATAACCCATCCTAGTGTCCTTCAATCCAAATGCCCATCTGTCCATTCATCCATCTGTCCAAACTTCCATTCATCCATTCATTCATCCATCCAATAATACAAATGTCCATCCATATATCCATCCATCCACCCTACCATCAAAGAGTCCATCCATCCATCCATCCATCCATCCATCTGACAATCCATCTGACAATCCATCCATCCATCCATCCATCCATCCATCCATCTGTCAATTCATCCATCCATTCACCCTAATGTCAAACAGTCCATCCATCCATACAATCTAATGTCCATCACCTACCCATCCTTCCATCCATCCATCCATCCATCCACCCTACTGTCCAACAGTCCATCCATCCACCCATCCATCCATCCATCCATCCATCCATCCATCCATCATCCATCAGTTTACCCTAATATCCAACTGTCCATTCATTCATCCATCCACACCAACATGCAAAAGTCATCCATCGGTCTATCCATCCATCCATCCATCCATCCATCCATCCATCCATCCATCCATCCATCCATATATCCATCCACCCTAAAGTCCAACCCATCCATCCATCCATCCATCCATCCATCCATCCTACTGTCCAACAGTCCATCTATCCATCCACCCATCCATCCATCCATCATCTATCAATTTACCCTAATGTCCAACAGTCCATCCATTCATCCATCCATGCTAGCATCCAACAGTCATCCATCCATCTATTCATCCATCCATCCAGCCCTCCACACATCTATTTATATAGCCATTTATCCATCCATCCATCCATATATCCATCCACCCTAATGTCTAACCCACCCATCCATTCATCCATTCATCCTTTGCTCTATCCCTCCATCCATCCATATATCCATCCACCCTAATGTCCAACCCACCCATCCATCCATCCATCCATCCTTCCATTCATCCTTCGCTCTATCCATCCATTCATCCATCCATCCATCCTACTGTCTAACAGTCCATCCATCATCCATCCATCCATCCATCCATCCATCCATCAATTTACCCTAATGTCCAACAGTCCATCCATTCATCCATCCATGCTAACATCCAACAGTCATCCATCCATCTATTTATCCATCTATCCATCCATCCATTCATCTATCCATCAATCAGTGCAAATGTTTATCCATCCATCATCCATCCATCCATCATCCATTCACCATCGATCCATCCACCCTAATGTCCATCCATCCATTCATCCATTATTGTAAAAGTCCATCCATTTATCCATACATTCTATTACCCATCACCCATCCATCCATCCATTCATTCATCTATCTATTCTAACGTCCATCATCCATCTACTCTAACGTCCAACAGTCCATCCCTCCATCCACCCCACACTCCAGAAGTTCATCCATCCATCTATCCATCCATCCCTCCATCATAACATACATCCCTCATCCATTCATCCACCAATATCTATCCACCATCGTCCTTCTATTCATCCTGACACCCGCTTGCTAATTCACCCTTCCATCTTCTCATATTTCATTGGTGTGTTTATCCTCATCATCAGCTGACATCACAGATTGAGCTCAGTGTAGTGTTGTGCGGGTGTCGTACAGCAGCCAGCATTGTTTACAGTGACGGATGCTTCAGTGAACAGCAGAGACAGTGGTGTTTCATTAGTGCTGCTGACTCATTTTATTAAAGCTGTTTGTGTTAATGCATTAGCCTGATTCCTTCCTCCGGGCATGAGTTATGGATATCATTTATCCGCTAATCGCTGTGTTTATGAATGTCTTCCTCACTCAGGCCAACAGAGGAAACACAACTTTGCAGATAATGCAGCTAATTGAATAACAAACCCGTTTCTCCCCTCAGATTGAGCATCTTTATGGGCTCACAGTGTTTGAGAACTACCTATACGCCACAAACTCAGACAATGCCAACATGCAGCCGAAGACCAGTGTGATCCGCGTCAACCGATTCAACAGCTCGGATTATCAGGTGGTCACTCGAGTGGACAAAGGTGGAGCTCTGCATGTTTACCACCAGAGACGGCAGCCGCCAGGTATGAAGCCCTTCTCATTTTCTGCTTTTGAGCACATACAGTTGAAGTCTGAGTTATTCGCCCAGATGAATTATTTGAACAGATTCAGGAATTTTTCACAGTATTTCCTTTCAAGAGTTCACACTTAGCTGATAATCAATAAAGCGTATTTGGCATGCTGTCCTGGGAGAGACCCCTGAGCTCGTAATATCCTCGAGCCCGGGGCTCCCTCCCATTAGAAGGGCGAGAAGGGAGTTCGAGGTTAGGTAGGTCTCGAGAACGCCCCCTGCTTGTCACCGTGAGAAGTGTAAACTAAGGTTGTATTGGGTGATAACTTGTTTTAGTGGATTTGCTATAGTTTTTGGACGGTGGGAGGAAACCAGTGAACCCAGGGGAAAACCCACGCGAACATGGGGAGAACATGTAAACTCCGCACAGAAACACCAACCGGCCCGAAAGGTTGGACCGGCGGTGTTCTTGCTGTGAGGCAACAGTGCTAGCCACTGGGCCACCGTGTCGCCCTATCAGAAAAAAAGTGGGAGGATGTAGGGGTGGAAGGGGGGGGGGGGGCTTCAAGACGAAGATAACTGGAGTGAAAAACTCAGATTATTTATAATGCTTCCGCAATCATCTAATAGGGCTGATTACGGGCTAATAAGGAGCCAGCCGTGTTGATTATAAGCACATGAGCCTCTCGAAATTAGTTTATGAATAAACCGCACATAATATTTTTCTTCTGGAGAAAGTGATTTGTTTTATTTCGGCTAGAATAAAAGCAGATTTTAATTTTTTAAAAAACATTTTAAGGTCAATATTATTAGCCTCTACGCAATATTAGTGTTGGATTGTCTCCAGAACAAACCACTGTTATACAATGACTTGCCTAATTACCCTAACTTCACCCTAATCATCATACATGCTTTATTTACTTTGCGTTTCTAGTCCAAATATCAAAACAACTCTTAAATCAAGAAGCAATTTTAAGACAAGTTAAAAAAATATTGATTTGTTTTGAGAGAAAAGTACAAATAAATTGAGTTTCTCTTTAAAACAAGCTAAATAATCTGCTAGTGGGATAAATAAAATAGTTTAAAAACAGACGTATTTTGCGTACACCACTGGCCCATTATTTAATATTGCTTCATTTCGAAAGTTGTTTTATTTCTGAAAACAAGACAACATTTTTTAATTGCATCGCAGTGGAATAATCCAGATTTTTATTCACAACAAATTTAAAAATATATATTTTTCCAACATTTATTGTTTTTTTTTTTTAATCTCAAAATTACAATAAAATATTTATTAAATACAAAAAATGTGTTTAAATATTCATATTTATTATATTAATATATACAGTTGAAGTCAGAATTCTTAGCCCCACTTAAATATTAGGAGAGATGTTTTCAGCACATTTCTAATCATAATAGTTTTAATAACTTATTTCTAATAACTGATTTATTTTCCCTTTGCCATGTTGACAGCATATAATATTAGACTAGATATTCTTTAAGACACTTCTATACAGCTTAAAGTGACATTTAAAGGCTTAATTAGGGTAATTAGGTTAACTAGGCAGGTTAGGATAATTAGGCAAGTTATTGTATAACGATGGTTTGTTCTGTAGACTATTGATAAAAATATACAGCTTAAAGGGGCTAATAATATTGACCTTATAAAGGGTTTTAAAAAATTAAAAACTGCTTTTATTCTAGCCGAAATAAAACAAATAAGACTTTCTCCAGAAGAAAAAATATTTTAGGAAATACTGTGAAAAATTCCTTGCTCTGTTAAACATCATTTGGGAAATATTTAAAAAAGAAAACAAATTCAAAGGGGGCGAATAATTCTGACTTCAGCTGTGTGTATTTGAATAATTTTTAATGTAAATTGGGAGAAAGATTCTTAGACCCATATAAAATAAGTCAAATATTTCTTTTTCACTCAAAAACACTCCTAATAAAGTCAGTAAATCCAGCGAAATAATCAAGTGGTCTCCTAGCTGCAGTATATTGTGTGAAGTGTTTAAGATGCAGAAGGAACTCCAGCTCGGTGTAACTCAGTGGCTTCTTCTTCTTCTCCAGTGCGCAGTCATGCATGTGAGCCGGATCAGTTCGGGAAAGCTGGAGGTTGTTCAGACATCTGTCTTTTGGGAAACAGCCACAAGAGCCGGACGTGTCGCTGTCGCTCCGGCTTCAGCCTCGGCAACGACGGCAAATCCTGCAAAAGTGAGTGACATCACAGCCAGTCGGAATAGAGTTCATCAAAACTGTTTACTCCTGTCTCAAATGACAGCTTAAAGGCACAGATCACCCAACACTGAAAATTCTGTTATTATTTAGTCACTCTCCACTTTCTCAAACCTTTATAGGTTTCTTTCCAGGGGTGTTAAGAAAAACAGAAATGCTCAAATGTGCTCAAAAAGGAAAATCTTTTAAAATCTGTTTAAAAGAGGTCAAAAACATTTCCAAAAACATACCCATGCCAAAATAAATAAGCGTGAAATGTAAGTCTACAATGACAGTAGAAGTGTGTTTCTTCCATTTTAATGTGCTCCTCTTATCTTTTTTTTCAAGGTCGTGTGTTCAGAGGTCACTTGTAAATCACAGATCAATACTAGCTACGCTTCATTGAATATTCAAAGCAATCATCTTGAAATCAATAGAGGGTTCAATTGAATCTACCTTCCTCCGATTCAGCTTGAGTTCGGGTCAAAGCTGTCTAAATGACATGCGTCAGGGGCGTGATCAGACATTTCAGAATAAGCATACCTCGGTGGACTTAAAATAGGCTAACATGCATGAGGATGCACATTTCAGCAGATACAAACATGCAGCGGGGGAAATAAGTATTGAACAGGTCACCATTTCTCTCTGAAAACGTTTTCTCTTTTAGGTACGTTAGGATTATCACATTAGTTTCTGTTCTGCTTAATAGCAGAATAATGAGAGGGATATTTTTTGAGAAACTGTTATAACTTTTCTTGAAAGTCAAGTTTACACACAATAATTATTATTCTGATTATTCTGAGATTATTCTGCCTCTGAAAATGCTCAGATGATGGTGTCAAGGTTTTGAAAGTTTCTGATTGACAACATTTGAGTTAATCTGAGGCACAACTGTAGAATAGTATTGAAGGAAAAGCTCAAACACACTGCTTCCTTGTGTGACAACATGAGAAAATCAACAAGCCAGAATCAACAACAAAGCCAGATTACCATTAGCTGAATGACACTGGGAAAAGACTCATGTTGGAGACATGTCCTGTGCTCTGATGGAGCTAAGATTGAACTGTTTGGCCATAATGAGCAGCGTTACATTTGGAGGACAAAGGGGAAAGCGCACAAGCCTAGGAACACCATCCCAACTGTGCAGTATGGGGGCGGCAGCATCATGTTGTGGGGCTGTTTTGCTGCAGGAGGGACTGGTCCACCTCACAGCATAGATGGCATCATGAAGAAAGAACATTATGGAGAAATACTGAAGCAGCATCTCAAGACATCAGCCAGGAAATGAAAACTTGCCCACATATGGGTCTTCCAAACAGACCATGACCCTAAGCATACTGCCAAATTAGTTAAAATGTGCTTTAAAGACAACAGAGTGAATGTTTTGGAGTGGCCATCACAAAGCCCTGATCTCAATCCTATAGAAAATGTGTGGGCAGAGTTGAAAAAGCTTGCGTGAGCAAGACAGCCAACAAATCTGACTCAGTTACAGCAATTCTGTTAGGAGGAATGGGCCAAAATTCCTGCAAACTATCGTGAGAAGCTTGTGAAAGGATGCTCAAAACATTTGACCAAAGTTATACAGTTTAAAAGCAAAGCTAAAAAAAATACCAAGGAAATGTGTGTAAACGTTTGACTGTCTAGAAATTAATAAAACACTTTCAAAACAATTCTCTCCTTATTCTGGCATTTAGCAAATGTAAATCATTTAGGTAATCCTAACAGACCTAAAATAGTGAACGTTTAGTCTGATTTACCATCAGACATTTATTAAAAATGATCACAGTCCTTTTTTTAGAGTGTAAGTAAACTTCTGGTTTCAACTGTATCAAATAAGAAATGCCATCAGAAGTTTACAAAATACTACAAAAAAAATGTGTGTATTGATATGTCTGTATCTTTAATCCACATTTCTTTACATTCAATTTCTGGTAACTCTCTAATCCCCAGAGCCTGAGCATGAGTTATTCCTGGTGTATGGGAAAGGGCGTCCGGGTGTCATCCGCGGGATGGACATCAACCCTAAAGTTCAGGATGAGTACATGATCCCCATTGAGAACCTGATGAACCCTCGAGCTCTGGACTTTCATGCTCAGAGTAACTTCATCTACTTCGCCGACGCCACCAGTTACCTGATCGGCCGACAGAAGATCGACGGCACAGAGAGAGACATCATCCTGAAAGAAGGTGCTAAACTGCATTATTTAATGATAATACTGTAAGCAAGAGGGCGATACAGTGGCGCAGTAGGTGGTGCTGTCGCCTCACAGCAAGAAGGTTGCTGGTTTGAGCCTCGGCTCAGTTGGCGTTTCTGTGTGGAGTTTGCATGTTCTCCCTGCATTTGTGTGGGGGGTACCTCCAGGTGCTCCGGTTTCCAGTCCAAAGACATGCGGTGCAGGTGAATTGGGTAGGCTAAATTGTCCATAGTGTATGTATGTGAATGAGTGTGTATGGATGTTTCCCAGAGATGGGTTGCAGCTGGAAGGGCATCCGCTGCGTAAAACATGTGCTGAATAAGTTGGTGGTTCATTCCACTGTGGTCACCACAGATTAATAAAGGGACTAAGCTGACAAGAAAATGAATGAATGAATGAATGAATGTCAGAGATAAAGTACATCCAGGAGGTTGTCATCTCAGAATAAAGCCAGACGGGTTTATCGGCAGCTTGACATGAAGTGAAGCACTGTTGTATAAGACTCTGTTGTAAACCGTCATGGATGTACACCATCTTATTGCAGGTGTGTGTTATTGCAGTGGCTTCTGGTGAATTGTCTTATAGTGTGTGTGTGTGTGTTATGTGTCTACAGGTATTCACACTGTTGAAGGAATCGCTGTGGACTGGATGGCCAACAATCTCTACTGGACGGATGACGGTCCTAAGAAGACTATCAGTGTGGCTCGGCTGGAGAAAGCATCTCAGACTAGGAAGACTCTGATTGAGGGCAAGATGACCCACCCTCGGGCTATAGTGGTGGACCCTCGGCACGGGTGAGCTTTATACAATATCTCCAAAAGCACTCTTCAAAATTGGCCAGCCCAGTCACCAGATATGAACATTATTGAGCATGTCCGGGGTAAGATGAAGGAGGAGGTGTTGAAGATGAACACAAAGAGTCTTGATGAACTCTGGGAGTCCTGCTGAACGCTTTCTTTGGCATTCCAGATGACTTTATTAATCAGTGATTTGACTCAGTGCAGAGATGTATGGATGCAGTCCTCCAAGCTCATGATGGAGTCAGACACAATATTCATTCTGTCTCCACTGCAGCAGGACTTTATATTCTATACTGGACATTATTTCTGTTCAGTGATGAGACTTTAGTCTGAGCAGAGTCAGACCGCACTGTCCTCATCAAATCAGTCAACATCAAGACA
Organism: Danio rerio; assembly: GCF_052040795.2. Taxonomy (NCBI): domain Eukaryota; kingdom Metazoa; phylum Chordata; class Actinopteri; order Cypriniformes; family Danionidae; genus Danio; species Danio rerio. Next base: position 1,778,131 of record NC_141031.1, read on the forward strand.
TGATCAGATTTTATTGTGCTTAAATAAGCAAAATCTAGAGGCCTTCGCCTTTCATATAAGCCACTTCTGACACCAAATGATCCAGTTATCATTTGTTGTTCCTAAAACTTGGATAGGCGACAAGACTTTTGTCAGGTGGTGGACATACATACTAGGGGTGCAACGGTTCAATCTACTCGTGGTTCGATATGTATCATGGTTTTAGGGTCACGGTTTCAGTATGATACGGTTTGTGCTATGCCTACAGAACAATTAAAAGAACAATATTCATATTTATTAGGAAACAAACACCTGACAATGCAAGAGCTTCACACATATGACTGTAGATTTGCATGTTCTCGCATTAATTTAATAAAAGTAGGGCATTTTTAAAATCGTATGTTCAAATAAAACGCTCAAGAAAATAAAGAGGAAAAGCTGAAATTTATTCTTTGTCTATTTTTCATCTCAACTCAACAGTCTCAACCAAGACAACAACACATTTTTATTCATGATTTTTATATGATTTTGATTCCAGAGAGCTCCGTTTCACTTATCAGCACCGTCATAGTGAATGAAACTTAAGCAAAGAGAGAGTGTTCTGCTCATCTCTCTTATTTCAAGGGAACAGCACATCGAGAAGAAAACCGTTGTAAACAGTCTGGGTAAACAGAGTGAATAGCGAATAGTGAGAGTGATCGGTGCGGAAGAACACCCAGTAGGAGACTGCTTGCTTTATGTCCGCTTCCCTATGGGTCTGGACATAGAGCCATACCTGTCAACATTGGGATGTGGAAATAAGGGATATGCCCTTCATAATAAGGGATTCCCCTGACGCTCGCTTTAAAAAATCCCCAAATTACTAAATATGTTCATTTGGAGCTGGTTCACTGTAAATAAACAGTCAGTAATATGTTTTATTAATATTATTTACAAAAAAAATAAATAAATAGTACATTAGCAGCAAATGAATGAGCAAACAGTTCAGCTTATTAAAATTAATAGCTATTATAATGAAATAGAATCAAGCTATCAAACCTCATTAGCCGTTTCTTTACTGTATAACTCACACATTCTGATTAAAGAGAAATGAATGAATCGCTTATTTATTTAGATTTTTATTGTTTGATTACATTAAATAACAGAGGGGTCACTTTAATAATGCACACATCTAACGTCACAATGAAACCATTCGATTGCTTTACTAAGTTTTTATGCTCATTTAGGATAAAAATGTGTTCAAATTAGTTGTGTTTGAAAAAAACCCCACCAAGATCAACATCTTTAGATGTTGTTATTATTATTGTTATTGATATTACTGTCTGTTTAAACACGCACCCAAAACCCAGACTTTTGCTTCGCTTCAAGTCGCGTGTGCAGAATGCGTTTGGGAAACGGCGTCTATTTATCACTATGGAGCGCGTCAGCTGACACTCATGCACCGTGACTGTTTAGAGGATTGCATATGAAGGGGAGACGGCACCTGTAATGAAAAGGAAAGGGAATTCCGCTGTTTATATATTTATTTCAAAGTGTTTTCATGCATGAACAAAGCGAAAGCACGGCACAGACTCACAAATAAGAGCAAGAGGCGACCCCTGGTGGTCTGGCGGTATGGGTTACATATAGGCAGGATTGCACTTTAAGGTTTATTTGCCACACTTCGGTGAAAGACTGAAAATACGGGAGAAACACAGGAAAAACGGGAGGGTTGACAGGTAAGCACAGACCTCGAGCCACCTGTTAGAGACTACTGATCTAGGCTATGTTTGCAACAACAACAAAAAACGGCCTCACCTGCGTATTTGTGCTGTATCTCCTTTACTTGCCATGCTGGAACCCACAGAAACTCCACAATGAGATCCGTTGCATCCCTAATACCTTCATGTAAAACTATATACAAGCAGATGCAATGAAACTGTCCTGTTGTACAAAAGATAAAAAAGTATGTATATAAACTAACTAGAAATTAGAAATACTGTATACGATAGGAATATCAGCTTTTAAGCATGTCCAGCAACACTGCAGCAAAGAGGAACTTGTTTTTGAGTCTGAGCTCTGCATTTTCAGTTGGATGTATTGGACTGACTGGGAAGAGGACCCGAAGGAGAGCAAGCGAGGGAAGATTGAGCGGGCCTGGATGGACGGGACTAACCGGAACGTTCTGCTGACCTCAAAAACGGTGCTGTGGCCCAACGGTCTGAGTCTGGACATCCCTCAGGGCATCCTGTACTGGGTGGACGCGTATTATGACCGCATCGAGATGGTTTATCTCAACACCACTGCACGCAAGGTGCCCCGACACCACTGACCTCACAGATCACACTCGTAGCAACTCAGACATGTGTCCGCACTTGAAGTCCACATGAAATCAAAACTAACAGTAGTGATTTCGTTAGCTCATACTGCATTTACATTTACATTTAGTCATTTAGCAGAGGCTTTTATCCAAAGCGACTTACAAATGAGGACAAGGAAGCAATTTACACAACTAGAAGAGCAACAATGAATAAGTGCTGTAGGCAAGTTTCAAGTCTGTAAAGTCTAAGAAGGAAAGTATTAGTACTTTTTTTTTGAGAACAGTTAGTGGTATATCCAGAGAGGCAATTGCAGATTAGGAAGTGAAGTGGAGACTAAATAGTTGAGTTTTTAGTCGTTTCTTGAAGACAGCGAGTGACTCTGCTGTTCTGATGCAGTTAGGAAGTTCATTCCACCAACTGGGCAGATTGAGCGTGAGCGTGAGCGTTCGCGAAAGTGATTTCTTCCCTCTTTGGGATGGAACCACGAGGCGACATTCATTCACAGAACACAAGTTTCTGGAGGGCGCATAGATCTGCAGAAGTGAGAGCAGATAAGAAGGAGCAAGGCCAGAAGTCGCTTTGTAGGCAAACATCAGAGCTTTGAATTTGATGCGAGCAGCAACTGGCAGCCAGTGCAAACGGATGAGCAGCGGAGTGACATGTGCTCTTTTAGGTTCATTGAAGACCACTCGTGCTGCTGCGTTCTGAAGCAGCTGAAGAGGTTTGATAGAGTTAGCTGGAAGCCCGGCTAGCAGAGAGTTGCAATAGTCCAGTCTGGAGAGAACAAGAGCTTGAACAAGGAGTTGAGCTGCATGTTCAGATAGGAAGGGTCGGACCTTTCTGATGTTAAAGAGTGCGAATCTGCACGATCGAGCAGTTCTAGAAATGTGGTCAGAGAAGTTTAGTTGGTCATCAATCGTTACTCCAAGGCTTTTCACCATTTTGGATGCAGTAATGGTTGCCCCATCCATCTGGATTGAAAAGTTATGGTGTAGAGTCGGGTTGGCAGAAACTACAAGCTTTTTGCTAGCTTGATGGTGAACAATTCATCTGTGCACTAAGAAAAAAAAAAGGTTTGCACGACTATTTTTCTTTTGTATCGTGACGCAGTTCCTAGAGAAATGGAATGTTACATGTGAAAACAGTGGGCGTGGCTTGTTTTGTTCTACTGCGAGCTGATTGGATGTAGTAAAGTAGGCGTTTCATTCAGAAAGATGGAGAAAAGGGTTTGGGGAGAGTTATTAAAGCCTAACAGACTCCTCCTCCCCACCATTTCTGTTTGTTGACTGACAGCTGGAGGGGCGTGGTTATGTATGTAAGCCACGCCCAATACCTCAGACTGACCTAATCTGAGAATTTAACTGACCACAAACAGGAAGTGCATTTTTTGATTTCAGTTAAAGATTACAAGAGCTATTGTTTTTTTAATGACATGCACAGATGGATTGTTCAGCACACAACTAGCAATGTGAGCTAGCATTACAACATCACTGTGGTTAGTTTTGATTTTATGCGTACTTAAAGAATGGAAAACAAGAGTTGCTCTACTCTCCAGTTGTAGATCATGTAATATCATATGCTTTCTTTTAGACGGTTTATGACGGACAGGAACTGAACCACGCTTTCGGCCTGTGCCATTATAAGCACTTCCTGTTCTGGAACGAGTATCGCAGCGGCAGCATCTACAAACTGGACCAGAACACCAAAACAGTCACTTTGCTACGCAACGAACGTCCACCAATCTTTGAGATCCGCATGTATGACGCCCAGCAGCAGCTAGGTAAAGTTACAATATGTGTTGTGGATTTCATTTTCTTTATCAAATGTTTCCCAAATGATGTTGAACAGATTCATAAATCTTCCAAAGTATTTCCTATAACATTTTTACTTCTGGTGAAAGTCTGATTTGTTTTATTTTGGCTAGAATAAAAGCAGTTTTTAATTGTTTTAAGGTCAATTTTAAGGTCACTGTTATACAATGACTTGCCTACTTTCTCAAACTTGCCTAATTTTGCCTGAAGACTAGTATCTTAAAAAAAATCCAGTAAAAAATTATTTACTGTCATCCACACACACATAGAAACACAACCTATTCATTCATTCATTTTCTTCTGGCTTAGTCCCTTTATTAATCCATAGTCGCCACAGTGGAATGAACCGCCAACTTATCCTGCACATTTTAAGGCAGAGGATGCCCTTTCAGCCGCAACCCCTCTCTGGGAAACACAACCTCATACACACATACACACACACACTACGAACAATTTAGCCTACTCAATTCTCCTGTCCCGCATGTGTTTGGACAGTGGGAGAAACCGGAGCACCCGGAGGAAACCCACGCAAACGCAGGGAGAACATGCAAACTCCACACAGAAACGCCAACTGAGCCGAGGCTCGAACCAGCGACCTTCTTGCTGTGAGGCTTACTGCGCCACTGCTTCGCCTGTTAATTTTGCATATAAATAATAAATACACACAGACTTACGTTATGTCAAAACAATTTTTATTGAATGCGAATAATTTCACTTTTTATTGTGTCTAGATGTTTAGTAATAATTAAGTAAGGCAGTTCAGCCTGTAAATGCTCATTGGGTGTTATTTTTCTGTATTCATCACAGGAAGTAACGCATGTCGATCCAATAACGGCGGCTGCAGTAGTCTATGTTTGGCCACGCCCACCGGCAGGTCATGTGCCTGTGCTGAGGACCAATTACTGGACCCCGCTGACAACACCAGCTGTAAAGGTGAACACGCACTACACACACATTTACACACCAAATTATAAAACACCTGAGTTGTTATGATCCTAATTCTTTTTCTTAGCCATGACTAGGCCCACACGGAATCTGCGCGCAGAATTTTCCGTATATTTTCTGCAGGTTTCCGCAGATTTTAAGCCCATCATTAATTCTGTTTATTTACTTGAGTAAATGTGTGTAAATCTATATTTATTCAGTTTTTAAATTAATTACAGTAATATTATTGACTAATATGAAAATGTTCATCTGATTTATGTACAATGCAGTTTGTACAGTCATATTTTCTGTCTTTTAGTAGGTCTTTTATATGTGAGACTTGCTTTGTTTACCAAATAAAGTGAATCTAATTGTGTTTGCTTTGTAAACATTAAATTAGAGTTTAAAAAATATATATATTTTTTTTTATTTCACATATTAGGGTTTTATTTATGATACTTCCAAAATAATTCCGCAGAAATCCGCAGATTTATACCAAAATTCTCTGCAGAAATAGCAAGAAAACGTCCGCAGATTTCGTCTGGCCCTAGCGATGACGTACTTTTATAAAAAAATTCGACCGCCATGAAAATATTTTCAGTTCAAAACTGTCTCATAAGTTTGAAAGTAGAGAACCACATGTCAAAAGTACTTTTGTTATTTTGTACTGGAACCCACATGGACGAAGATTCTCACAAAAATCTGTCAAGTTTGGTGAAGGAAAAGTCATGGTTTGGGATCACATTCAGTATGGAGAGATCTGTAGAGTGGATGGCAACATCAACAGCCTGAGGTATCAAGACTTCAGCCTCCACATCAAAGCTCCTGAAAGCAAAGAAGGTCAAGGTGCTCCAGGATTGCCCAGCCCAGTCACCAGACATTAACATTATTGAGCATGTCTGGGGTAAGATGAAGGAGGAGGCGTTGAAGATGAACACAAAGACTCTTGATGAGCTCTGGGAGTCCTGCTGAAGGCTTTCTTCTTCATTCCAGATGACTTTATTAATCAGTGATTTGAGTCATGTCAGAGATGTATGGATGCAGTCCTCCAAGCTCATGATGGAGTCAGACACAATCTTCATTCTGTCTCCACTGCAGCGGTTAGCATAGAGGGTAATAAACACATGCATTAATGACTACGTTTAATGTGCTTTAATAATTGATTTTCATCATTTGTGATGAATTATTTAAAGATTTGGAAATGAATCACGTTTGACAGCTCTTTGGTATCCAGATCAGTGTAGACGTACAGTAGCCTTAATGAGGGTGCCAGAGATGATGGACTGCGGCGCTTTTGTGTGTTATTCTAGTATGTTGGATGGTTCAACCTGTTTTTAAAGAGCTGTCCATCTGATTATAAAAAGGTAGTGCTCAGACAATACAAAATAAGAGTCCCATTCAATCCTGACGGAGTATGAAGTGAGAAAATGCTGGCCAATCTGGTTCTGTCAGGCACTGCAGTATTTCTAGACTTCACAGTGACACAAGCACGAGCTGAACTGAACATCTAGAGCTTTGGTGTGTGTGTGTGTGTGTGTGAAACAGAAAGCCTCCTTTGAGAGGGGAGTTTGGCCTTCAGCAGACTTATTTACATTTACTGTGTGTGTGTGTGTGTCTCTCTCTCTCTCTCTCTCTCTCTCTTTCTGTGTGTGTCTCTCTCTCTGTGTATGTGTTTGTGTGTGTGTGTGCACCTGTGTATATTTTTATTTGTGTGTGTGTGTATGTGTGTGTGTCTCTCTCTGTGTGTGTTTGTGTGTGTGTGCACCTGTGTGTATATTTCTGTTTGTATGTTTGTGTGTGTGTATATGTGTGTGTCTCTCTCTCTGTGTGTGTGTGTGTGTGTGTGTGTGTTTGTGTGTGTGTGCACCTGTGTGTATATGTGTGTGACTCTGTCTCTCTGTGTGTTTTTGTGTGTGTGCACCTGTGTGTATATTTGTGTTTGTGTGTGTGTGTGTGTGTGTATATGTGTGTGTCTCTGTGTGTGTGTGTGTGTGTTTGTATGTGTGAAATTGTTTGTGTGTGTATATGCATGTTTGTATATGTGCATGTATGTGTGTCTGTCACTGTGTGTGTCTCTCTCTCCGTGTTTTTGTGTATGTATGTATGTGTGTGCGTGTGCCTGTGTGTTTGTGTATATGTGTTTGTATATGTGCGTGCACGTGTGTCTGTGTGTATATGTGTTTGTTTGTGTGTGTGTGTGTCTCTCTCTCTGTGTTTATGTGTGTGTTTGTGTATATGTCTCCCTGTGTGTGTGTGTGTGTGTGTGTATGTATGTGTATTTGTATATGTGCGTGCATGTGTGTCTGTGTGTATATGTGTGTGTCTTTTTTGTGTTTGTGTGTGTATCAATGTGTGTGTGTTTGTAAATGTGTGTGTATGTGTGTCTGTGTATATGTGTGTGTGTCTCTGTGTGTGCACGTGTATATGTGTGTATATGTACGTGCATGTGTGTTATATATATATATTATATATATCGTGTGTGTGTCTGCTTGTATATGTGTGTGCGTTTGCATATGTGTATGTCTGTCTACCTGTGTGTTTATGTGTGCGTGTGCGTATTTTTGTGTGCCTGTGTTTGTTTGTTTTTATATGTTTGTTTGTGTTTGTGTGTGTATCCCTGTGTGTGTGTGTGTGTGTGTGTGTGTGTGTGTGTGTGTGTTTGTTTGGTTTGTCTATCTGTCTGTCTGACTGTGTTTGTCTCTCTCTTTCTCTTTCTCTCTCTACCTGTGTGTGTGTGTGTGTGTGTGTGTGTCTGTGTGTGTGTGTGTGTGTGTCTCCAGCGAATCCGTCATACATCCCCCCTCCGCAGTGTCAGCCGGGAGAGTTCGCCTGTAAGAACAACCGCTGCATTCAGGAGCGCTGGAAATGTGACGGAGACAACGACTGTCTGGACAACAGCGACGAGACCGCTGAACTCTGCCGTAAGAACACACACACACACACACACACACACACACACACACACACACAGACAGACACATACACACACACACGCACCCATACCCACATGTTGTGTTTGTGTGTAGATCAGCACACGTGCCCTGCAGACAGATTCAAGTGTCAGAATAACCGCTGCATCCCGATGCGCTGGCTGTGTGACGGAGACAACGACTGCGGCAATGATGAAGACGAGTCCAACACCACATGCTCAGGTACACACATACTTAGTCATGACAAATTACTTTTGCATAATGTTATTATTATTATTATTATTATTGATTATCTGCATATTTATATTTGTTTTAATAAACACAAGCTTAGATTTGTCCACCTGTGGGGTTTTGGAGGCGTCTGCATCACCATATAGGGCACAAGAACAACGCGTGTGTTTGGATATAACTCAGTTTTCTGACCACACTTCATTATTATTGTTCATTTATTCCTTATTTTTAATTAATTAATTTAATTAATTTATTGTATTTATTTTAATAAAATTTTCTTTTCTTTTATTTAATTTTTTTTTACATTTTATTTTATAAACTATTTAATTGTTATTTTATTTTATGTTATTTTATTTATTAAATTATTATTATTATTTTTTATTTAATTTAACTTAATTTTTTTCACAACACTTAACTAGACAATGCATTACTTTTTTTAAACTATTACAAATCACAATAAAAGTCACTTTTTGCAACTTTTCAAGGTAAAAAATTGTTGGAAGAAACATCAAAATCCCATAATGCAGTTTAAAATCAGAAAATAATGAATCACAGAATGCCTAAAACTACTAATGTAAGGGTGTTTTTTAAAGTGCGGCAGCACATTTGAGCTCTCTTGACCTTCATACTAGGATACACTATTATTTTTAAGTGACTTATCATTACTGAATACAATTTATACCAATGAAACTGCTGCGTAAGATTGATTTACAGTAGTTAAAGCTCTTTAAGCTAACCGTAACATTATCTATCTGTGTGAGGAATGTGTCCTGCAGGAGTAAGAGACGCACTGTATTGTCTTTGTGTGTATCTGCACTGGAATACTGATGTCCTGAAGCACACATGAATGCCGATGTGAATGTTTTGGTGGTGTTTTGCAGCTCGGACGTGTCCTCCAAATCAGTACTCGTGTGACAGCGGCCGCTGTATCCCCATCTCCTGGACCTGCGATCTGGACGACGACTGCGGTGATCGCTCTGACGAACCATCAACTTGCGGTAAATCAAACACATGCGTTAATATTCATGAGCTCACTCATTAATATGCATGCAATGCTTTTAGACACAACTACAGTTGATTATGACAACTCAGTTTAGATTATGTTTATCTTTGAAGGAAAGATGGAAACACTTACAGCAATATTTCATATTAATAGTTTGTTAACAATATTAACAAAACTAAATATTTGGTCAGCCGTTATTTTAAGGTACAATTCTCACTATTTATAAACCAATAACTATGACTTTTGCCTCAGTAAACTTCATTTGTTGCTTATTAATAGCTATTAAGGTAGTAGTTGAGTTTAGGTTTTATGAATGTGGAATATGTACTTTATAAGTACTAATAAACAGAAAATATCTTAATATTAGACAGCCACTAGTTAATTGTTAATTTATTTTATTTTATTTAGATCATTTTTATTATTTATTAATTTTATTTATTTTTTTGTTTTGTTTTGTTTTATTTTATTTTGTTTTATTTATTTTATTCATTTTGCTTTATTTATTTATTTATTTATTTATTATTTATTTATCTATTTATTTATTTATTTATTTATTTATCTATTTATTTATTTTATTTTTATTTTATTTTTATTTTTTATTAATTGAAATTTTATTAAAAAATATTAATCTTTTATTCTATTTTGGTTTATTTAATTTAATTTTTATTTTTTTTAATTTTATCATTATTTATTTTATTATTATTTTTTTTTATAGTTATCAGGGTAATTGAATTTAGCCATTAGAGATGTGAAATATGTACTTTAAAAGTGCTAATGAACAGACAATATCTTAATAAAAAACAGCTACTAGTTAATTCTTAATTATTTAATTATTTTATTTTATTTTATGAATAATTTATTTTGTTTAAATCTTTTTTTATTTTGTTAATATTTTATTTTATTAATAGTTTATTTTGTCTTATTTTATTTTTTATCATTTTTATTTTTTTATTAATACTTTATTTTGTTTTATTTTTTATTTATTTCATTAATATTTTATTTTATTAATAAGTTATTTAGTCTTATTTTATTTTATTTTATTTTACAGCTATTAAGGTAATTGGGTTTTGGTATAAGGGATATCATAATATTAGACAGACACTAGTTAATTCTTAATTAATTGATTAAATTACATTTTTAATTTTTTATTATTTTATTTTAATTATTTTTATTTTATTTTATAATTATTTTGTTTTATTTTATTTTGTCAACGAATCCTTTAAAAAGTTGCTTTGATTTCAATGCATTCAGTTCAGATGTTTTCAATTGTCATATGTGCCTTTGTATGATTATTACTAATGATTTGTGCTGTTGTTTTATGTGGTCAGCGTACCCAACCTGTTTCCCGCTCACTCAGTTCACCTGCAACAACGGCCGCTGCATCAACATCAACTGGCGCTGTGATAACGGTGAGCTTTTTACTGCGATTTCTCCCTCATTTGTCTGTGTGCTGATCACCTGTGTAACGTCATGTCCTCTTCTCTCGACCATTCACCCTCTCCCTGTGTCACATTGGCTGTGTGTTGCAGAGAAGGATTGTGGGGACAGCTCTGATGAGTTCAACTGTCCAAACCCAACCGGTTAGTGCATAGATCAACATGCACCTGTGTAATAAGAGCTTAAAAACACCTGCAGCAAGACTCTGTCTGTAACAACCAACAATTTCTGATAGGGTGCCTGTTAAATGGTTAAAGGGATAATTCACTCAAAAATAAAAGAAACATTGACTGTCAATGGATCAACAAGATGTAAGAAATATTTTTTGCTTAGATTTTTGCTTGTTTTTAGTCCAAATATCTGAAAGACTTTAAATTAGGAAGCATTTTCTAGACAAGTTAAAAATATATTGTTTTAAGATATGTCAAAATTAAGCTTTATATTATTTTATTAATATTTTTTTTATTTTTGTTTTGTTTTGTTTTGTTTTAATTAATTTTATTTTTTTTGTTTTATTTTAATAATCATTAAATTAAATTTAATAAATTTATTGACGTAATTTTATTTATAATTATTTATTTAATTAATTTAATTTTAATTTTATTTATTTTAATATTCAATCAATTTGTTAATGTTTTCATTTTATTTTATTTTAATTTATTAATTCATTTTATTTTAATTAATTTTGTTTTAATTTTATTTATCTTATTTGATTTTTATTCTTTTTAATAATCAATTATTATATTTAATTTATTAACAAATGTTTTTTTATTTATTTTAATAATTATTTTATTTTATTAATTAAATATGATAACTTTATTTTAATTTATTTGATTTATTTAATTTAATTTTTATTTATTTTAATAATTAATTATTTTATTTTATTTTTGTATTGTTATTCATGTAAATAATTAATTTTTTATATTTAATTTATTAATTAATTAAATTTTTAGTTATTTTATTTTTTATTTATTTCAATAATTATTTTATGAGTTAAATAATGTAATTTCATTTTTATTTATTTAATTTATTTATTTTATTTATTTTAATAATTAATTAATTAATTTTATTTCATTTATTGATTTTATTTTTATCAGTGTTAATTAATTTTATTTATTTAATTTATTTAATTGATATTTATTTTAATAAATAATTAATTTATTTTATTTATTTATTTTTATTTATTTATTTTAATTTAATTTTTAGGTTTAAAATAAAGTGTATTTTTGTTTGTTTTTTATTATTTTATTTACACTTCAATAATAATGTTATTACATAAATTTAAGGTTACGTTTTATTTTAATGTGACGTGGTGACAGTGTAATTTTTTATTTAACCACTGAAGAATACTGAAAACCTCTAATCATTGACTTGCATAGTAGAAAAAACAAATGCAATTCAATGCTTACAGGTTTCCAGCATTCTTCAAAATATCTTCGGCTGTGTTTAGCTGAAGAAAGAACTCATAAAGGTTTAAAATCAGGAAAGTATAAAATGAAATAATGAATTTTTGTGTGGACTGTCCCTTTAAATCCTGCCCCTTCAACTAACACCGCTAGTAAATAAGAAGAGGTTCAGCGTAATAATATTAACAACGTTCATTCCCAGTGGTGCATGTGTGATCTATGCAGTTTCTGTGATGTTTATTATTTATTCATGTTTTATATTGATGTTGTCAAATGTGTGTCTAAAATGCAAAGATGCCACTTTCATTATGTTAATGTGAAGTGTTCATGTTTCAGCCTGTGGGGATGTTCGCATCTGGTCACTTTAAGTATTTTGTGAAAAGGGCAGGTGCAAATGTATTCTAGATGAGTACAAATCCGATCGCTCAAACCGCTTCAGGAGATGTTGATGAGATGCATACCGTATGAAATTGGACAGGCCTTAATGCATGTTGATGTTAAAACCACATATGCATTTTTTGTGGCCCTCAAAATGTAAAACAATAAAAACATAAGAGCATGTTATAGGCTAAATGCAATACAGGCTCATAACTAACGTTATTTTATTTTATTTTATTTTATAATTCAATTTATTTATTTTATTTTATTTTTATTTTATTAATTAATAAATTGTATTAAATTTTATTAGTTACATTTTTATTTATTTATTTTACTAATTTAATTAAATTGCATTTTATTTTATTATTATTTTATTATTATTTTTAATAGTTATTTAATTTTATTTTATTCATTTTATTTTTATTTACTTTATTTTTATTAATTTTATTTTTATTTATTTTATTTTTTAATTAATTTAATTTTATTTTGTTTTATTTTTTTATTTTATTAATTAATTTAATTAAATTGCATTTTATTTCATTATTATTTTATTATTATTTTTTAATAGTTATTTAATTTAATTTTATTTATTTTATTTTTATTTATTTTATTTTTATTCATTTTACTTTTATTTATTTTATTTTTTTAATAAATATTATTTTGTTTTATTTTATTAATTATTTTATTTTTATTTATGAATAATTTAATTTTTATTCATTTTTTTATTAATTATTTTATTTATTTTAATTAATTAATTTATTATTTTATTTAATTTCATTTTAATTTAATAATTATTTGTTTATTTTATTTATTTATTTTCCTTTATTTTATTAAAAAAAAAAAATTGCATTTAAATGTCTTAACAGAGCGAATGACACTTAATAACAGTTTCTATAAGCATGCATAAAATCTCATTAACAATCCTGACAATGACAAATCACGATTATAAAGGTTTCTAAAGAACACCCCTTCAAGTAAGGTGTTACCACAAAACCCTCCTCAAGGAAAATTGTCTTTATTATTCCATTGAGAAACGTATAGATTTAGTCAAGTGTGTCCAAATTTTTGACAGTCAGTGTGCTTTAAAGCATAATATGGATTCTTTTACACACGATGTTTGTCCTCTATTGGTGAGTTAAATCTGTCTGCTTGACCTGTTTCAGACAATGACTGTGGTGATAACAGTGATGAAGCCGGCTGCAGTCACTCATGCTCCAGCGCTCAGTTTAAGTGTAACAGCGGTCGATGTATTCCTGATTACTGGACCTGTGACGGAGACAACGACTGCGGAGACTACAGCGACGAGACCCACGCTAACTGCACCAACCAGGGTCAGTTCATTTTATTTATTTGTATTTGTTTATTGTCGGGCGGCATGGTAGCATAGTGGTTGGCACTGTCGCCTCACAGCAAGAAGCTCGCTGGTTGTGTATAAACAACATAAACTAAAACACCAGCATTATGTGTACGGGGTCTTTGTTGTCACTTATTCTCTATTGGAGACAGGTCAGGACTGCAGGCAGGCCAGTCCAGTACCTGTATCCTCTTCCTCTGCTGCAGGAGTTTGTGATCTATATGCTTTTCAGCACTAATGGTCCATAACAGAAGTGCAGGTTACGTTTGCCAAAGGCACTGACACAACCCTATACCATCCCAGACCCTGGCTTTTCAACTTGTTGCTGGTAATATTCTGGATGATCCTTTTCTTCTTTGGTCCGGAGCACACGGCATCCATTTCTCCCTCAAAAATACCTGACGTACTGATTCATCTGACCACAGTACACGTTTCCACTGTGTGATGGTCCATCTCAGATGCCTCTGAGCCCAGAGAAGCCGACGGCACTTCTGGACACTGTTAACATAGGGCTTCCTTTTACCACAGTACATTTTTCACTGGCATTTGTGGATGTACCTATATATTGTGGTGCTAGACAAAGGTTTGCCGCAGTAGTCCTGAACCCATGTGCTGATTTGGCTTATAGATGAATGAGGAGACTTGATGCAGCGCCCCCTGGGGGATCGGAGATCACTGCTGTTCAGCTTAGGCTTGGCTTCCTTAATGCATTCATGTTGATATCTTTAAGAAAATTAAGTCGCGATCACGAGAAAACAACTTTTGATTTGTCGAGATCACAGGACATTTAGTTATGATCACGAGAAAACAAGAAAGAAAAGTATAGTCATGTAAGGACTTCCGTATGTCACGGTATCTGAGCTTCTGATCATGTAATTCATGCTTTGGTTATCCTTGGCTCAAGTGCTGTTCCATATAAATAACAACGTGAAATTTCTGCAGTTACAAATCACATGTTAATTAATGAGGAATCCTCGTGTTAAAATACACCACTGCCATTTTTATCCAAATATAGACTCTCCTCTCTCTCTCTCCTGAGGATAAACGTCTTTGCCAGCGGCTCTGTTAGCACTGGAGTTAGATATGAGGCACATTACAGGGTGATGATGAATTTAAAAAGGGATGAATACAAACTAATCCCACCTCACACAACCACAACAAGAGCTTTATTCTCCTCTGAAGAACTTACTATTGTTATTTTTGCAAATGCTTCTCTCCAATGACACTTACAAATGACGAACATGAAAACATAATGGTATGCATGATAAGGAGACTGTAAGATGAGAAATGGCACAATAATTATGTTAGAAAGCTAATTTATAGATATATCCTAGACGCTAGAGTTTAAAACAATGCTATACACTGTAAGAATAGTTGTATAAGTTAATAAATAAAGTTATTAGCTCACTTTTAGACAACCCAGACAACCCATTGTGGATATGTACCCAGGTCTACATTTTTGGGGATAGCGAAATATGCAACCGAAGGTACGTCTGCTCGTAGATTTTGTGTTCAGAAATTCACCAGATGCCGCTGTGTATGCTTTTTGATGATCTCAAATTTCTTTTGCGCGTCCTCTTCCTGCGTTTATCCACAAGAGGGCGCAATATACACTTAATAAGATGACGTGTGAGAGAAGTTTGAGATAATCAGAAAGCATGCACAGCTGCCTCAGGTGGATTTGCGAAAACAAAAACTGCCAGCAGACGTACCTCCGGTTATGTATTTCAGTGTTCCCAGAAATGTAGACCTGGGTACATATCCGCAATGAGCCTGGGTTGTCTGAAAGTGAGCTAATAACTTTATTTATTAACTTATACAACTATTCTTACAGTGTCTTACAGTTGAATGAGAATTCTATGAATAGTTCTCGAATATTTATTTAAAATATTTGTTTGAGAATTGCCCTAAACTCTCTGTTTAATTTTGTTTTTTTCTCAACAGCAACCCGTCCTCCTGGTGGCTGTCACACAGATGAGTTCCAGTGTCGCATGGACGGCTTGTGTATTCCCCTGCGCTGGCGGTGTGATGGGGACACCGACTGCATGGATCTGAGCGATGAAAAGAACTGCGAGGGTGTAACGCACATGTGTGATCCAGCAGTGAAGTTTGGCTGCAGGGACTCTGGTAATAATGCACAAAGTATTGATAGCATGTTCTCAATTTAATAGTTCAATTTAATTCAGTTCATCTTTGTTTCTATAGCGCTTTTACGGTGTAGATTGTGTCAAAGCAGCTTAAGACAGAAGTTCTAGCAAATTGAAATTAAGTCATTCCAGTTTTCAGAGTTGAACTTCTATTCAGTGTGGTTCAATTTTCACTGCTGCAAGTCCAAACATTGAAGAGCTAATCCAGCGATGCGCAGTTTCAAAGTCCCAAACCATGCAAGCCAGTGGCGACAGTGGCGAGGAACAAACTTCACCAATTGACCAAAGTGAAGGACAAAACCTCGAAAGAAACCAGGCTCAGTTGGGCATGACCATTTCTCCTCCAGCCAAACTTCTTGTGCAGAGCTGCAGTCTAGGAACCGGAGGGTGGAGAACACTGGATGTCCATCGTGGAGAAGCTGCAGCTGTGAGTAGATCACCGGCTGGCCCACGGCATCAATGCGGAGACTCGTCTGTCACTGAGGTCTTTCAGGAGTCAGTCTCATGCTCTCCACTCTCTTCGTGACCACCACAGCATCTGCTCAGGATACGGCCTGGTCCAGGATTATGGAGACCTCTAGAAGTCCTCTATGGTTGGCATCATCTCTTCATATACGTTGATCCTTGAGGTCAACATAGAGAATCAGTACCTTAAAGTCTGAGGCCATGGTGCTCCACCGGACAAAGTCGGTTTGTCATCTCCAGCTTGGAAAAGAGTCCTTACCCTAGGTGGAAGAGATCAAGTACCTTGGGGTTTTGCTCATGAGTGAGGAAAGGATGGAACGTGAGATTGACATCGGTCGACGGTCGAAGTACCGGTCCGTTGTGGTAAAGGAAGAGTGGAAGGGCAAAGCTCTCGATGTGCTGGTGCATCTACGTTCCTACTCAAACCTACGGTTATGAGCTTTGGGTCATGACCGAAAGGGCAAGATCTGGGAAACAAGCGGCCAAAATGAGTTTCCTTCACAGGGTGGCAGGGTGCACTCTTAAAGATCTGACACCCGGAAGGAAGTCGGAGTAGAGCTGCTGCTCCTCCACATCCAGAAAAGTCAGCAGAGGTGACTCGGGCATCTGTTTCAGACGCCTCCTGGGCGCCTACATAAGGAGGTTTTCCAGGCATCTCCCACCGGAAGGAGGCCTCGGGGAAGACCCAGAATACACTGGAGGGACTATGTCTCTCAGCTGGCCTGGGAACACCTCGGGATGCATGTTCGGAAATCTAATAGGGAAGCATTACATTGCTGTTGTTTTTATCCATATCATGCAAATATTAAATAATCGCATCTAAGACACTATACTTGTGTGTTTACTTGATATATATCATATATACTTATAATGTATGTAGTAAAGGTCATTCCCAGAACTTTTCAAGTCCTGAAGTAACTTCAGAATGGCTTGCTGTTTTTAATCTTAACAGGAGTGTTTTGTGTGTGTTTGCTGTGTAGCGCGGTGCATCAGCAAGGCTTGGGTGTGCGACGGTGACAGTGACTGTGAAGATAACTCAGATGAGGATAACTGCGAGGCGCTGGTGTGTAAGCTGTCCCATCACGTGTGTGCCAATGACTCCAACATTTGTCTGCCTGCTGAGAAACTCTGCGACGGCAAAGACGACTGTCCTGACGGCTCCGATGAGAAACTCTGCGGTAAGAGCACAAACTGACTTAATGCTGTATTGTGATGAAAGTATTCACACTTGATACCGATGTACCATGTGAAGCATGTCCTGCCGGTAACTGTTTCCAGCAGCAATCAAGAATGCATGATTATATGCTGTCATGTCTCTGCAATCAGAAAATTGTGATTATAATGGAAGTCAATGGGGCAAAAACAGACCCCAACATAACCAAAGGGGAGTCAATTTGAACAATACACAAGGGTTAACTGTATTGTTTGTCCTCCTTCAGATCTGTGTTCTCTGGAGAATGGCGGCTGCAGTCATAACTGCACGGTGGCCCCGGGCGAGGGCGTTCTGTGCTCGTGCCCGCTGGGAATGGAGCTGGGCACCAACAACAAGACGTGCCAGATCCAGGGCTTCTGCGCCAAACACCTGAAGTGCAGCCAGCGCTGTGAACAGGACAAGTTCAATGTCAAGTGCTCCTGCTATGAAGGATGGGCCCTCGAACCTGACATGGAGAGCTGCAGGAGCACAGGTGAGAGCGGCCTTAGGTGGAGGCTTGCATTAGGGTGTGTTTCAATTGCAGACGTCAATCCCATCCATTTGGATCACAGTTTTACCATGAATGAGTGTAATGTGCTGCATATTTGTTAGTTATTATGGAATCTGACCTGATCATATGAATCAGTGAGTCATTTACCAGAGACTTGCTCTGATCGTATCATTCAAATCAATGAGTTGTTTACTTCAGATTTGCTCTGTCTAGATCATTTGAATCAGTGATTCATTAACTGGTGACTCCCTCTGACCAGATCATTTTAATTTGTGAATTGGTAACCGGCAGCTCGCTCTGATTGCATCAATTGAATCAGTGACTTGTGTTCTCAATATTTGCTCTCATCAGTTTATTTGAATCAGTGATTCCTTAACTAGTGACTTACTCAGATCAGATCATTTGAATCAATTATTTAATAATTATTGACTCTCTTCTCTGAGCAGATCATATGAATCATTGAGTCTTTTACCAGATACACGCACTGACTGGATCATTTGAATCAGCGATTCATTAACTAGTGACTCGCTCTGGCCACATCGTTTGAATCAGTTAATTGTTAACCAAAGACTCACTCTGACTGGATCATTTGAATCATTGATTCATCTAGTGACTTGCTCTGACCAGATCATATGAATTAGTGAGTTGTTAACCTGGCAGTCACTCTGACTGGATCATTTGAATCATTGATTCATCTAGTGGTTTGCTCTGAGCAGATCATATGAATCAGTGAGTCGTTAACCGGTGACTCGCACTGAACAGGTAATTTGAATTAGTCATTTATTAATTAATGACTCTTTTTAACCAGATCATATGATTCAGTGAGTCATTAACTAGAGACTTGCTCTGAACAGATCTTATGAATCGGTGAGTTGTTAACCAGAGATTCGCTCTGACTGGATCATATGAATCAGTGGTTCTTTAACCAGATACCTGCTCTGACCAGATCATTTAAATCAGTGAGTCATCTAGTGACTCACTCTGACCAGATCATATGAATCAGTGAGTCGTTAACCAGAGACTCAATCTGACAAGATCATTTGAACCATTGATTCATTTAGTGACTTGCTCTGATTAGATCATATGAATCAGTGAGTTGTTAACCAGAGACTTGCTCTGAACAGATCGTTTGAATCAGTGATTTTTTAATTAGTGACTCTGTGTGTTCAGATTATATGAATCAGTGAGTCGTTAACCAGAGAATCACTCTGACCAGATAGTTTGAATTAGTGATTCATTATTATGGACTCTGTTTGTTCAGATCATATGAATCAGTGAGTCGTTAACCAGATAATCACTCTGACTAGATCATTTGAATCAGTGAATCGTTATCCAGAGATCCACTCTGCCTGGATAATTTGAATCAGTGAGTTGTTAACTGCTGACTCGCTCTGACCAGATCATATAAATCAGTGAGTCGTTAACCAGAGATCTGCTCCGACCAGATTATTTGAATCAGTAAATTGGTAACTGAAGACCAAATCTCTCTAATGTTGTCTTGAGCTTTTTGGTTTTTGTTTTGTCTTTGTCAAATGCTTTATTTCCCCCCATAATTCTGTAACACTGGGAAAGTTCAAATGGAAAAACAGTAATATATCAACAATAATCTACATAATTCAAAAGTGTTTTACAGCACATGCCAAACGCTGGAAAGAGCCACTAAAGGTTGCAGAAAAACTAGAATAGATATGAAAACCATTGCGGTTCACACTGTTCGGCAGAAGATGACAACCGGAGGAAAACATTCAGCCGCATACAGGAAGTGGTCTCCTATAAAGAGATTACAAGCGGGCCTGATTGTGTTTTCTTCAAAGCCTGAAAGAAAGGAGGTTTGGGTTTAAGAGACGGCTTGAAGCAGAAGGCATGAGGAAAATGACGGCAAACTGTTTGGCGGCGTAAGTGGTGGTTTATTTGTGTCACGAAAGAATGCAAATGGGAGAAGAAAATAGGAGGGCTTGAAGATTTACAGTGACTGGAAGTGGCGGAGCGGCCCACTCGGCCAAACACACCATGAGTTCTGCATTACTGGATGTACTTTGCATGCCTTTGAGAAATGCTAGTCATTTAGAGCAACAGAGCAAATATGTCTCGGGCATGTGTGCACTGTAAAAGAAAAATAGGGTAGCACTGGCCTCACACCAAGAAGGTCGCTGGTTCGAGTCCGGGCTGTCTCAGTGGCATTTCTGTGTGGAGTTTGCATGTTCTCACGGTGTTGATATGGGTTTTCTCCGGGTAGAAAAAAAAAGCTCAAAGTATAAACATGCAAAAGAGTTATCTGTACAAATAGAAACACAGAAGTGTCTAACACATGAAGACTTTACTTTAGAGCAGGGGTCATCAATCTCGGTCCTGGAGGGCCGGTGTCCCTGCAGGATTTAGCTCCAACTCGCCTCAACACACCTGCCTGGATGTTTCAAGTATACCTAGTAAGACCTTGATTAGCTTGTCCAGGTGTGTTTGATTAGGGTTGGAGCTAAAATCTGCAGGACACCGGCCCTCCAGGAACAAGTTTGGTGACCCCTGCTTTAGAGAATGATGAGTTATGGTTCATCGTTGTTTTTCCAGATCCCTTCAAACCGTTCATCATCTTCTCCAACCGGCACGAGATCAGACGCATCGATCTTCATAAAGGAGAGTTCAGTGTGTTGGTTCCTGGTTTGAGAAACACCATCGCTCTGGATTTCCACCTCAACGAGAGCTCTCTCTACTGGACGGACGTCGTGGAGGACAAAATATACAGAGGGAAGCTGTCGGAGAATGGTGGTATGATAATCTCTCTTCATTTGCATCCTAATCCTTACCCAGTGGTTCTCAAATCGGGTCTTCGAGCCCCCAACCCTGCACATTTTGTATGTCTCTCTTATTTGACACACAAGGATCAGTTCATGGATCTCTCTGTTAACGAGCTGAGAATCTGAATCAGGTGTGTTAAGTAAGGAAGACATAAGCCGCGTCCCAAATGGCGCACTCATGCACTCATGCACTATGTACTTATGCACTTACACACTCAACAGGATTGTATATGTATGTGGTGTCATCCCAAATGGCACACTAATGTTTTTCACTAAGGGGAAGTTCAAACCGTTTCCCTGATGAAGTTTTACGGTTGCCAAATCAGTGAAATAAATGACAGAATTATCAAATAATACCTGCCGTGAGTATAACCGCATTCATCATCAGGAGGTGCTATAATCACTCTTGTTGGAGAATTTTGCTTTCACTATCCAAAATAAATAAAGCGATCCAGCATGTGCGTCCGATAGCTCCGCCCCTTCCGCTACGTGAGCAAACCTGCGGTTGTTGAGTGCGTGAAGTGTCCATCATTACACACTTCACTTTAGCGAAATGTGCGGGTAATTAAAGTGCACTTATTATTTTTAGAGTTTTCAGTGTGAACACACTACTTACACTATTTATACTACAATATGGCGTAGAATAGTGCATAAGTAACAATTTGTGACACAGCTATACAAAATGGCCAGGACCGGAGTTGGGAACCACTGCCCTAACCCCTCCACTCTTCACTCATACTCTTCAAATATTATTGCATTGGGCCCAAATTTGCTTGCTACAATAATAAAAACGCTACAAGAGGAATTAATATACAATAAATACTAATAACTTTTGTAAAATTAAGCAGGAAAATACACAAATGTGTTTATAAGAAGGTGTCTGGTGCATATGGAGAGGAAATAGTGTCCTGCAGGTGGTTTGTCAAACCCACTCACCAAATTTTAAAGAGTATGTTCCACAATTAGAGTTTGCTGTGACTTCAATCTGAAAAATGAACTCTTAAAATATGCGTTCAGTCCGACCAATCAGAGCAGAGTAGGCCCTGGGAAAATCATTGAGGTAGCATCAAACCAAATATTTCAGACAATTTAAGAAAAGAGTTGATACAGCATTGGATATTATTGTAAAAATACACTGCAAAAAATGCCTGGAATTGTTTTTGTCTTGTTTCTAGTCCACATCTCTAAAAATTCTTAAATCAAGAAGCATTTTCAGAAATCAAAACAAACAAAACATAGTGTATTGTTTTAAGAAATAACGAGTCAAAGAGTTTATCCCTAAGTGAAGAAGTTTCACAAACTAATTTCGAGAGGAGCACGTGGTATGATTGATCGCAGCTGGTCTCTCACCTGTAATCATAAGTAAGCCATCTGGATCATTCCAAACTCACAATGGCTGCGCATCCGAAACCGCCTACTAATCAGTAGGTACTGCATTTGAATTTAAACGTACTGCTCGGCCGTTAGAAAAGTATGTTATATACAGTATGAATGTGAAAAGTATGAATGGAATTTGGACGTACTACATCCGCCATTTTGTCATGGTCATGTGACCTACCTGTGTCAGTTGCGTCGCTTCACTCCCATTCATGAATTCTCTCGCGGGGCATTATGGGATGCGCACTCCAGAATCTCGCCGGAAGTAGTAAGTCATCATCTATGAATTCGGACATACTACTCGGCTCGCATACTGATTTTAGCGTACTACATAGTATGGAAGTATGCGGTTTCTGACGCAGCCAATAAATAGCCCGACTAGCATTACTTCCTCATTTTCATGTTTTGAAGAATCCCCCATCCACCCCAGCTCCACCTTTCCTCCTTTATCAGAGGGAGCTCTCGAGAACTACCTGATCTCGCACCCCCTCACATGCTCATTGACCAGGCGGGAGCCCTGGGCTCAAGTATCTCTGAGCTCAGGGCTCTCTCCCAGGACAGCATACCAAACCTGCTATTATCATCAAGCAATATCTAAGTGTGAACTCTTGAAAACAAGCTAAATAATCTGCCAACGGTCTAAGGGACATAATCTTATGTCAAAAAGAAGAACTAGATTATTTCGCTTACCCCATTGGCAGATTATTTTGCCTGTTTTAGGGAAAAACTCAATTGATTTTAACATATTATTTCTTAAAAGAAGACAATATTTATTGCTTGTCTGGAAAAAGCTTCTTGATTTAAGTACATTTAGATATTTGGACTAGAAACCAATCACGCGCGAGAATTCTTTAGTCAAAAACTACTTCTACAAAATGGATTTGTTGATTAATAATGTAAATATTATCCGCCGTTACACAGTCCTGTGGTGCAGCCAGCATCACTCTCATCTCCACACGAACAAAAAATCTCATACATATTTCCCCTTAGCAGCTCTGACCAGTTTTGACGTGGTGATCCAGTATGGATTAGCGACTCCCGAGGGTCTGGCTGTGGACTGGATTGCTGGAAACATCTACTGGGTGGAGAGTAATCTGGATCAGATTGAAGTGGCCAAGCTGGACGGGACGATGCGCACTACACTACTAGCTGGAGACGTGGAGCATCCGAGAGCCATTGCTCTCGATCCCAGAGAAGGGTAAAAATGTCTTTATTCACAGTTTCCTACTGCAAAAACACACTTCAAGCTACTGTTGAAGTCAGAATTATTAGCCGTTCTGTATATTTTGTTTCACTAATTTCTGTTTAACGGAAATTAACACATATTTAATCATAATAGTGTTAATAACTCATCTCTAATAACTGATTTATTTTCTCTTTGTCATGATGACAGTAAATAATATTAGACTAGATATTCTTCAGGATACAAGTATTAAGCCTAAAGTGACATTTAAAGGCTAAACTAGCTTAATTTAATTCATTTGTAATTTGGCAAGTCATTGTAAACCCGTCATAGGCTCATTCTGAAAACGTAGCCCTATATACATTTGCAAATTATGTAGCCAAAGTACATGTGGCTGCATTTTATCTTTAAAGTGAAGACTACAGGGCCGTAAGACGTTGTTCCACTTTGGGCTACCAGCTGACCACTTACCTCTGTATGGACGGCTTTCCCTCTGTTACCAGATTGTCTAGTGGCGTATGTCGGCAAACATGAGACGCAGAGCGGAGTCGACCGTGAAGAACGGTTTTAGAAAGTCAGACGAAGAACGGTTTTAGAAAGTAGATAAAACTAAAACAAAAGCCAAAAGTATGTAATTAACAAGTAAATAATACAGAATGAGGTATGAGAATGAGGTAAAATCTGAAATCGTGGTAAAAATCAGGCAGCTAACTCTCTGCAACTCTCACATGGAAGCTAAGCAGGGTTGCGCCTATTCAGTACCTGGATGGGAGGCCACATGGGAAAGCTAGGTTGCTGCCGGAAGTGGTGTTAGTGAGGCCAGCAGGGGGCGCTCAACCTGTGGTCTGTGTGGGTCCTAATGCCCCAGTATAGTGAAGGAGACTCTATACTGCTCAGTGAACGCCGTTTTTCGGATGAAATGTTAAACCAAGATCAAAACCAAGATAAAAAATGTAAATTCCCAGGATGTCCTTTGAAAAAGAGTAGGTTTACCTTGCCATCCTGGCCAAATTTGCCTACTGACCTCTGTCTGACCATCCCCATATCACAATTGGCTTCTCTCCACCAATCAGCTGGTGTGTGGTCTGGCGCAAAATGCTGTCGCGTCATCCAGGTGGATGCTGCACACTGGTGGTGGATGAAGAGATTCCCCCCAATGTGTAAAGCACTTTCAGTGTCTAGAAAAGCGCTATATAAATGTAAGGAGTTATTATTTATATTATTATTATTATTATTATTTTATTGTTATCATTAAGGTCTTTTCTTTTTCTGCATTTCTTTTTAAAACACTGTTGGTTGGGTTTTGGGAGCGACGAGTGGGGTGGGGTCAGTCAGTCAGTCAGTCAGTCAGTCAGTCGACAGTGGCCTCTGGTGGATTTACGCACGAACAGCAGGCGCGAATGGCACTCGTGAGAGAAATTTGACACAGCGACCTCACGAAAACAAAATGTTGCAGATGAAAGTGAAGAGGGGGGGGGGGTTGGGGGGGTTACGTGGGCCCCTAATATAATCTCTGGGGGCCCCCAAAATGCGAGGGCCTTTAGAATAATCCTAACTTTCCCCCCTAGCAGCGCCCTTGTATATATATATATATATATATACAGTTGAAGTCAGAATTATTAGCCCCCTTTAAATTTCTTTTTCTTTTTTAAATATTTACCCAATGATGTTTAACAGAGCAAGGAAATTTTCACAGTATGTCTGATAATATTTTTTCTTCTGAAGAAAGTCTTATTTGTTTTATTTCGGCTAGAATAAAAGCAGTTTCAATTTTTTTAAAGGCTTTTTAAGGTCAATATTATTAGCCCCCTTCAGCTATATTTTTTTCAATAGTCTCCAGAACAAACCATCATTATACAATAACTTGCCTAACTACCCTAACCAGCCTAGTTAACCTAATTAACCTAGTGAAGCCTTTAAATGTCACTTTAAGCTGTTTATAAGTGTCTTGAAGAATATCTAGTCTAATATTATTTACTGTCATCATGGCAAAGAGAAAAGAAATCAGTTATTAGAGATGAGTTATTAACACTATTATGATTATAAATGTGCTGAAAAAAATCTGCTCTCTGTTAAACAGAAATCGAGGGAAAAAATAAACAGGGGGGCGAATATTTCTGACTTCATCTGTATATTCTTACATATATATATAATTTTGCATGCAATTAATCACGATAAATCTTTTGACAGCACTAAATTATACCTGTTAAAGTAATCTTTTTTCCATCTTAGATGAACATTCTGATAGTAGATGTCATCATTAAGCAGTTAATCGCTACAATAAGCTGTAAAACCAGCACATGTGTAATAAATCAGTGCTGCGCTCCTGCAGGATCCTGTTCTGGACCGACTGGGACGCCAGCATGCCCAGGATTGAAGCCGCCTCTATGAGCGGACACGGCAGACGCACCATCCATAAGGAGACGGGCAGCGGCGGCTGGCCAAACGGACTCACCGTGGACTACCTGGAGCGTCGCATTCTGTGGATAGACGCCAGGTAACACTTCAAGAATCTATGTGGTTTACTATACCTGTAGGTAACATATAAAATCATTTGTATTCCCAATAATCTTAGATTTTGCTAAAAAATAAACATAATTTAAAGTGAGCTGTTATGCAAAAATCACTTTTATAAGGGGTTTAAACACAGGCAACAGTGTGTGAATCTAATCCCACTTGATGAAAAACACTTTGATTGATATTGTCCCTTTGTACGTGTCATCAGAGGAGGAAAGCCCCGCCCATTAGTGCTGTGCTCATTAGCATAGACAGCACTGAGTGAGAAGCAGCCGTCCATTAGCTATTAGGAGCCACTAGAAATGAAACAAAAACTCGTAGGTATGCGCTGTGGACTTGTCTGAAATGGTCTGTTTGTGTTATGTCTCAGATCTGACGCCATTTATTCAGCCAAGTATGACGGCTCGGGTCTGATCGAGGTGCTCAGGGGACACGAGTATCTCTCGCATCCGTTTGCGGTGACGATGTACGGCGGGGAGGTGTACTGGACCGACTGGCGCACAAACACACTCGCCAAAGCCAACAAGTGGACGGGAAACAACGTGACAGTGGTGCAGAGAACAAACACACAGCCCTTCGACCTGCAGGTCTACCATCCGTCCAGACAACCACAAGGTAAACCCATTTCAAAGAGAATCCCCATATCAGTGTGACGGGGGTAGACAGAAACTGTAATCTAATCCCTAACCATGGCAACACCATAACAACTACCTAGGACACCCTAGCAACCACCTAGCAACACCTGCACAACCACTCAGAACATCATAGCAACTACCTAGCAACACCTTAGCAACCTCTCAGAACACCCTAGCAACACCTTAGCAACCACATAGGACACCCTAACAACACCTAGCAACTCCTTAGCAATTGCCTAGCAACCACTCAAAACACCCTAGCGACACCCTAACATCAACCTAGGACACCCTAGAAACCGCCTAGTAACACCTTGGCAACCACCTAGAGACCACTCAGAACATTCTGGCAACCACCTAGGAACACCTTAGCAACCACCTAGCAACCATTCAAAACTCCCTAGCAACACCATAGCAACTCACCATTTTTAAACCTCTTAAATCTTGTAAAAACTTACATTACTTATAAGTCAGTTTTAAACTTAAATCTTTCAAACGTTATGCTGCATAAAAATTGTATCTACTTTTAAACTTAAAGCTTCCTAACATTTAGAACTACTTTTAAACTTTAAGCTACTTTCAACTTAAAACTGCTATTAAACTTAAACTTATAACTACTTTTAAACTTAAAGCTTCTTAAGTCTTAGAACTATTTAAAACTACTTTAAACCATGAAGCTACTTTAAACTTGAAGCTTCTGAAAACTTAAAACTATACTTAAAACTGCTTTTAAACTTTAAGCTACCTTAAACTTAAAACTGCTTTTAAACTTAAATTAAAACTACTTTTTAAACTTAAAGCGTCTTAATAACTACTTATAAACTTTAAGCTACTTTAAACTTAAAACTACTTTTAAGCCTAAATTAAAACTACTTTTAAACTTGAAGCTTCTTAATACCTAGAACTACTTAAAATTAATTATAACCTTTAATCTACTTCAAACTAATTATAAACTTTAACCTACTTTAAACTTAAAACTGCTTTTAAACCTTAATTAAAACTACTTTTTAAACTTGAAGCGTCTTAATAACTACTTAAAACTACTTATAAACTTAAAGCTACTTTAAAATTTGAAGCTTCTTAATACTTAGAACCACTTAAAACTACTTATAAACTTTAACCTACTTTAAACTTAAAACTGCTTTTAAACTTAAATTAAAACTGCTTTTTAAACTTGAAGCGTCTTAATAACTACTTAAAACTACTTATAAACTTTAACCTACTTTAAACTTAAAACTACTTTTAAACCTAAATTAAAACTACTTTTTAAACTTGAAGCGTCTTAATAACTACTTAAAACTACTTATAAACTTTAAGCTACTTCAAACTTAAAGCTACTTTAAAATTTGAAGCTTCTTAATACTTAGAACCACTTAAAACTACTTATGAACTTTAAACTACTAAAGTTTACTTAAAAAAATCTTCTAGTCTAAGCTTTCTCAAGCCAGCCTAAAGTTTGTCTTGTCTTGAGTTTTAATCTAGTTAAAACTATTATGTTTAGAAATGTGTTAAAAAAAAATTGTCTTTCCGTTAGATAAAAATTTGGGAAAAACATATACAGGTGGGCTAATAATTCAGACTTCACTTGTATGCTGAGTAAATCAGGCCTGTAGTTGTTTCCACACTGCAGTATTCAGCACTGAACATCATGTTGGAGCTTTAAAAGCAGCTCGACGTCATGTTGACTCAACCTTTAATGCATGAACTGTTGATTAAAGTTGGATTCTGCCGGAGTACAGGGGTCGGATGGAGAGCAGGGTCTTGTCTTGATGGACACTTGTGTTGATGCTGTTTGGCTCTTAGTAAAGCAGCTTGTGAATAAACTTGTCATGATGCTTTAGCTCAGCGACTTCATCTTATTGAGGCCGACATCTGTTTATTCCTGTCAGACTGAGGGGGATGAATAGATTTAGACATGCTTTCACTAGATCTTTAACCTCTGATTTCTCTTTCTTACATACTTTTCTTCGTGCTTCCTACTGCTATTCAAAGTCTTGCATAGATCTAGGATGACCAAAACAAAATAAGCTCACCTGGTCTGAGGACGTGATTGGTTAAAGGGATAGTTCACCTAAAAATGAAAGCAGTTCATTCGTTTTCCTTCGGCTTAGTCAGTTTATTCATCAGGAAGATGAATTCCACATTCCACAGCGGAATGAACCGCCAACTTACAGTGTCTAGCATAAGTATGTTTTACACTGCCCTTCCAGCTGCAACCCAGTACACACTCAGCCACACTCATACACTACGACCAATTTAGTTAATCAATTCCTCTATAGCGCATGGGTTTGGACTGTGGGGGAAACTAGGGACCCAGAGGAAACCCACGCCAACACGTGGAGCTCAAAAATAATACCTTTTCAAAATAAAATTCATATATGCACAGCACAGTTGATGTTTACAAAATCACGATTTATGAATACAACACACAATTCGTGAATTCACAAGTAAAAATCATAATTTTAACATATTTTTGCCAAGTGATTTGGATTCGTTTATTTTATGAATCGTGTTTTGGATTTCCGAATTGGATTTGGTTATATTTGAACTGTGTTTTCAATTTATGAATTGTGAATTGTGTTGTGAAAGTAAGAAATGTGGGTCACACTTTACAATTAGGTTCATTAGTTAATGTTAATTAATGCATTTACTAACATAAAGAATGAACAATACATTTACTACTGTCTTTGTTCATGTTAGTTAATGTTAGTTAATGAAAATACAGTAGTTCATTGTCAGTTAACTCATGGTGCATTAACTAATGTTAACAAGCATTGATTTGGATGTTAATAATGCATTAGTAAATGTTCAATTATGATTAATAAATGCTGTACATGTGTTGTTCATGATTAGTTCATGTTAGTAAATGCATTAACTAATGAACCTTATTGTAAAGTGTTACCGAAATAGGTTTTATTTTTGAGACTGGTCTGGCTCCGTAAATATTGTCCTGTCTTAACCGACCTTTTTATTAATGAGAAAAAATAAATAAAACATTTAATTTAATTTATATTTGTGTACTGACTGTTGAAATACGAATGAAAATATGGTTAAAATCTCTCCTGTTGTATGTCGATCTGGCCTCTGTGAATGTACTTCACCCTTTAAAATCATAAAATTACAGTAGGGTGATTAACTGTAAGTATTTTTCTTCAATGTTTGTGTGCTGTACGAATATGCATAAAAATATGGGTAAAATCTCACCTGCAGTAAGTCAGTCTGGCCTCTGTGAATGTACTACACTCTTTAAAGTCATACAGTTACAGTAGGGTGATTTACTGTAATTATTTTTCTTCAACATTTGTTTACTGTAAAATTATGAATAAGACTATGGGTGAAATCTCTCCTGCAGTAAGTCAGTCTGTGCTATGCGAATGTACTACACCCTTTAAAATCTGGGCTACAGTTAAAGCCATTTTTACATAGAACATTATTATTCATGTGATTTGTTTTTCTTCGAGTGCAGAGTTCATTAACTATTCCAGACACACGAGTTAATCATCCTTTCCTATAATTAATATGAAATGGGTTCCCAAAACATGTATTTGAGTTTGACATTTAAAGTTAATTTATCTTTATCGCCTGCTGGCGTGCAGTGAAGTTCTGACAACACCCGGGGTATCATTTATACTCATTCATTCATTCATTTTCTTGTCGGCTTAGTCCCTTTATTAATCCGGATTGCCACAGCGGAATGAACTGCCAACTTATCCAGCATGTTTTTATGCAGGGAATGCCCTTCCAGCTGCAACCCATCTCTGGGAAACATCCACACACACATTCACACACACACACTCATACAATACGGACAATTTAGTCTACCCAATTCACCTGTACCGCATGTGTTTGGACTGTGGGGGAAACCGGAGCACCCGGAGGAAACCCACGCGTATGCAGGGAGAACATGCAAACTCCACACAGAAACGCCAACTGAGCCGAGGCTTGAACCAGCGACCTTCTTGCTGTTAGGCGACAGCACTACCTACTGCGCCACTGCGTCGCCTAATTTATACACTTTTTTTTTTAATTATTGATTTTGTGGCGCACTTCTGTGTGGAGTTTGCA
Organism: Danio rerio; assembly: GCF_052040795.2. Taxonomy (NCBI): domain Eukaryota; kingdom Metazoa; phylum Chordata; class Actinopteri; order Cypriniformes; family Danionidae; genus Danio; species Danio rerio. Next base: position 1,808,765 of record NC_141031.1, read on the forward strand.
TGTTCTCCCCGTGCTTCTGTGGGTTTCTTCCAGGTGCTCCAAATTCTAAAGACGTCGTAGGTGAATTGGGTGAGCTAAACTGTCCGAAGTGTATGAGTGTGTGTGAATGAGTGTGTTTCCCAGAGTTGGATTGCAGCTGGAAGGGCATCCGCTGCGTAAAACAAATGCTGGATAAGTTGGCGGTTCATTCCACTGTGGCGACCCCAGATTAATAAAGAGACTAAGCCGAAAAGAAAATGACTCATTTAATATTCCAGTTAAATTCACAGCTTTGGATGCAAACAGCATGGATGAATGAAGCTTCAGTCTGACATCAGGTCTCATCTGGAGGTGTGTTTCAATGTTTCGTGTTGATGATGAAATGTGCATGTGGTCTTTTATTTGTGTGTCCAGCGCCGAACCCGTGTGCTGCTCGAGGAGGTCTGGGTCCGTGTTCTCATCTGTGTCTGATCAACTATAACCAGACGTTCTCCTGCGCCTGTCCACATCTCATGAGGCTCAGAGAAGACAACCACACCTGCTACGGTGAGAGAAACACAGACGACAGAGATTAAAATAAACATTTCTGACACATTATTGAGAAATTATTGACATAAGTGATATTATTGTCATTTTAAGGCCAATTTATGCCTGTAATTACACAACAGCATACACAAATAAAGCTAAAATTATTCACCCTCCTTTTTTTTTTTTTCAATTATTTCCCAAATGATGTTGAACAGATTCAGGAATTTTTCACAGTATTTCCTATAATATTTTTTTCTTCTGTAAAAAGTCTTATGTGTTTTATTATAGCTTGGATAAAAGCCGTTTTTAATTTTTTAAACCCAATATTATTCGCCTCCTTAAGCAATATTAGTGTTGGATTGTGTCCAGAACGAACCACTGTTATACAAAGACTTGCCTAATTACCCTAACTTTACCCTAATTACCCTAGTGAAGCCTTTAAATGTCACTTTAAGCTGAATATTAGTGTCTTGAAGAATATCTAGTCTAATATTATTTACTGTCATCATGACAAAGAGAAAATAAATGAACTATCATGAGTCTTTCTTCTGTTGAACACAAAGGAAAATATTATGGAAGTCAATAAGTGTTTTTATTCCAACATTCTTTAAAATATCTTCCTTTGTGTTCAACAAGGATGGGTAAATGATGACAGGATTTAATTTTTTGCGTGAACTATTCCTTATGATGTGTCATAATTAAATTAATATTATTAATTTAGGGGGGAAAGGTGAATGTAAAGATAAATATGATATTTTTTTAAAGATCATATGCTGAAATTAAATTTGGTAGCCCTTTATTTTAGGGTGATGTAGGTAGTTACACGTTCTATTAACTTACTGTAGTAATTGCTCGGGCCAGATGGAATCTGCGGACATTTTTTGCTAGAATTTTTACAAAAAAATCTACTGATATATGCGGAATTATTTTGGGAGTATCGTAACTAAAAACGTAATATATGGAATGAAAAATAGCAGCTTTTTAACTTTTATTTAATGTGTACAATGCAAATCCGTTTAGATCCACTTATTTGATAAGCAAAGCGCACATCTCTCATATAATATCTCTACTAAAATAAATCAAATGAACACTTTTATATTAGTCAATATTAGTTTACTGAAATTAATCTAAAAACGGCGACGCAGTGGTGCAGTAGGCAGTGCTGTCGTCTCACAGCTAGAAGGTCGCTGGTTCGAGCCTCGGCTGGGTCAGTTGGCATTTCTTTGTGGAGTTTGTCTTTGTAAAACTTTTAGTTTGTAACTATTGAACGGATTTGATTGTAAAAATCTGGGAATAGTCTGTCAAATAACAGTGTTTTTCTGTAAACACTTTAATGAAAAATCTGTAGATTTTTCATTTTTTGCACTTTATTTCAGAGAAATAACTAAGCAAAGAAATTTTACCGTAATTTGATGGTTTTTGTTTGGCAGCCGTAGCTGCAGTCATTTAACGTCCCTGCGATTTTTTTTTACAGTTTATTACTTTAATTTTACATATTTTAAATGTACTTAAAAAAACAGAAAAACACTGTGTAAATAATACGCCAATTTTATTGTATAAAACAGAGAAATTGCTTTAATTTGTCATTAATTATAGAGTACATAAAACAACAGTCAAGCTGTTCATTTACAGATGTTGTTTGTCATTTTTACAGACTTTTGAATATAATTTTAAAATAACAGAAAAGATACTGTATAAATAATACTGTCATTTCCCTGTATAAAAACTAAAATGTCAGTAATTTATCTTTAATGATAAAACACCTAAAATGAAAGTCAAACTGTTAATTTAGAGAGAGTGTTTGTCATTTTCCTAAGTTTTAAAAGTAATTTGAAATGACAAAAAATTACTGTAAAAAATGTAGAGATATTTTCTGTAAAAATAGGATTTTTTACAGTGTATTTAACTTAAACAACATGAACTAAGGTTAACTAAGATGAAAAAATACCATAATAAATGTATTTCTAATCGTTTGTTCATGCAGTAACTGAAATGAACTAATGGAGCATAATTTCTCAGATCAGTGATGTTTGTGTGTGTTTGTCCTCAGAGTCTCGTCAGTTTCTGCTGTATGCGCGTCAGATTGAGATCCGAGGAGTGGACATCCATAACCCCTACTATAACTACATCATCTCCTTTACCGTGCCGGACATCGATAACGTGACGGTGGTGGATTACGACGCTCTGGAGAGGCGAATCTACTGGTCAGACGTGCGGACGCAGACCATTAAGAGAGCCTTCATTAATGGCACAGGCATCGAGACCGTGGTGTCTGCAGGTGCGCCATTCATACACAGGAATGCTTGCACCAAGTGTACACACTGTACATTCAGAATTATCTGCCCTCCTGAATTATTAGAAACACTTTATAATAGCTACACACCATAAATCATAGTGAATTCGTTATTTGTTAAGCATTCATACATTAAAGAGCCCCTATTATTTTATTGTGTGTATGTGTGTGTGTGTGTTCAGATATCCCTAACGCACACGGTCTGGCGGTGGACTGGGTTTCTCGAAATCTCTTCTGGACCAGCTATGATGGCAATAAGAAGCAGATTAATGTGGCCCGACTGGACGGATCCTTCAAGAACGCTGTGATTCAGGGTCTGGACAAACCACACTGTCTGGTGCTGCATCCTGTACTGGGGTGAGTGCGACAATACTGCTGCATTTACAAGGGAAAACACACACACACACACACACACACATGTAGACTCACTGACACACACACAGACGCACATACATACACATACAGACACACTTACACAGACACACGCATACATGCTGTAAGTACACAGACAGGCACACACACATACATACACACACGCACAGACAGACGTACAGAGACAGGCAAACGCATACACAAACATACATGTGCATGTATACATACACAAAGAAACCCCTGCTAAAACCAGCTAAGACTAGCTTGACCAGCTAAAACCGACTAAGACTAGTTTGACCAGCTAAAACCGACTAAGACCAGCTAAGACCAACCTGACCAGCGAAGACCAGCTAAAACCAGTTAAGACCAGCATGACCAAGACCAGCTAAAAAGTGGCCAAAACCCCGCTAAAACCAGCCTGACCACCTAAAACCAGCTAAGACTAGCTTAACCATCTAAAACTAGCTAAGACCAGCTTAACCAGCTAAAACTAGCTAAGACTAACCTGACCAGCTAAGACCAGCTAAAAAGTGGCCAAAACCCATCTAAAACCAGTCTGACAAA